>NW_006494608.1:585443-622931 GCF_000325575.1 Pteropus alecto | reverse complement strand
TCCCTACCCTGATGTCATAAAGATTCTCCTATACTGTCATCTAAAAGTTTTACAGTTTTGTTTCCTATATTTAAATCATTAATCCACTTGGATTTTATTTTTGCACTTAGTATGAAATAGTGAATTCTCACAACACAATTACTAAACAGTCCATTTTTCCTTCAGTGGTCTGAGACCCGAACTTATGATTCAAGTTTTCATGTTATGTTTGGGTCTATGTCCAGTTCTCCATTCTTCTCCATTAGTTATCTAAATAAATAACTATTTCTGTAACAAGATTATACTGTGTTATTTCTTACATATTTATAATAAGTTTTGATAGCTGATAGTGCAGTCTGCCCCACCATCACCCATTTCCTAACTTTGTTCTTCTTTCGGAGTTTCTTGACTATTCTTGGATTTTGCACTTTCATATAAATTTTAGTATCAGTTTCTCAAGTTCCACAATAAACCTTGTCTTTGCTTGTATTCTTTGGGAAATAGGTTCTGAAATGGAGATTCACATGTAGGAGTTCATGCACTTGCAATCAATACCTGAGAAGCAGTTAGACAAGCAGAATAGAGAAGAGGGGAAAGTTTAACTGTGGTGCAGGTTCATCAGAGGCCTCACTATCATGAGGAATGCTGGAGCTGAGTGGACTCTTCAGAATGTCTCAAATTGAGTTAAAGAGACCAGGACTTTTAACTCTAACATCTACCAAATGTTGCATGTGTACTACTTATGCAAAGGGAATAGTATTGTGTGAGGCAGTTCCCTTCAGCCAAAAGCAATTCTATAGAAAGAGTCAGATAAAATCAAGTCAATAAATACTCCAGGCAGTTTGGGGAATAAATGCCTTGGTGGATTTGGGTGGTGCACTACAGCATCCACCATAGTTGAGCTTCTTCAGGTTTCTGCTTATTCTCTTTTCTGGGGAAATTCACAAGAGGATGGCTAGTGGAATTAACTATAGATTGTGCTAATTACTAAAGTAACTGCTGAAGTTATTCAAGGATGTAACTCATAATTCCCCTTCTCCACCACCTTTGTAGATCCCTTCACCCTCTACTAGCATTCCTATTAGTCTAGGTGACTTATAGAAGGCATGACCCAGCCCCTTGTCCCTAAAGATCTGAGACCTTCTTAGGACATGGCTCCTGCACTTATCCATTTACTGTTAAAACTGGGCAGGGGTGTTGCAAGAGATGATATAGTGGTTCACCTAGGTGCCAAATTTTTTCTTTCTTATCCGCATTGTGTATTAGCCCTGCCTCCTCTTGAAGAGGATCAGAGTCAATTATCCTCTCTCTTTGCCTGTTCTCTTTACATGAGAGATTTTCAGGGACTAGGCAGTAACCATAATTCAAAGTTCAATCACACTCTGTTTTCTTAGTGGAAACACATGCCTTTTGGGAACCAGGAGTTCTAGACCTACAGGTTCCAGAGATAGAGATATATCCTGGAGGGTAGCATCCCATCTTTTTAAGGTATATCTTTAAATTGATGCTTCAGCTGTACCTTCGAAAAGCCATTTAATAGCTCTAGTAGGCCAGTATATTTTGAATAGTGCATTTTGTGATAAGACCCATGAATCCCATGGACCATCTTTATTGTAAAGTGGGGCCCTTGGTTCAAGGCAGTGTTAAGTAGTACTCTGTTCTGTGTTGCTGAAACACTGTACACCTTCAGTTATGCTGGCCAAGGTCCTGCAGACAGGAAAGGCAAACTATACCCATAATGTATATCAATTCTAGATGAGATAAATCACTGCCCCTGCCAAGGGTAAAAGTGGTCCTATATTAGTTTCCTAGGGCTACAGTAACAAACTACCACAAACTGAATGGCTTAAAACAACAGAAAATGATTCTCTAACAATTCTTTAGACTAGAAGTCTAGAGTCAATATATTGGCAGGGTTATGCTCGCTCTCTTAGCTTCTTGTGGTTGTTGGTAATCCTTTACATTTTTTATTTAATTTATAACTCCCATATTTGCCTCTGTTGTCATATGGTCTTCTTATTCCCATGTGTCTGTGTCTTCACATGGCATTCTCCTCTCTGTGTATCTGTCCCCGTATCTCTTCTGCTCTTATAAGGATATCAGTCATATTGGATTAGGGGTCAACTCTCTCTCTTCTTAACTTACATCTTAATTACATGTTCAAAGACCCTATTTCTAAACAATGTCACATTCACAAATACCAAGTGTTAGGACTTCAACATATCTATTTGAGAGATACAATTCAACTCACGACAGGTCCAAAGTAGGTGGCTGCTTCCTCTCCTTGAGGAATATGTGGAACAATTGTTGTTGGACCCATGCACAACATCCATCACTGCCACTACAACTATTTTATGCTTGAGTCCACTATGCTAGCACTGAGCTGATCAATGGCTTAGGCTGGCTGAGGTCGGTTATTTACACCATTCTGTCTACTGGCTAAAGAATGCTCACTGATGGGTGTTATCACGCAAATTAAAGATACCATGTACTTTAGGCTATGTTAATCTGCTCTAGCAAAGATACCTCACCTAACATAGCAACTGTGACTGGGTACCTCCTGTTGGTTGAGTCTGTGATGGATCACTGTTATCCACCAGGATCGATATAATTTTTGTAGGGACCCCACAGATGAATTAAATGGGTATATAGTGGAGACCACCACCTCTGCATACTTTAGGACTCTAAGGGTATCACTCATCTCTGGCAACTACCCCTCAACTTCAAGATGCAGTATTGTTTGTAATTTACTGTTTGGGCTGGGGGAAGGAGAGAACTTTCAGAGACTTCAATTTGGCTTCCCCACTGGGATAGGTATTATTCTACAGATTAGGAAATGTGAAGATTATGCCAACTATCAAGTATACTGTTTCAGAGCTGAGAAAAATGACCACTGACTGGATTCACAGACTCAGAGGACACTCTGAGAACAGAACCTGGGTTAAGATTCCTTTTATTACTTCACTTCTACATGTCTTTATCCTAAAACGAGGGCCATTTGTCACTTCAGGTCAACTTGGAACCTGTCCTCAGTAGTCCTTAATGTGTTTGTGCTTTTCTTTTCTCCACTGGTAAAAGTCTTTTACATCCTTTGAGGAAGGACTAGGAAAATTACTAGGTAAGAGTGCTGTGATATAGTATCCTATCTCCTAGCCACCCAGCCTATGCTTAAGCCCAATGGATCTGGGTCAGAAAAGGGTCCATCTCTTGGGCTCCTGGGAAGATTGTACTCTGTTAAATATCTCCATAACTGCTCCTGGCTGCCACTCTAACTGGCCATTGCTTGCAGTAACTGTGTTTACCTCCATTTTCTTAGTGAAGCCAAACCTCTTGTCCTCTATTATTTGGGAATCATTCTATCTATGAGCTCAGTTCTGCAATAATAGTCTCAAGCTTAGAGAAGAGTTTTTCAATAACGCTGGTGCCTGTCTTACCAGCACACTCTTTATTTTTCTAATAAGTGGAGTGTTTTCCAGATCTTTCTGTAGAATATAGTCAGCTGATAGGTTTACTAGTTGATAGACTATAACCACTTTTGAATGCCCACTTCAGTGAACTTTTTGATTCCTTCCTCCACTCCTGTGACAATTCTAGCACTTCTGCTTCACTTAGTGGGTACCATTCATTTTTTAGGCATCCAAAAGTTATCGTAGCAGTGTATTACCATTGCTTCCTGGGGCCTTTGCTAAGGAATTAAACCGTGTAAGGTAGAAATGTGCTCCTAAATACAAAATCAGCCTCTATCCAATTTTATTGACCTAGCACCTTCAGAATCCAGATTCGTGTCCTCTACCACCTTCTACTATATATGTTGACTAGGCCCTGTAGCTCCACACTGCCCTCTACAAACCACTTCGGAATTTTTGTTGGAAGTTCACTGAAACTCTAGCTTAAGATAGGCAGAATTGAGTCTTTGCAGGAACAAGTTCTTTCTCTCCACTTGTTTAAGTCACCCTTGATGGTTTCTATCAAAATTTCATAATTTTCTCCATTAAGGATTTGCATGCCTTTTGACAGAATTATCCCTAAGTATTTTTATATTTTTAATTGCCACTGAAAATATCCTTTTTAAAACTGCTTGCTCCTGATGTACAAATATAAATGACATATATCTTGATTTTTGTATTAAAAAAATTGTCAAACTTTATTAAATGTCTTAATTTTTAAAATTTATTTTAGATTTTCTATATTAAGACAAAAATTATATCTGCAAAAATGAGACTTTTGGCCTTTCTTTTCTTTCCTTATTGGTTTTCTTTTTTTCTTTTTTCAAATCCGTTGCACTAGCTAGATCCCATAGTCAATGGTTAAATAGAATTCATGGTAACTTGAGTTTTTTAAGATCTTTTTCCTGATCTTAAAAAAAATGTCTTCAACATTACATTTTTAAGTTCATGTTTGCTATACATTTTTTTGTTTGTATGTTTGTGACTTATAAAATTAATGAATTTTTATGCTTTTCTTAATTTGCTAAAACATTCTTTAAATCACATATTGATGTTACATTTAAAAATGCTTTGTCTATATCTATTAAGATAACCATCTGCCTTTCTCCTTTTATTAATGTGACAAATCATATTAATTGATTTTTTATTATTAAACCAAAAGTGTATTTCTGGGACAAACTTACCTTATTCATGATATATTAACTTCTTATATATTTCTGTATACAGATGGCTAATATTTTATTTAATTACTGATATGTTATGTTTTGTTCAAGAGTGTCGTTATCTAATTTTTATTTATTTGACTATTCTAGTCAGGTTTGAATGTCAAAATGCTGGACTTGTAAAATGAAATGAGATGTATTTTCTCTTTCTCTATTCTCTTGGAAAAGTTTTATGAAAAACAAATTATTTTTTCCTTGAATGTGTGGTAGAACTACTCTTTAAAGTTGTCTGGGTCTGATGTTTTCTTTGTGGGAAAGTTTTTATTGACTTTGAATCATCTTTACTCAAAGAAAATATGTATTTCTTGGTATTTTCTGAGACACTAATTCCTTGGCAGGTGAATCATAATACTTTTACTTTACCAAATTATAACAGCATCATTATCTATGAGAAAGAATATACTTACTGAATTTCTACCAACAGTGGCTGGAGATTACTGAATATTTCTGTTTCTATGGCAGAATTCCTGGCATCTCAACAGAAATCACTTAACAATTTATATGTAAGTAACAAAAAAAAAATTGTCAGTGTTGTCTATATATTTTATAAATCTGGATTTAGAAAGTAGTGACATTAAGACAGAAGATAAATTTCCATAATAACAAAACTAGTTTGGCATTACTGCTAATTCAGATGAATTTTCAGATTTTTCAATCATTCTTATTTGTTCATGACTATTTTCCTTTCGCTATTCTTTGGATATGTTCTTTCTTTTTATTTATTTTATTAAATTTATTGGGGTGACATTGGTTAATAAAATTATATGTTTCACAAGTACAATTCAATAATACGTCATATATATGTTGCATTGTGTGTTCACCACCCAAAGTTAAAAAACAAAAACAAAAACAATGAATATGTTCTTTTAAGTGATGTAAGTACAGCTGAATTCTATTTCTTGACTATGGTTAGACTATATTAAGACTACTGTCGCCTCTCTAGATTTAGATATAAATCTATCATTCTATCAGTTTCTGGCCTGACATGTTAAGAACTTGGAAGTCACCACTCTTATTTTCATAACAAGAAAAGAACTGAACAAACTGAAAACTTAACAACTCTCCTCAACAAGATCCATCTGAGAATTGAGTCACAGGGCAACCACTGCCTCAAAAACTAGAGAAAGAGAGGCAGATATTAGAATCACAGCTATGGGAGCAGAAGCCCAGGAGTAGAAGCCTGAAGTTGGAGACAGTGCTGGCAGAAACACAAATTATAATTGACAAATTGCTGGAGGCCTAGTGTGGATAAAATTCACACTTTTGTAGATTTTACCTCTAGGAGCTCTACCAGGTTTGGGTGAAGACCAGAAAGATATCCCCTAGAGCTTTTAACAGGGGAAGGAGAAAGTAATCATTCCGAAATACATCCAGAGCTATCCACTCTCCTTAACAAAGTCCTGCCCTCAAGAAAAACTATTTACTATAGCCTAACTGACCTAGAGGAAAAGAAATACCCAACTTCAGCCCTCTGTTAAAGGTCTCTCAGCTACCTCTTGACATTGCTCATTCCATGGACATTTGTCACCGTCTAGTCTGGTTTCACATCAAAATTGGATTAACATATCTTTACTAACTTTATTCAGATTTTGATATCTGTTAAGCAGCCCTAGAAACTTTTCTCTAAGCTAATTCAAACTCATTAATAGTCTTCTATTTACTTATCTGTAGCCCTCTTGTCTCACCTAAGGATAGAGCAGGGGTGGGCAGACAGTAGAGTTAAGAATTACTGTGAAGGTCAGTGCAGGGCACAGGCTCACTAAAAAATTAACACCTAATCACATCTTACTACCACATCTTACCACCACATTATAGGGCTCTTGCATAATAACAGTAAATTACAGCTAAAAGGACTGCAAAGCTCAGACCCTATTTAAGAAGGAGTCTCTACAGAAACCCAAACACAACAAGAGTCACTAAAGGAAGTAAGGACATTTTAGGAAATTTTAGCCTCTGACATCTATAGCTTCAATAAACATTATATGTGTGGCAGAAGTAAGCACATATAGCTGCAATAAACATTAAAAAGCCCAACTTTTAGTCAGATAAATCTATTATTCTAAATTGCATTGAATTTGTGTGGTCACTCTAATGTTTACTCAAAGGAGCAGCTTTTGACATTATGTTGTTTTATTTTTTATATGTGGTACTATTAAGCCACATCCTACATTTGGTAGTTTTTTTGTTTTGTTTTGTTTTGTTTAACCTGGTCCAAGATCTTCTATTCAGCTCTGCTTCATGAACATTTGTGCTTGTTAATGATCAGTCACCTGTAAAGGTCTCTCAGCCCCATCCCCCCATGATGCTGTCCATTCCATGGATATTTGTCATTGTCTATTCCAGTTTCACATCAAAATTGAATTAGCATATCCTTATCAACTTTATTCAGATTTTGATATCTGTTAAGCATTCCTAGAAACTTCTCTCCAAGCTAAATCAAACTCATTAATAGTCCTCTTACTTATTTATCTGTAGTTATTCTTGATCACAATGATAGGAAGTTTCGATTAGAAAAAATTTCTCAAAAACCTTGTAAAAAGACTTGCTGGAGTTCAGATGTTAAGACAGGGTCAGTAGAGTATACAATCAGAAAATTACAATATAGCAAATGACATAAATTTTAAGTGACAAAAATGTACCGATTTTAACATTTGATAACTTCAATTTTTGAAAACTAACTTTTGAAAACACAATGTTAACATGATGTTACTCAAAATACTTCAGATGCATTAGGGAAAAAAAGCTTGTATAAAAGCCTCTGGAGTCTTAACTGCAATATGATATTTTGAAACATGTTAATATGATTTTCTTATTTTTCCTTGCTTTTCTTTGTTTATAAACTTCCCTCATTCCATTCATTAACTAGGAGAACATTAGGATAGTTCTGATGAAATATTCATTGAAAACAGTGCTCAGTGTTGATTTCTAAAACATGCTCCTAAAGTTTCCTGAAAGAGCACAACATTTAATCATATGCAATGGATAGAATGCCTAGGCTGGGAGACAAAGAAAAGTAGAGGCCGGTAGGATAGATGATTGTGTGAAACCTTCTGGATTTAGAGGAAAGAAACAGAATCAGTATCCAAAGTCTGTTCAGCCTTTGCCCTGTTGGCATCATGCAATACAATGAAGCCTTTGTGAGCTAAGCCAATGATGCCCAGGTGCCATTCCTTGCCCTCCAGTTGAGCACCCATTGCAGGTACCTGTATTACTCACTTATTGTCCAATAGGAGAGTGCTGTGAAATGTCCTAAGACTGTTGGCTTGTCTAAGTTAGCCTATGCAGGCAACCACCCATAAACTCCGTGTATTCCTAAGATCCTCAAAATAGAAGATGGGCCCAGGACTCCCAAGGAAGCAGTGGTGATATGGAAAGGTTTGGATAGTACTGTTCAGATCCATCTTAAGATCTGTATTTTCCCTTCACCTGCCCCATCACCACAGTCTCCAGTAGAAGCGGCGGTGAAGCCTTTGGCTATGACAAAAAGAATAAAAAATACTGTCATTAACAGGCATAGACTTTCTTTTATCTCTCTGATACCTGTTTTCCTATCATTCTATTTTGAATTATCTCTGAAAAAATAGTAATGTAATTAAAGTGGAAAAGAATGGCTGAATAATAACAGAAAGGAAGTGTAATTTGGTAGAAGTACCATTATTTAATATATAAGAACACACATCTTGAAGCCACAATCAACAACTTCAGTTTTCTGACTTTCAGCCAACTGCACATCTGAACCTCTATTTTCTCATTGGTGAAGTGGAGATAATACTTTCCTTAATAATTCTGAGAACTAAAGGGGTTAGTATATATACACATCTACACATAACCACACAAAAACCTGGTTACATCATTTTTATCTGTTAGCACTACTTTCATTCAAATTTATTGAGCACGTATTACCTTGGGTGGCTGCAAATTGACTCCAAATGAGACAAAATTCTAAGAGACCATCAAGCAGAAGGATGCCTTAGTGTTCCTAGAACCCTTGTAGTCACATACCTAAGGGTGACTTTCCCTCACAGGACAAGATCAGAAAAGGGACAGGGATAATCAACTACTGGTCTCAGATCCAGATGTCTATATTAAAATATGCGCAAGGGATCCTCAGGCCCAGAATATCTATATGAAACCCCAAACCACAACTGTTGTCACCTTGGTCTCAAGTTTTGGATGAGTACACATATGAGATTTTTGTATAAAATACTTTGTGCAAAATATTCAATTTTGTGGTTTTTCTTATTTTTTATTTTACATGATGAAGGTCTGCATTTGCACATGTTACTCAGTGTGTGTTAGGTATATTGTATACCATGAGACAGAAATCACAAACACACCTTGTCCTTGGGAATCTTATAGTATAGTGGGAGATACTTACCTATTGCTTTACAAGCATGCAGCCAGCCCTGAAAAAATATAAGATGAGGAGCTTTAAATCGTTATTAAATCTTTATTTGGTGCTTGATTCCTCCTGACATACACCTTAAATCTATATTGCCATTTTCAAAAAGTCACAACCTACAAACGTCCTTTCCTTGATGTATTTTCAAAGAAGTTGCAATAAAAGATAGAACATGTATAAAGAAAAGTAACCAGCAGAGGAAACAGAACTCAGGCCTGCATCTATAACTTATTCACCACGTGGTTGGTCAAAACCACAGCTTTGAGGGAAGAGACAAAGAGGAAGAATGCTCTAATTTTACCAGAGCTAAAATCATGAAAGTATCTCCCTCTGAGGAAAAGAAAAAAAAAAGTAAAGGAAGGAAGGAGGGAAAGGATGGCATTATATTTTATTTGCTAATTTGCAAGTGCAATTAAGGTTAAACTCATACTTCCCTTTCACAAGAAAACATGACCGAAAGCATTATGAGCAAGAGAGTTTTGTTTGTAAAGAACTTTTCAAGATGCTGTTTTTCTCCTGGAAAATGTGGTTTATCTAATTGATGGCTGAGGAAAACCATCTCTTTAAACTTCCCACTCAGTGAGTCAGCCTGGGGTGTGTCTGCCTTGTAGCATCCTGTGAGATCCAGTAATCTAAAGTGGCATGACCGATGCAGCCCCAAACTCATGCGTCAAGCAGAGCTACCGGCACTGGGAAACCAGAGGGAGCCCAGTTTTCTAAACAGAGTGGTTAACAAAATTGCATGTTAGGAAGTGGAGTTTCATCCTTTAAAGGATCATTACCTATTTTTAAAAAGAACCTGTCAAATTGTTCCTATCAATAACCAGAAGTCTACTAAAGGCCAGATAATTATTCCAACTGAAGGGCAGGTATTATCATGTTAGACTTTCTTCATATCCATCTTGAAGAAAATTTCTATGCCACCACCAGTTACATTAAGTAGAGGTGAAATGGAGAATTTGGACAAGTCCTTTTCCAAACATGACTTGAGACACCAACAAAGCATTGTGAATACTGAGCCAGACAGCCAATGAAACATCAAACGCTGAGGAAAGAAATTAAAAATGTTCTATCTTCTTTATTATAGATAGTCCAAAGTAAGCATTTATCTAGGTATGATACAAGAATGTGACAGGATAGTATTGGAAATTCTTTAAAATTTATCTCATCAAACTTCCAGAGCTAGTTCTTTAGAATAAGATGTAGAGGCTATAAAATGAACCAACAAAATGCAAGTGTTACTCCAGGCTAAAAAACCTTTATTCAAATCTTCAGGGATTAATATATGAGGTAAATTAAGGTCTTGGGGAGAATGAATGGGACACAAGATAGATTAAGTTTCTTAAGAAGGTGTGCAGGATTGTACAGGATCTTTATTTTGGAGAAGCAACAATATATAGAGATTTACTTTTTAACTTCTCTAACTTTTCTTACATGATTAAGACTAAGAAAATGTATTAGATTCTGTGTAACACAAAGAGAAGGAAATGAGCTTAAAATAGATAAAAGAGCTATCTTTTATCTATTTTAAGGAATAGATCTTAATGAGTTAAATAATAAACTATGACAGGAAATTAGTTAAATAATATTATCACAGCTTTAGATTTCTAGGAACCATATCGAGATATGCAAAATATGTGTCTTAGTTGCTTTAGGCAGAGTTTTTAGCGTAGTAGCATGTTTAGAATAGTCACCATATTATAGACCTAGGAGGATTCTCTGGAGGTTTAAGCCTGAGAAAACATGTGCTTCTTGGTTCTCTGGTGTTTCCTCACTGCTCATTAGCAACAATATAATTTTCACTGCTCTATAGTCCAAGAAACATCACAATTATATCCCCAGATCATGATAAGCTCTGGTCAGCTCTAGAAGAGAAAGTCGTGTCCACCCATGGGAGATTGTGAAGGCTCCCTTTGCTTATAGTTGGCTATAAACTGACAAAATTCTACTGATAGAATTCTTTTGCAACTGTGAATATCTATGAATCCTTTACACTAGGTTTTGGACCCCTTCCTTAATATTTCCAAAAAGCATTAACTGCAGATTCTCTTTTCTTTTCTGCCTGCCTTCTTTCCTTCCTTCCTTCCTTCCTTCCTTCCTTCCTTCCTTCCTTCCTTGCTTCCTTCCTTCCCTCCCTCCCTCCCTCCTTTCTTTCTTTCTTTCTTTCTTTCTTTCTTTCTTTCTTTCTTTCTTTCTTTCTTTCTTTCTTTCTTTCTTTCTTTCTTCTTTCTTTCTCTTATTTTAGTTTTATTAAAGTATATTGATATATAAAATTATGAAATATTTAAAGGGTACATTGTGATGATCTTATTATTATACATTGTGAAAAGATTCCCTCCATCTAGTTAACTAACACATCCATCACTTCATATATTTATCTTTTTTGAGGGGGGAGTGAAAACATTTAAATTCTATTCTCTTAGCAAATTTCAATTATACAACAAAGTGTTATCAATTATAATCATCATGGTTTACATTAGATCCTGAGACTTTATTCATTTGATAACTGTAATTTTGTACCCTTTTACCAACCTCCTCTCACTTTCCAGTCCCTGGTAACCATTTTTCTATTCTGTTTCTATAACTGACATTTTTTTAAAGATTCCACATATCAGGCAGTATTTGTCTCTCTGTGTCTGACTTATTTCACTTGGCATGATGTCCTTGAGTTTCATTCATGTTGTCTCAAATGACAGGATTTCCATCTTTCTAATGGCTAAATGATATTCCATTGTATATATGTCACATCTTCTTTACCCATTCATATGTTGATGGAAACTTAGTAAATTTCCATACCTTGGCTATTGTAAATAATGCTGAAATAAACATGAGAGTGCAGATATCTCTTCAATATCTTGTTTTTACTTCCTTGGATATATACTCAGAATTGGGATTTCTAGACCATATGGCAGTTCTATTTTTAATGTTTTGAGGAACCTCCATACTGCTTTCTATAGTAGCTGTATTTATATTCCCAACATGCACAAGGGTTCCCTTTCTTCTACATCCTTGCTAATACTCGTTATCTCTTGTCTTTTTGATGCTAACCATTCTAACAGGCATGACATGATATATCATTGTGGTTTTGCTTTGCATTTCCCTGATGATTAGTAATGTTGATCCCCTTTTCATGTATCTCTTCTCTATATGTCTTCTTTGGAAAAACGTGTATTCATTTCTTTTGTCCATTTTTTAAGTCGATTGCTTGGGGGATTGTTTTTATTTTTGCTATTGTGTTCTTATATATTATGGCTGTTATCCCTTATCAGATATGTTTTTTTGCAAATATTTTCTCTCATTTGGTAGGATGTGTTTTTATTTCATTGATAATTTCCTTTGCTGTGCAGAAGCTTTTTAGTTTGATGTAGTTCTAATTGTTTATTTTTGCTTTTGTTGCCTTTGCTATTGTTATCAAATCACACACACACAAAAATCATTGCCTAGATTGATGCCAAGGAGTTTATCCCCTATGTTTCCTCCTAGAAGTTTTATGCTTATAGGTCTTATGTTCAAGTCTTTAATCCATTTTGAGTTGATTTTGGTCCAATTTCATTCTTCTGCAAGTGGCTGTTCATTTACCCAATGCCATTTGTTGAAGAGATTATCCTTTCCCCATTGCGTATTTTTGGTTCATCATAAATTAATTGACCATATATTCATGTTTTTTTTTTCTGGGCTCTGTGTTCTGTTCCATAGATCTATTTGTATGTTTTTATGCCAATACTATACTCTTTTGATTACTACAGCTTTATAATGTCATTTGAAAAGAGGAAATGTGATGTCTCATTTTTTGTTCTTCTTTCTCAAGTTTGTTTTGGCTATTCAGAGTCCTTTATGGTTCCATACAAATTTTAGGATTGTTTTTTCTTCTTTGAAAAATGCCATTGGAATTTTGATAGGGATTTCAGTGAGTCTTAATTGCTTTGAGTAGCATGGACATTTAACAATATTAATTCTTCTGATCTATGAGCACAGAATTTCCTTCCATTTACTTGTGTTGTCATCAAACTCTTATAGTCTTCAGTGTACAGATTTTTCATCTTTTTGGTTATTCCTAGGTATTTTGTTCTTTTTGATGCAATTGTAAATGGGATTGTTTTCTTAATTTCTCTTTCTGATAGTTTATTATTGATGTATAGATATGCAGCAGATTTTTGTATACTAATTTTGTATCCCGTAACTATACTTAATCATTGATTAGCTTAACAGTTTTTTTGATGGAGTCTGTAGGGTTTTCTATATATAAGGTTATGTTATCTGTAAACAATGTTACTTTTTCCTTTCTGATTTGGATGCCTTTTATTTCTTTTCTTGCCTAATTGCTCTGGCTAGGATGTCCAGTGCTATGATGAATAAAAGTAATGAGAGTGAGCATCCTTGTGTTGTTCCTGACTTAAAAGATTCAGGTTTTCCCTGTTGAGTATGCTGTTAGCTGTGAGATTGTCACATATGGCCTTTATTATATTGCAGGTATGTCTCTCTGCAGTAAGTTTAAGATTTTTTTTAATAATAAATGGATGTTAAATTTTGTCAAATGCTTTTTATGCATCTAGTGAGATGATCATATGATTTTTAGCCTTCATTTTCTTAATGTGGTGTATCACATTGATTGAGTCATGTACATTAAACCATCCTTGAATCCAGGGAATAAATTGCACTTGATCATGGTGTATGATCTTTATAATGTATTGCTGGGTTTGGTTTGCTAATATTTTATTGAGGATTTTTGCATCTATGTTTCTCAGAATACTGGTCTGTAATTTTTATTTTCCTGTAGTGTCCTTTCCTGGTTTTGGTATCAGAGTAATTTTGGCCTCAAAAAAAATGAATTTAGAAGTACCTCCTCCTCTTATATTATTTGGAGGAGTTTGAGAAGGATTAACATTAATCCTTCAAATGTTTGGTAGAATTCACAAGCAAAGTCATTTGGTTGTGAATTTTTGTTGGCTGGGTGGTTTTTCGTTACTGAGTCAATCTCAGTAGTAACTGGTCTGTTCAGATTTTCTACTTTCTTAAATAGAGAATCTCTCAGATATAATCTTGATAGATAGTATGTTTCTAGAAATTCATCCATTTCTTCTAGGTTGTCCAATTTGTTGGCATATAATTAGTCTAAGTAGTCTCGTAAGATTCTTTATATTTCTGTGGTATCAGTTGTGATGCCTCCTCTTTTGGTCCTTATTTTATTTGAGTCCCCCCTCTCAGTTTTCTTCAGAGCCTAGCAAAAGTTTGTTTATTTTGCTTATCTTTTTTTTTTTTAAAGCCGTCTCTTAGTTTCACTGATCTTTTCTCTCTCTCTCTTTTTTTAGCCCTTATCTCATTTGTTTTTGTTCTGATCTTTGCTATTTCCTTCCTTCTACTGAGTTTGGGATTAATTTGTTCCTTTTCTAGTTCCTGAGGTGTAAAGTTAGGATGTGTATTTAGCTCTTTCTTTTTTCTTAATGTAGGCACTTATCACTATGAACTTTTTCTTTTTAGAACAACATTAGCTGCATTCCATAAGTTTTGGTATGTTTTATCTCTATTTTCATTTATTTCTAAATTTTCAAAAATTTCTCTGTTGGTTTCTTCTTTGGCCTATTGGTTGTATAATCTTCACATATTTGTGAATTTTCCAGTCTTCTTGTAATTGATTTCCAGTTCCACACTGTTGTGGTTGGAAAAGATGCTTGATGTGATTTCAGAATACTTAAATTCATTGAGATTTAATTTGTGGCCTAACATATGATCTATACTTGAGAATATTCCGTGTGTACTTGAAAAGAATGCGTATTCTGGTGCTGTTGAATGGAATGTTTTGTAAGTATCTGTTAAGTCTACCTAGTCTAATGTGTAGTTTAAGTCCAATGTTTTCTTCTGGATTTTTTACCTAGACAATCTATCCATTGTTGAAAGTGAGTATTAAAGTCCCCTACTATAATTGTATTGCTGTCTGTTTCTCTCTTCAGGTCAGTTAATATTTGTGTTATATATTTAGATGCTCCTATGTTGGAGGCATAAATATTTACAAATGTATATCCTCTTGTTGGATTGACCAATTTATCATTATATAATGACCTTTTTTTTTTCTTAGTACAGTTTTTGGCCTAAAATTTAATTTGTCTGATATAAGTATAGTTACCCCCGCTTTCTTTTGGTTCTTATTCACATGGGATATCTTTTTCCATCCTTTCACTTTTAGTCTATGTATGTCCTTGAAGCTGAAGTAAATCTCTTGAAAGCAGCATACGGCTGGGTCTTGCTTTTTTAACTCCATTGAGCAGCTCTATTTCTTTTGGTTGGAGAATTCAGTCCATTTATATTTAAAGATATTATTGATAGGTATAGACTTATTAATGACATTTTGTTAATTGTTTTGTAGTTCTTTTATTCCTTTCTTCTTCCCTTGCTCTCTTCCTTTGTGATTTGATTATTTTCTGTAGTCATATGCTTGGATTTCTTTTTTTTTAATCTTTTATGTTACTATTATATGTTTGTGCTTTGTAGTTATCATGAAGTTTACATAAAACATCTTATATGTGTAATAGTCTTTTAAGCTGATGACAATTTAACTTCAAATGCATACTAAAGTGCTACATTTTTACTCTCCCTCCCCCCGTTTTGTATGTTTGATGTCACAATTTATATCTTTTTACCTTGTGAATCAGTTAACAAATTATCGTAGTTATAGTTAGTTTAAATACTTTTGTCTTTTAACCTTTATACTAGATTTACACAATTTACTCATCATTACATTAGAATGTTCTGAATTTAATTATATATTTACTTTTACCAGTAAGATTTATACTTTCATATGTTTTCCTATTATTAATTAGTATCCTTTCATTTCAGTCAGAAGAACTTCCTTCAACATTTCTTATAAGAGCTAGTGGTGAACTCCTTTAGCTTTTGCTTGTTTGAAAAAGTCTTTATCTCTCCTTCAGTTCTGAGGAACAGCTTTGCCAGGTTAAATATTCTTGGTTATATAATTTAATTTTTTTCTAGCATTTTAAATGTAGTATGCCTTCTTCTTCAGACCTACAAAGTTTCTGCTGAAAAATATGTTGATAGTTCTATGGAGGTTCTCATGGACATAACGTTTTTTCCTTGCTGTTTTTAAGATTATCTTCCTTTTCTTTTACTTTTGACAGTTTTATTATAATGTTTCTCCGTGTAGGTTTCTTTGTATTCATCTTTTTTAGAACCTTCTGACTTCCTGGATCTGGATGTCCATTTCTTTTCCCAGGTTAAGAAAGTTTTCAGCCATTATTTCTTGAATAAACTTTCTGTGACTCCTTTAGAGACTTCTGTAATATATGTATTGGCCTTCTTGATACTCTTTCATAATCTCTTAAGCTATCTTCACTCTTTTTCTTCTTTTTCTCTCTTTCTCCTCTAATTGAGTGAATTCCACTGCCCTTTATTTAAGTTTGCTGATCCTTTCTTCCCCTTAATTTAGTTTGCTATTGACCCTTCTAGTGAATTTTTCAGTGAGTTAGTGTTATCTTCAGCTTTGTAATTATCATTTGATACTTTCTTAGACTTTCTGCCTTTTCATTGAAATTACACTTTGTTCATGCATTGTTCTCCTGATTTCAATGAGCAACTTTATGACCATTATTTTGAACTTTTTTTTCAGGTAAATTATATATCTCCATTTTGTTTAGACCTGTTTCTAGAATTTTATCTTTTTCTTTTGTTCAAAACATATTTTTTTGTTTTTTGCATTTTCCTTGACTCTCTGTGTCCATCTTGGCCTTTTGTTAAGCATGAGAAATGTTTTCATTAATTTCAAGCCTTATAGAATGAGATTATTGGAAAGAAAAGATAATAAAGATACAATAATTTATTCTACCAATATATTATTTAAGAGAGAAAGAGTACAATTTCTAGGAAGTAGTTAGGGAGCTCCCAAGTTGCTCACTGACTTAGATACAAGCACTTGCCTCACTAAAACAGTTTTACCACTCTCTCCAATCCTAGTCAAGTCAGAACCTATTTAGCTAGAATCTATCTCTCACAAAGTAACAATATTAATGGTAATTTGGTGTGACTAGTAGTATTTCATTGATCTGAGAAATAAAATCATACAAGTCTTGTTTTAAGTGGGGTAGATAGAGACAGAAAGAGCTTGAATAACAGAAGCATTAAAAGAGAAAACACAGCTTTACTCATCTCAGTCACCACAGCTTATCATCACGATCTGAGAATGTTATTGTGATTTTTCTTGGTCCGTAGAGCAGTGAAAATTACACTGTTGTTAATTAGCAGTCAGGAAAACACTAAAGAAACAGAGAACATAAGTTTTTTAGACTCAAACTTCTGGAGAGTCCTCCTAAGTCTATAATGTAGTAATTATTCTAAATACCCTCAAAGATGGAACAACATCAAGAGCAACAAAACTAGAGAGTTTTAGAGCAAGGAAATGGTAATAGGAAGACATTCAAAAACTTGTCTCTATCTGAAATATACTATATAGTAGGGACTGGGCTAGAAGTTTTAAAAAATCTTCTTGCCCAGCTATAGACATGAAGAAGAAATTCAGGTCAGTTTCTCATTCCAGCTCTGATATGTAAAGAGCATGAAAGTCATCATTCTTATCTTCAAATCAAGAAAAGAAATCCAAACACCTAAAAGTCAATGACTTTAGAATCATTGAAGAACTAAGGTCACAGAGCAAACTGCCATTCTGAAACCTGGAGACAGGTGAATACAAATAATTATATCTGAGACCAACTTACTAGGAACAGAAGCTGCTGAAGCTGTATATCAGTAGGAAGACCAAATGTTATTTTAAGGCATTGCTGTGAACTAGCTTAAGAGTTAAAAATTCCTGGGAGTCCTTGCCCCCACACTTTCCTAAGTTTCAACTTTAGGAGCTCCCAAAATTCTCATGATGAAGTTTGGACATGAAGAGTAATGAAGAAAAAACATTTGACAAACTCTAGCATCCATTCATTCATTTTTTAAAAAGATAAATCCTCTTCAAACTAAGACTAGACAGGAATTTTCTTAACTTGATAAACAGTGTCTATAAAAAAACCTAAAACACCCTACAGCTAAGGTTATACTTAATGGTGAAAAAATAGACACTTTCTCCTAATCAAATGCAAGGTAAAAATGTCCTCCCTCACCATGCCTAATCAATATAGTACAGGAAGTCCTAAGCAATGTGATAAGACAAAGAAAGAAGTAAATGTATATACACTGAGAAGAAAGAAATAAAAATGTTTTTATTCACAGATGACATGATTGTCTTTGTAGAAAAATGTTTAAAAGTCTTAGAAGTAATAGCTTAACATAGCAAGTTTGAAGGACAAGTTCAAGTTAACAAACAAAAGTCAATTGTTTTCTTATGTATCAGCAAAGGAAAATTGAAATTTTTTTTATGTATTAGCAAATACCATTTACAATAGTATCCCCCATTAAAACACTTATATGTAAAACTAAGAAAATATGTACAGACCCTCTAAACAAAAAATTATAAAACTCTAATGAAAAAAATTAAAGATGATTTAAACAAATGAAAAAATAATTATTGTGGATAGGAAGACTCAACACTGTTAAGATGTTAGTGCTTCCCAACTCAGCCTATATATTCATTGTAATTATAATCAAAATCACATCAGGCTATTTTGTGGACATAGACAAATTAATTCTAAATTTCATGTGGCAAAGCAAAAGACCCAGAATAGCCAGCACAATACTAGAGAAGAATGAAATCAGAGGACCGACACTACCCAACTTCAAGACTTATTACAAAGTTAAAGTCATTAAGTCTGCATTATACTAATGAAAGAATAGACACATAAAACAGTGGTACAGTATAAAGAGACTAGAAGTAAATCCACAGAGAAATAGTCAACTGATCTTCGACAAAAGAGCAAAGGCAATTGAATGAAGAAATAATAGTCTTTTCAACAAAATGTGCTAAGACAATTGAACATTTACATTCAAAAATAAATATTTATAGACACAGACCTTACATCTTTCACAGAAAATTAACTAAAATTTTAATGTAGATATAAATACAAATTATAATACTATAAAACTTCTAGAAGAAAGCATAGGAAAAATTTCAGAGACCTTAGATTTAGTTATGAGTTTTTAGATATAATACAAAGCCCACATTACATGAAAGAAAATATTGTCTTTATTAAAATTTAAAACTTCTGTTCTGTGAAAGAAGTTTAAGATAATCAAAGGAAAAGCCACAGACTGGGAGAAAGTATTTCAAAACATATATCTGATGGACTTGTTTCCAAAATATACAAAGAACTCTTAAAACTCAACAATAAGAAAACAAAAATAATTAAGAAATGGGCAAAGGATCTGAACAAACACCTCATCAAAGAAGACATACAGATGACAAATAAATATAGGAAAATATTTTCAACATCATATGTGGTTAGGAAATTGCAAATTAAAACAACAATGAAATACCACTACACAACTATTAGAAGCTAAAATTTAAATAAATTAACAACCGCAAATACTGAAAATATTGATGAGAATGAAGTGCAAAAGGAATTCTCATTCCTTTCACTTGAGAATGGAAAATGGTACAGATACTTTGGAAGACAGTTTGACAATTTTATATAATGCTAAATATGGTCTTACAATTCAGTCCAGCAATCACACTCCTAGGTGTTTACCTAGGTCATATCCAGTTTATTTGAAAACTTATATCCACACAAAACCTTCATTCTTGTGTTTAGAGCACCCTTTTCGTAATTACCAAAAGCTGGAAGATATTCTACAATAGGTGAATGGATAAATAAACTGTGGCACATCTGTACAATGGAATATTATTAAGCAATAAAAAGAAGTGAGCTATGAAGCCACAAAAAGACAGGGAGAGTGCATGATCCAATTATATGACATTCTGGAAAAGGCAAAACTGTAGAGGCTGTGGCATAACCAGCCGTAGCCAAGGATTCTAAGACAGAGTGAGGCACAGGGATTTTTTAGGACAATAAAACATACAAAAAACATACAAAAATGTTCTGTATGATACTATGATAGTGTATGCATTACTACACATTTGTCAAAATCCATGGAATTTTATAGCACAAAGAGTCTACATTAACATATGTAATATTTTAAAAAATTATTTAAAAGTTCTAGGGATGCCAGAAAGAAATTCAGACTGTGACAAGATCATCTGACTATATTAAAGTATGAAAAACAAAAACAAAAACAAAAAACCTTATTGCGTGGGTGGAGGGGAAAGGTGCTGATGTAAATAAATTTAATACTAAGTGGAGTCTGTAAGACTAAAGGCAAAAGGAACCATACAAAAGAGCTGTATTTTAGCTGATAAATTTCTGTCCCAGTGGGTTATGAATTAACAATTCTGATATTGGTACCCATGTATACTGGAATTGAAAAATTGACTGAATGGATGGCAGATGGTAGGAGCCAGATTTTTCAGTTGGAATGACAATTTATAGCTAAGCAACTGAAAGATCCAATGATCCTTTGTGGTAATGGATTAGATTAAATAGGTCAAAATGAACTCATGTCCAACTTAGTATAAATACAGATAGTTACATATAAAGACATTTACAGATACGTATATATACACAGGTTAATATACATACATATATTTCTGTGTTCTTTCAGCTGAGAAGCTCCAAAAGAAATGGTAAAGCCAAGCAGATCATGTTTTCTAATATCATTCTCCAGTGAAAGGAGCCAGGACTCCTTAGAAAAATGACTGAATCTTGAACTGGGAAAGGAAATACACAAGATGCGATTGAAGCATTTCGTAGAGGCAGAAAGTAAATAAATGCTAAAAAAAATTGACACAAATTAATGGGGATAAGTCAGAGATGTACAGGAGCCAACTTAAAGAGTTCTCAATAGCCAAAACTGGAATAATTTGAATAAAAAAGTTAATTATGTAGTATTGTATTATTAACTCAAAGTATAAACAAAAATCCATGAATCCAAACTGATACAAATACATGATCGAATGAATTAATAATTGGGGGAGAAGAGACAAATCTCTCACGCAAAAAAAAAAAAATCCAAATAATATACAATGGCACTCTACCTTCAAGTAGGGAGAGTATATCTTTCCACTCCTTAGGTCTGGGCTGTGCATAATAACTTCCTTTTAAATAGGACAATATGAAAAGGAGGGAAAGGGAGTAACTTTATGGTGAAGAAAACTGAAATACACTACTTAAACATCAATAGCCATAAATCATATTGATAATAAGTACCCTCCATATGATGTGTTGAAAATACCACTTTATCTCTGATGTCTTTCTCCAAAAAACCCATTACCTCAGTCTTATCATGATAAAAAATCAGAGAAATTCAAATAATGGATATACTACAAAATACCTGAACAGTATGCCTCAAAACTGTCCAAATTAACAAAAACAGAAAAATCTAAGAAACTGCCACAGCCAAAAAATGTCTAAGGAGATGTGACCAGTAAATGTAATGTGCTATCCTAGATGGGATTCTGGAAGAGAAAAAGGACATAGGTATAAACTAAGGAAATCTAAATAAACTATGGATACCAATATTGGTTTGTTAATTGTAATAAATATACCATCTTAATGCAAACATGTTAATAATAGGGAAAACTGGTTGGAGGGTATATGGAAACACTCTGTATTCTGTTCTCGATTTTTCTGTAAGTCTAAAACTTTTCTAAAAAATAAAGTCTGTTTAAAAACCAGAGCTCAAGTATATGGCTATTCTCCTGGAGTTTCCCTTTGTTCATATCCTAGAAAGTCCCTATTCCTACTGCCTTGTTGGATTCCCTAGATCCTGTGCCTTCCTCTCTCTTAGCTTATTCCCTTATCTTGTTGGATTTATTGTACACCAGCTCTGATAAAAAGTGAATGGAAGATAAATGTTTCAAAATGTGCATGTTACAAAAAATCATTATTCTATACTTATCCTTGATTGGACATGTGGATGTGTATAGAATTCTAGGTTGGAGATCATTTGTTGTTACAGTTTTGCCAGCATTTGTCTCATCTGTTCTTACTTCCAAGGTTGACATTAAGAAGTTCAAATCATCCTAAATCTAGATCTTTGAATTTTACCTCTTTTATTTTACTAGAAGATAGGAGATCTATTTCATCCATTCCTGGTTGTGAGTCATTTTTCATTTATTGTAATGAAATTGCAGGGATTTGATGGATCTTTTCAATCTGGAAAGTCATGTCATTCAATTATGGGAAAATATCTCTCTTTTTACCATAGTATTTTTATTATTTTTTTCTATTGTAGTTGATGTATAATATCATATTAGTTTCAGGTGTATAACAAAGTGGTTAGATAATTACATAACTTACAAAATAATTACTCCGATAAATCCAGTACCTATTTGACACCATAGATAGTTATTAAAATACTATTGGCTGTATTCCCCATACTATACTACACATCCCCATGACTATTTCATAATTACCAATTTGTACCATTTAATCCCTTCTCCTTCACTTATCCACAACCCCTCAATCTAGCAACTATCAAAATGCTCTCTGTATCTATGAGTTTGCTTCTGTTTTGTTTGTTTGTTTATCCTGTTCTATAGATTCCACATATAAATGAAAGCATGTGACATTTGTATTTCTCCATCTGACTTACTCCACTCAACACAACACCTTGAATGTTGTGACAGATGGTAAGATTTCATTCTTTTTTTATGGCTGAGTAATATTCAATCGTATATATGTGCTACCACTTCTTTATCCATTCATCCATTGATGGAACCCAGGTTGCCTCCATATCTTGGCTATTGTAAATAACGCTGCAATGAACATATGGATGAATATGTCCTTTCAAAGTAGTGTTTTGAGTTTCTTCAGCTAAATACCCAGAAGTGGGATTACTGGGTCTTTTTCTGTTTCTTGTTATAGGCTTTGTTTTAAAGTCTATTTAGACTGGTATATGTATTGCTTCCCAGCATGTTTTTTCATTTCCATTTGAATGAAATATCTTTTTCATCCCTTTACTTTCAGTCTGTGTGTGTGTCTTTGGATGTGAAGTGGGTCTGTTGTAGGCAGCATATGTAAAGGTCTTGTTTTCTTATTCATTTAGCCACCTTATGTATTTTGATTAGAGCATTTAATACATTTAATCATTTTAAAGAAATAGTTGATAGATATGTAGTTATTGCCATTTTATCATTCAAATATTTCTTCTCTTCCTCCTCCTCCTCCTCCTCCTCCTCCATCTCTCTAACATTTCTAGTAATACTGACTTAATGGTGATGAACTACTTTAGCTTTTTCTTGTCTGGAATACTCTTTTTCTGTCCTTTGATTCTAAATGATAACTTTGCTGGGTAGAGTAATCTTGGTTGTAGGGCCAATATTTCATGCCAATCCCTTCTGGCCTGCAAAGTTTCTGTTGAGAAATCAGTTGACAGTCTTATGAGTGCTCCCTTATAGGTAACTAATTGCTTTTTCTTTAAAGAGGATTTCTTTGTTTTTAACTTTTGGCATTTTAAGTTTGATCTGTCTTGGCGTGGGCATCTTTGAGTTCATCTTGTTTGGGATTCTCTGAGCTTCCTGGGCTTGTATGTCTATTTCCTTCACCAGGTTAGGAAAGTTGTCAGTCATTATTTCTTCAAATAGGTTCTTGACCCCTTGCTCTTTCTTCTCTTTCTGGTACTCCTATGATGTGAATGTTAGTATGCTTGATGTTGTCCCAGAGTCCTCTTAAACTATCCTCATTTTTTAAAATTCTTTTTTTTTTTTTGCTGTTTTATTGGGTGTTTTCTGGTACCTTATCTTCCAAATTGCTGATTTGATGCTCTATTTCATCTAATCTACTGTTGATTACCTCTAATATGTTCTTCATTTCAGTTATTGTATTCTTCATTTCTGACTGTTTCTTTTTTGCATTTTCTATCTCCATTTTTATGTTTCCTATCTCTTTGTTAAAGTTCTTACTGAGAGCACTGAGCATTCTCATAGACAGCGTTTTAAACTCTGCATCTGGTAAATTGCTTATCTCCATTTTGTTTATTTCTCTTTCTGTAGTTTTGTTATATTCTTTCATTTGAGACATCTTCTTTTGTCTCCTCATTTGGCTGTCTCCCTGCATTTGTTTCTGGGTATTAGGTAGAGCTGCTATGTCTTAGTAGAATGGCCTTATGTAGTAGGTGTTCTTTAGGACCCAGTGGCATAGTCTCCCTGGTCACCAGGTATGTCACTTGTGCGGGTTGTGTGCTCTCCTGTTGTAGTTGAGCCTTAATTGTTGGTGGCACATTGGTGGGGAGGGATTGACCCTCAGGCTGATTAGTTGTGAGGACTAGCTATGACTACAGTGGAGGAACTGTTGTGAAGGAGCTGATCCTATGAAGCAGGATTCGCTCTAGCTGGGCTCTGGTGCTTGTCCTGACTGTCTTTTGGGTGTGTCTTTTGTGGAGGTGGTTCTCTGATGTGGTCTAAAGCTGGTCACTGGATGTATTGATTCTGGGGCCTCTTGGGTGGGGCTCTGTTGCAGGTCAAGTTTAGCTGCTGCCTATGCTTTGCCAGGTCCCACTTAATATGAGCTACAAAGTGATCTGGAGATGATTGACCCTTGTGCATGGCTTGGAGGTGCCTGAGAGAGGCTAAGGCTGACTACTGCTAGTGCTGGGTTTGGAACTGCTTAGCAAGAGGTATGTGGCATACCGAGGCCAGATGCTGCTTGTTTGAGTTTTGTGAAACTTTGAGAGATTTTAGGAAAGTCCTCAGCATGAGCCAAGACAAGCTGTTTTATGGATATACCACTGGAAGTGACTTGAGTGGGCCTGCAAGTTGGGTGGGGCAGGATCTCAGGGAATCACCAGAGCAGGGTGAACACTGTTAGCCTTGTTGATGAAGACTCAGATATGGTGCTTGCCTGCCACTGCAAGCTGGGTTGGGAGAAGGCTTAGCAAAACAACAATGGCTTCTACCAGCACTTTTATCTGGGAGAAACCTGCTCCTCCAGCCCTCACCCTGAAGCCAGACAACTCAGTTCTTTCTGATAATTCCTTGAGCCTTTTGTGCTACTGCCCCAGCTCTGCAGCTCAGAGCTAACGAGTCCGCCATAAGTAAGTCCATGTGAAGGCTGCTTAATAGGAATGTCTGCAATTCTAGCTGCAATCTGTCTCACTGAGCCACAGTCTCCACTGGTTTTCACCGTCAGAAATTGTGGGGATTTCTCTTCCCAGAACTGGTGCTCTGGGCTGTCAAAACTGGTGTGGGGCTGGGACACTTCACTCTTCAGGTGGTATATCCACAGCCAAGATATTCCTCCCAATTCTTAATGGCCAGTCATGAATTTGAGGCCGGCCCATTTTGCATCTTTGCCCCTCTTATCAGTCTCAGTGTGGCTTCTTCTATATATCCTTAGTTATAGGACTTCAGTTCATCTAGACTTTAGGCAATTCTCACTGATGGTTGTTCTGTAGTGTAGGTTAATTGTAATTGTAATGTGGTCATGTAATTGAAATATGGCGAGTACAGTATTTACCTACTCTGCCATCTTGACAAGAACTCCTCATGGCAAAATATTTTGTATTATTTCTTTGATAATTTGATCTCACTCTGTCTCTTCTTTCCATTTCTCTACTTCATCTGATTTCTCTCCTCTCTTTGCCATAGATTTACATCTTCATTAATTCTCTCTCTCTCCCTCTCCTTCTTCCTCTCCCCCCTCTCTTTCTCATCCCCTCTGTACTCTCTCTCTTTCTTCTCTTCTGTTTCACAACATCTGACTCTCTTTTCCTATTCTCTCTCTCTGCTCATCTCTATTTCCATCCCACTTCTGTTAACACTTTTTATATTGCTCTTTCTCTGTATTATGTTTTTATTTTCAAAATATCTTAGTTGTTTCTGATATTATCTAAAAATACATATAGCTGTAGTATATTCTTATCTTTGTGGATATTATAATTTTATTTGGAGCTTCCCCCCCTCCCCTCGCATGGGCACTCTATTTTGCCTATGCCATCCCATGTTCATGATTCCCATTTCCTTGTTGTTTTGAATGTTTGCTTTTTACATTAGATGCCTTCTGATTCTACTTAATGGTCTATATAGATCCACCTCTATTTAATAAGTTCACTTATAAGCCGATTGAAAGCTATGTGTGAAAGGGTAGGACTTGTTAACTAGTAGACTTCACTGTAGAGTTACTGAGCAGAATTTTATCAACGTTTTGGAGAATCCACAATGTCAGTATCTATAGGCATTTTTCATTTATTTAGCCCAAAAGTAATCCTCCATGCAAATAAAATTTTCACTCTTCTGTGTACTGTGTATAAGCCTAGATAATAAATTCTAGCACTTAGTCAAGAAGACCTGTGGGTTTCATCATTTATCATATTGACTTTCATTTAAAGCTCCTTTTTTCTGTATAGAAACTCCCTTTCATGTCAATGGTAATTGAAAAAAGAAAAAGAAATAAAAAAGCAACTAATTTTCTCTCCACTGTGGCTAGGATCCACAGATCTGAAACCTATCTGGTCCATTCTTTCCTAAGAATAAATATTTAGTCTTCTGCTAGGTTGAAAGATACTGTTTAGCCTGGGTTCCCCCAAAAGGAAAACTTGAGACTAAGACATAAAATAAAATGTTCAGAAAACAAAAGTGTTAGGGGGAATCAGGCAGGGAAGATAAGAGAACAATAAACAAAAATGAAAAATATAAATTGGACAATTAACAGCAAAAAAATGTGCTCAATATACCAAAGTTAGACTTAGTTCTGAATTCTTTATGTTTGTATAATAATTCCATAGTTTAAAATGTTTCAGAATATAAAAGTATGAAAGTTTCTACTTATTTCATTAATGTATCACAAATGACAGAAAGGATATTAGAAGAATGAAACTGTGGTCATGTAAGAATTTATAATTAGAATGCAAGGATGATTGAAAATTAGGAAATCAGCAGACTGTGTTAGTCAATCAAGAGCCTAAAAAGGCTTTTGATAAAACATTCATTTTTTTTAAAAAAATAAACTTCATAAACTCAGAATAAAGAGCTCTTTCCTTAACATGATAAAGAACCATTCTTAAGCCAACATTTAATACCATGCTTAACAGTAAAACATTGGATGCATTCCCATTAAAGGTGGGAAAAAGATATGAATGCAGGCTATGACCACAGTTTAATTTTGGTCTGGAAATTCAGAAGAGCTCATGGATTCTTAATCACTGTGAAGGTGGTATTAGAACATAACCTCCTACAAATACTGACTCCTTCTAATTATGTAATTATGTTGTTACTGAGGAGTTCTATTTTCATTGAATAAAATTCTGTGACCTTTCCAGAGCTTTCTAAAAGTACAGAGGAAAAGGGTGATAAAATTCTCAGAACACTCAGGAATTTAGCAAAGTGCTGTTTACAGAGTAGAGTGGGAGGTCTTCATGTGTCAAGAATGAAAGGCTAGCCGCAATAATTCCATGATTGTTGGCTTTATATACACATTCCAGACACTCCCTAAGACCTACTGGGAACATGACTATAAGCATCCCTATGTGATAGAAAACATTGTTCATTAGAATCGTGGATCGTTTTCATGGATGCTTCAAAGAAAATCTTAGGAGAATTTTTGAAAGTAGAGTAGGGAAATCCCGATGCCTTTTTCAATGGATTTAAATATGAAATGTTAGCCAAATGGAAAAAGATTTGAGAACTAGTATCCATAGTGGACATATCTTGGGATCCTTCAGTTAGGAGCTCTGAGTTCAAGACCATCCATTATTTGATGTCTAATGTTGGATAAGTGAATTACACCCTTTTCTAGGATAAGTTATCAGACAGGCTAACCTCTGCCTCAAAGAATTTCTAGTACTAAACAGGAAGATAAAACAGAACAGAAACATTATATGCTAACATTTCTGAAAAACCAGGACACTTTTTATCAGAAATTTTTTGTCCTTTGTCACAACAATTTTAACAGAGTTTTCAATCATCTGACAGGCCTGTGTCAGAGCTGAGACTACTGAGGCTGAAAAAGTTTATAGTTTAAGGACACAAGGACTCTGCCTACCTGGGTGGACAGAGATCTACAAACTAAGGAGGAAGATTTTTGGATTCAACAATGTATAATGATTTTGTATAGGTGGTTTCAAAGAGAGCCAAACCCATAGGTTGGGCCCATGCTAGATTTTTTCGATAAAGTTCAACAATCCTTAGAGGAATAATAATGACTAAATATTTCAGTAATTTTTTTCATATGCTAGCAAATGAGGTAACATCCTACTTTGAAAGACTGAGGAGTTATCTAAATATTCATTTTGAGGCCAGTAAAATTATTTTTAATTTAATGATAGATTTTTTAAGTGGTTAAATTCAAGTGTGCAATCAGTGTTACTAAAAATAAAGCCATTAAAGTTTGTCTACATCTGTAAAAATAAAACACTCAAAAGTTAAAATATTTTTCCTTTATTTTTGCCCAGTTTTTAAAATTCAAAAAATGCTACCTTTATTTTCAGGAAAAACACACACATGCTTTATGACATCTTCATGGTATTTCTACAATTAGTATTTTAAAACAATTTTGGCTACATTCTCTTCTTTAACCAATTTAAAATAAGAATACTAGTAATAATAACAACATTAACTCAACTTATAGAGGGTTCAGATATTTCCCAATGTTTTCCAGAAACTTTATTCTAAGTTTGGATTCCTTGTGTCTTAGGGGTTTTCTACACCACACTTTGTAGCAAACAGATCATTCAACACCATTAACAGAATGCTGCATCCCCTCTGGATAATAAAAGAATCTTAGCATTGAGGGTCATTAATTTTTTTACACTGAACATAATTTTTGATTGAGTCAGTTCATTATTGTTTCCACTAGCTTCAGACCATGTGTACAAAGCTTCACTTCATATGATTACTAAATGTGTTATGACTGATGAAGTTTCACGAGGATGAACACCAAGGCCTGACTTGCCAGGTGAAAGACATTTTTTTCAATTGAAATTAAATATTGTTAGTTCACTAAATACTAACTCCTGGCACTCAATATTCTTCATACTCCATTCAGGTCTCTTCAGGTCTTTTTTCATATTGCCAGGGCCAGAAGCCTGGGAGCTATTTCCTAGGCTCCCTTGCCTACAGGATTTCGAAATGTTCAAGGTTTTACCAATGAAATACATTCTTATAATATTTGAAAAGCCGAAGAAACAGAAGCCATCTTTTTTTTCCTGTGACAGTGAGAGGAGGTATGTGTTATTCAGGTGTGAGTTTTTGTAGCAATTTCTACATTCTAGTGCCATTCACCTTCCTGGATACCATGATGGAGTTCTGCAGCTGTTTACTGACTCTGGGTGGCAGCAACTCTGTATCACTATAGCACTAACCCTAAAACCAATGACTTTTACTACTTTAGGCTTTAAATATATTTTCTAAACACCTAATTCTAACTTATAGTAGTTTTTTTCTTATTAAACCATAAACACAAATAACCATGGCAAAATACTAAATATTGAGTAACATTAAGTGCCAAAGAAATAAACCATCTAAAAAGCCAGATTATGCTAAAGCAGAGGGAAGCTAGCAGAAAGGGAAAGTTTAGAGTTTAGAAGCCTCAGGAAAGGTTGAGATGCTGAGGAAAGTCAGTGAATTCTGCTATAATTAGAGGTAGTGAGGTCCCTATCCATTTATACTGCTTAGGCCCATGTCTATAAAAAGCAATGCCAATAAGTAAATCCCACTTCACAAA
The DNA here is from genome assembly GCF_000325575.1 of Pteropus alecto. Taxonomy (NCBI): domain Eukaryota; kingdom Metazoa; phylum Chordata; class Mammalia; order Chiroptera; family Pteropodidae; genus Pteropus; species Pteropus alecto. Next base: position 593,221 of record NW_006494608.1, on the reverse strand, counting down.
GTGAGAAAAATGCATTGTTGTACTCCTACTTCCATTAGTTCCCATCAGTTTTCCACTCAGTAGGCCAGTCACATCCCACCTACTCCCTACTCATCTGGCAGCATTTGTTGCCTAATAAGTCACTTAATCTGGAGATAATTTCCACCACCTAATCAGAGAGTTATCATTATTAAATGATTTCTGGTATGTGAAAATGCCCAGGAGAGAGCAGATCCAAAGCAAGACTAAACCGCTCAGGAAAGCTAAGCAAGTAAGCTACATAAGTTAGCCTGAGTAATTAATGCTGGCTTTTATTGGGAATTCTAATGCTCTGGGAACTAGGAAGTCCAGATCTGGCTTTTGTCACCACTTTGCCATGCAGGAAGTAAGACACTGGAATAGTATTAGCACCTAGAAATAAAATATCATTTTTTTACTTGCAATTAAATCTGACATGCAACCTTGCTTGCTCACTTCATTCTTATTTTTATGCTGTCATGTTAGTTATTAAAAAAATATTGGACTAAGACAAAGTAAGTACATTCCATTCTATCCTACTGAATGCACCCATGAAAACTATACAGCATTCCTAGAGCAGCTATCTGAAGATTCTGAAAGTAAAAAATAGAAGGCAAATTGGAGAAGACCAGAATTTGAAATACTACAGAACCAGTAATGAATTCAACATTTTTTTTTTTGTTTTCCAGTATCCCCCAGCCTGGACTCGAGACAGCCTATAATCCAGAGGTAGATATTGACACAGAAAGAGCTAGAGGAGAAATCTTTGAGTTTTAGCTCAAGATGCAAGAAGGGGATAGCAAAGTACTTAGGAAGAGTGGAAAAAGTCCCTTACTTTTTGTTGTGTTTGTTCTCTTTCATCCCAGCTCCATAGCAGTAGGGCCAGCAGCAACAGCAGAGACTTGCAGGTGCCTTAAATTCTGAGGGAAGGAAATGTTTCTCTCCACTCAGAGAACCTGTGGTTTCAAGAAAGTGGGGTGAACTTTCATTGCTTTTTTATTCTCTGTCTTTCCACCTCTTAGCTGAAATATAGAAAGTATGCAGCTGAGCAGGGTGGATAAAACCCTGAATTTCTGTCTTACAGACTGAAAGGGGAAACACATGGAACCAAAATGTAACAAGTAGATCATGGAGAGGGAAGAGCTTGGGTAAGTGACCTCCATAAATTTGTTTATGAACTCCTGGGCTCACTTCCAAGCTGCACACACATGGATCTGATTCTAAAGTACACACCAAAGGTTGTTCAATTAAGAACTGAATGAAGAGGTAGACCACTGCCCATGTCCCAGACTGGCTGTTGGGTGGCACACTTTCAATACAAATCCAAAGAGCTTTGCAAAGTCTTTATAAATTGAAGACTAATTGAACCTTGCAATGTGAATTCAATTAGATTGATTGCTAATAAAACAAAATATCAACATTCTCTATAGGATTTGAATAAGACCTAGAGTTTTATAATGTAATTTTCAAAATGTTCAGGATACAATCCAAAAGTATCCAGCATGTGAAGAAATGAGAAAATATTAGCTCATGTGGGAAAAGACAATCACTAGATGCCAGTGCTGAGATGACACAAATGTTGGAACTATCTGACAAAGACTTAAATTCAAATATTAAAAAATGCACCAGAAAGTAAGAATGAATGAATGAAATGAATGGAGAGATAAGAAATCTCAGAAAATAGAAGATATAAAGGAAAACCAAAAATACAATAGAACTAAAAATACAATAACATTTTTAAAAATCTCACTGGATAAACATGGTAGTGAAATGGAGATGACAGAGGAAAGGGTCAGTGAACTTGAAGATAGAGCAATGGAGTTATCCAGATTGAAAAATAAAGAGAAAAATGTATTGGAAAGAAAAAATTAGCAGAGCTTCAGGGACCTAAGTGGCAATACTGAAAGTTCTAATATTTGTGTCACTAGAGAATCAGAAAGAAAGGATAAATATGCAGGACAAAAGATATCTGAAGAAAATGTGTCTGAAAAAAACTTTTTCATATTTGGTGAAAAACATAAATCTAAAGATTCAGAAAGTTAAGCAAAATATAAACAGGATAAACCCCTAAATCCACACTCAGGCACAACATAATCAAGCTTTCATAAACTAAAGGCAAAGAAAATACCTTGAAAGTAACCAGAGACAAACAGTGTATCACACCCAGGAAAACAACAATTTGAATAACTGGGTTTCTTATTAGAAACCATGGGGAAACTGCAAAAAAAAAGTGGCACAACAATTTTCAAATGCTAAAAGAAAAGAACTGTCAATCCAGAATTCTATAGGCAGCAAAAATATCTTTCAGAAATGGAGATGAAATAAGAAATCCTCTGCTGAAAGAAAACTAAGAGAGTTCCTTTCCGGCAAACCCGCACTAAAAGAATTATAAAGTTCTTTGAACAGAAAGAAAATGATACCAGAAGGAAACTTGGAATTTTGGGAAACAAGGAAAAACAAGGAATTATAAATATCAGGGTAATTCTAATAGACTATTTCTATACTCTTAAGTTTTAAAAAATATGTTTGATGGTTGAAAGCAAAAATTATAATATTGTTTGGTGCTTTCAATATTTATAGATGTAATATATAAGACAACTACAATATAAAGGAAAGAGGATAAAACCTATGTTATAGTATCGTTTCTATCACTTGATGTGATAAAATGCTTTTAAGTAGACTGTGAAAAATTATGTACAGCATAATCCCTAGATTAGCCAATAAAAAGTCTATACGAAGAGATACAGTAGAATGCATAATAGATAAAACTGAATACTAAAAAAAAAGAAAAAAAAATCATACAATCCCAAAGAATATAGAAAAAGGAAACAATAATTTTAAAATGAAGTAACAAATAGGAAAGAAATAATAAAATGGCAATCCTAAATCTAAAAATATCAACATTATATTAAATGTAAATAGTCTAAACACACTAATTAAAAGAGATTATCAAAGTGGTTAAAAACATATATATGACCCAACATGCTATCTACAAGAACTCACTTTAAATATTATTACATAGATAAGTTAAAAGTAAATATGTGGAAAATATACATGTCATATAAACAATCTTAACTTTAATAGACAGATGTATCTAGTGAACAATAGCCCTCAAAGAGGCTGCAGATCAGGAGGTAGAGAAAACAGGAACTCCAGAGGTTAAGTGGTTAGTGAAAGCCATGATGAAAGCTGGATTCCCATTAAATTATGAACCATCCCCTTATATGCCCAGCACATAGTCATATGAAGCTGGAACCTGGCTGAGATAGATGATTTAGCCATGGTCTCCCCCACAAAAGTAAACCAATTTAAACTTTATTTCCATCTCATCTTTCCAAAAGACCTCCTCCTTAAAGATCACTTTTTCTCAGTATTTGAAAAACTGGTATATCTATGGGGAAAAAAATGCTACTGCAACCAGCCTCTTTCATTCCAGCCACCCTGAAGCTTATCTTGTCTGTTTGCCAAAGGCACTTTATTTTAATATAATTGCTTTTGCAGAGGCTGCCTCCTTTCTGAAGTTAGTTGTTGCCATGCTTTGACTCTATTCCACTCAGTATAGATTCAGAGCCCTAGTTTTCACCCTCTTATATATACCTCTACCTTCCAAAGCAAAGGATATTATTATATTATTGAGAGAGGACAGGATCCTCTTAGATCCTTCTCCACTTTCTCCCCCAAAATACCTTGACCTGGGTCTTGCCTGATTCCAGATGTTAAGAATGATAGGCATTTTAAATAGTCCAAGGTAGAAAAACTGTAGATAGCAACTGTAACCCACTTTTACTACTCTGTACCTTCTCCTACTCTGACTGGGAAATTATCCCTGAAGGCATTAGGAACAAAATACAAAATCAGTCTCCTGGGAGGAGGGGAGAAGCCTCAGCAAGGTTATGTCTAGCTCTGACACTAGTCACAAGGTGCAGAAGCCTGGAGACAGAGAGTCTAACTTTACTGGGGATAAAAGAATGGCCACTACCAAGAAGCTCTGTTAATTAAGAAATGATTTTGCTAGAGATATGGCCTTCTATTACAAGTTCTGAAGATTTGAGCTCCAATAAAATTTTGTCATATGTTGGTAGAATCATGAAGACAAAAGACTAACATCAAAGCAAACAAACAAACAGCATTAGCATGTACTATTGCCTTTTTCAAGAACCAATTTGCTAACAGCAGTAGACATTCAGATGTGGAAAGTAAACTACCTGTCCTATCTAGCTATTTGTGCCATCATTACCCTGATTGTAGTCTCTAGTATCCTGGTTCAGCCTTAAGATGCTGGCCTGAATTTTTACAGTTGGAAGGTTGGATATTTGGAAGGAAGTGATGAAGAAGGTGATGAGTTATACATATAGTCTCAAAATTTGTCTTCTTAAGAACTTATCAATTTCTTGCTCAATCTCCCATTGAACTCGGGAAAGCCTATGGTCTTTAAACTGGCTTTCCACCCAAGCAAACTAGTTTTACTGTTCTTTGAGCAGGTCATGTTCATTTGGAACTTTACTCTCTGTTTCTTCTGCTGTTCCCCTACCCAGAGAGTCTGGTTTTCCTCTGCCCTTCTCCAAATCTTACCCATTCTGCTTCTTTGAAAAGGTTTCCTCTACATTGGGTCACAATATTTTTCTTCTTGTTTTTAATAGCTTTCATATACCTGCCAAAATAAGAGACAAGAATGTCTAAGGTTAATTACCTATTGTCTGTGTAGATCTTGGGTCTAAAAGTGGGTATCAATTCCTTAGAAACCATAGACATTAGCTTACATTTATTTTCCTACTAATAAGGCAAAACAGTTGAAATTTATCTTAACAAGATTCAAAAGCAATTATCAGCTTTTTTTTTCGTGGATACTTTTCTAGCCCATGAATCATAATTTCCCTTTGCATATTCATCTTTATGCTGTGGCATGCTTATACATTGATCAAAACAAATGTTCCACATGCAAAGAAAAAGCAAGAGGATCTTTGGAAACATGCAGAGTGAGAGATATCCCCAGATCTCTCCCCTTGAAATAACAATAAGCTGAACATCTAAAACTTAACAAAAACCACCCAAACTGTACACCAGCATGTCTGAGCATGGGATCTGCGCATAAGAGCTACCACACATCAGAACCCCAGATGTTGGGCAGTGGCCCAGGAGAAATAAAGAAGCTGCCTCTCACAGCCACCAGAGCTCCCTGCAGAAGGAGCAGGAGGGGAGAAGAAGCGGTGAGTTCCTGTGGAGAGTTCCCCCAACAGCCCTGCCTGGGAAAGCTGTGAATTCCCCATGGCTGGCTGGCTGCAGGGCCCAGTCATCAGTGCAGAAAGCAGAGAAGCAGGATGAGACTGCAGAAGAACAACAGCTGATTTTTGCCAGCTGCAGTTGCAAAACCAAGGCTGAGTCGCAGCCTCAACCCCCAACCCAGAGGGCCCCTCCCCGCATATCCTCCGAGACTGATCACCGCAGGGCCCCAGGAGAATCTGAGCAAATGCTGCAGAGACTGTTGCTGACACTGACAGGGACTGAAACTGAGAGTAGCAAGCGTGATTAAATATCTACAAGAAAAATTTAAAAGCGTTATTAAGACTTTATATAAAGCAGGGATTCAAGAGGCATAGAGGCCACCTACTGGAAAGCAAAAGAGAAATGCCTTCTTTGTAACAGGCTAAAGAGAGATCTTTATATAATAAATCTTCTTTCTAGAAAAACAGCAGAATACACTTCCATTAATGCCCAGGTGGAGAAATAGTCCATTAAACACCATGAACAACCAAGGTGACAAGGCATCTCGGAAAGAAAGAGAAAAATCTCCAGAAAATAAGCTTACAGACATAGAAATATGCGACTTAAATGACAGAGAATTCAGGATGGTACTTCTGAAAGAACCATCTGATTAGATCCAAAACAATTCAAATCAACAATTTGAAAAATTGAAAAAACAACTAGATGAGCAGAGCAAGGAGATTGAAAGCCTCAAAAAGAACCAAATACAACTTCTGGAGATGAAGAATACACTGCAAGACTTGAAAAATGAAATAGCAAGCTTGGAAAATAGAGTCAACCAAATGGAGGAAAGGATCAGTGATATTGAAGACAGAAATCTAGAAATAAATCAGAAGGAAGAAGAGAAAAACTGAAGAATGAAGAATAATGAAAGAGAAATACAAGAACTAATTGAAAGGGAAAAGAAGATGGTAACATATAAAGGAAAACCCATTAGATTATCATTGGACTTCTCAGCACAAACTTTACAAGCCAGAAAGGAATGGAAACAAATATTCTAACTATTAAGTGAAAGGAACTACCAGCCTAGAATAATGTATCCAGCTAAGCTCTCCTTTAGATAAGAAGAAGAAATTAAGACCTTTCCAGACATCCAAAAATTGAGGGAATTCTCCGTTATGAGGCATGCACTACAGGAAATACTGAAAGATATCAGCTCCTCTAAAACAAAATAGCAAAACAAAAAATAAAATACCTAATTAGGAGTAAAGTGACTACTGGGCATACAGAAGCAGAGGAGTGCAACTCTTACCAAGAACAGGTCATTAAGTTTAAATAACAAAAAGAGAATTGCTATAGCAAGATAGTAATGAACATTCAGCATACATAGGGACAAACTGGGACAACAATGACTGAAAAGTGAGGATTCAAAGATCCAAATTCACAAAGGGGAGGAGATGAGATAAGGCACGCGTAGAAAATGGGCGACTGTATATATATAACTATCCTTTACATATTCATAATGGTAACCACATGCCAAATATTCAGATTTATGTAACATAACATAAAACAAGAAGGACCAGAGGGAAAACCCACAAAAGCCAACCAAAATAAAGAAAACAGAAGCACAATGACAAGGAAGCAATGGAAACACCGAGCTACCAGAAAGCAAAAGATAAAATGGCTATAAGAAGACCTCATATTTCAATAATCACCCCAAATGTAAATAGAAACCCTAAACACTCCACAAGAACAGTACTAGAAATAATAAGCAAATATGGTAAAGTTTCTGGATACAAAATCAATGTTCATAAATCCATAGCATTTCAAAGACAAATATAGACTCAGAGTGAAAGGGTGGAAAATGATATTTCAAGCAAATGGCATTCAGAGAAAAGTGGAAGTAGCGGTACTAATATCAGACAAAATAGACTTCAAAATAAAAAAGGTAAAGAAAGATGCTGAGGGACACTTCCTAATGATAAAGGGAATCATGAACCAAGAGGACATAACACTTATTAATATCTATGCTCTCAATCAGGGAGCCCCGACTATGTAAAGCAATTTCTAACAGAACTAAGGGAAGAAACAGACAATTACATTATCATAGTAGGGGACCTAAATAACCCTCTGACATATATGGACACATCTTCCAAACAGAAAATCAGTAAGGAAATAACATTATGATGTTAAATAACATTAGACCAACGGGACATAATTGACTTTTACAGAGCCTTCCATACCAAAACAGATGCTTATTCTTCTCTAGTGCACATGGAACATTCTCAAGAATTGACCACATACTAGGACACAGAGATAGCCTCAACAAATATAAGAGGATTGAAATCATACCAGCCATATTCTCTAATCATAATGCTTTGAAACTAGAGATTAACTGCAGAAAGAAATCAGGAAGAAACACAAATACATGGAGATTGAACAACATAATACTGAAGAAAATCTGGGTCAGAAAAGAAATAAAAAGAGAGATCAAGAGACACATAGAAATGAATGATAATGATAATACAAAATATCAAAACTTTTGGGACATGGCAAAAGTGATCATAAGAGGACAGTTG
>NW_006494608.1:565814-582384 GCF_000325575.1 Pteropus alecto | reverse complement strand
GACTTCCCGCTTGCACACCTGACCAGTGGGTTGACAGGTAGTGAATAGGAGAAAGATGGACCTTTGTGTTTAAGACAGAATGAGGAATGGGATTTGGGGCTTAAAAACCTTGTATCTTGGCAATTCGGGGCTGCTCCTTTGCAAGGACAGCCGCCGGCTAATAAACTGTCTCCTGGTTAAGAGCACTCAAGTTGGGTCTGGTTTCTCTGGACACAACACAGATGTCAAATGATAATGTACACCTGAAAATTATATAATTGTATTAACCAATGTTACCTGAATAAACTTAAATAAATAAATAAATAAATAAATGAGATAACTGAAAATTTTGATTAAGTGCTAAAAACACAAGAAGAGCAATTTTTTTTTTTTTTGCGGTGGGGGGAGAATGTTCGAACTCACCATATAGCTTGAAACTGATATTTTTTAATATAATTAATATATGCGTGCATACATAAAAGTATATAGGATTGAAAGCTTTTGGTGCCCCCTCACTAAAAATCTTGTGATGATACTTTGACAGATATATTCAATTAATAAATTGACTTCTGTTCAACATAAAAAAAAAGCAATAATTTTCTTGTTATAACATGGGAGGTTGATACTTTGGGTGTCATGATTAATATTTGTTTAAATGGAAAATTACAAGAATAGATATAGAATTTTGGTTAATAGATTTTTATTATTAATAGATGTTAATCCTCTGTTAGTAATTGGCAATAAAATCTGCTGTGTTCTTTAGACATTTTAGATGAAAGATAACAAGCTGAATACTTTGCTACTTGATTTGTATCAGATTTGTATTGTTATCTTGAGGTGTCCCCTGATTGCAGTGAGATTCAGTTTTATTATTATTATTATTTCAAGGAAACATTTGTAATAATGAGCTTTTAATAAATGTAGGCGCTTTAAATAAAATGCTTACTGTAAAATATTAGACATTACAGAAACATGTAAAAAGTAAAAAAGAAGCCTCAATCCTAGAGGTAACCAGTATGAAGAATTTGGCACAGGAGCTAGCAAATTACAGCCTGTCACCTGTTTTTGTAAATAAATTTTATTGGAACACAGCCAAACCCATTCATTTCTGTATTGTGGAGGGCTGCTTTTGACTACAACAGTGAAGCTGAGTAGTTGTGGTAGAGAATGTATGGCCATAAAGCCTAAAATTTTTACCATCTGGCCCTTTATAGAAAAAGTTTGCTGACTCCTAATTTAATAAGGCAATTCACTTCCAGATTTTCCACATATGTACAAATACATATGCTTTAAAAAAATCTTACTGAAATGTAACATGCATGCTAAAAATTGTACAAATATAATTGTACAGCTTGATGAATTTCCATAGGTGAATATCCCCGATGACCAGCAGCCAGTTCAAGCAACAGAAGTCTTTTTTTACTAGCACCTTAGAAGTCTCCCCCATGCTCTTTTCCTGTCACTACCATCCCTTAAAGATAACTTTATCCTGGTTTCTATAGGCTATTTCTCTCTGTTTTTGAACTTTAAAAAAGTGGATACATACTATGTGTTCTGTGCCTGGCTTCTTTTGTTCAATATTATGTTTTAAGACTCACCCATGTTATTGCATATGACAACACTTTGTTTATACCTATACCACTACCTATAGCATTTCACTAGATAAACATACCACACTACTAATTCATTCTATGGTCAATGGACATTTGTGGCATTTTCGATTTGGAGCTATTTTTAAATAATGCAGAAATAAATATTTTAACATGTCTTTTGGTGAACGTATACAGACATTTCTCAAACATGCTTTTCTGAAACTGTTGAATAAACATCCTGTTCTGAAATAACTTCTCATGTCAATCTATGTAGAGCTGTCTTATTTCTTTTACAGCTGCATAATATTCAACTGTGTGATATTTTAGACATTTTTTCCCTGATTTTGGTCATTCAGTCATGTGGCAGAGACTGCTAGTTATTCCCCGAAATCCATTCTCTCTTTCATCTATGGTAATCGTCCTTCCACATTTTTAGCTAAGTACATGGCTGCCCAGAATTGAGACTATATTTTTCCAATTTCCCTTGCAGCTAGGTGTAGCCATGTGATGAAGTTCTGGACAACAGAATATAGGTGGAATCATCACATAGAAGATCCAGGGATACTTTCTAAAATGATAGGATGCCTACCTCTCTACCTTTCTACCTTCATTCCTCTGTCCTGCTGACTATAAACCCATGCTGCCATCTTGTATCATGAGGTTGAGGACTACATGGTGGAGCCATAGACATAGGAAGCCTGGGTCTTGATATGGTCTAGTCTTATACCTATGTTGGACCTACTTGGTTTTTTACATGAGAGAAAAGTGAATATTCATCTTATTTGAGCTACAACTGTTTTCCTGACACTTATAAAATGAATTACAACTTACACAAGTTTGTTTCCAATTTTTGTTTTATATACTACATGGAAGTGAACGACTTTCTACATATCTTCATATTTTTATATGTCTATTTTGTAGACAAAATTGCTATAGGTAAAATTGTTAGGTCAAAATTAAAAATATTTTAAAATGGAGATCCTACTGTGTGTTCTTCCAAAATGTTGTACCAATAACATTACCACTTACATTATGGGTGACATTTCCTTACTAAGAACATCAGATGTCAATTTGCTCTTATGTTAAAAAAGAAACAGGAAAAAACAGAACCAATGACTAAACTTTAATTTTATTTTTCATGTCTTTGTTGAGGAAATTGAGCATTCATTTGAAAAGTCTATTTTTTTCTTATTTTGTGACTTATCTGTTCAAATGCTTTGCCCACTTTTCTATTTTAGAAGACCTTAATAATTATTTTCACCAATATTTACATATAGTTTGTCTTTTAATTTTATTTGGGTTAGTTTTATATTTTTTTTGGTATGTTCTAAGGTAAAGCTTTCACCGTTCATACAAAATTTAAGATACTCCTACATATTTCTCTTCCAGAAGAAATTTAGATTCACATACTCAAATTCTAAAAATATAAAGTTGACAATTTGATTAAAATTTTATTAAACATATTTAAGTTGAAGGAGGCTAGGATAATCAACATATAATAATATCGAATATTTTCTTTCGGTCAGGTGATTTCTTTCCACTTAGTTAAGTCTTGTAGGCTAAGTAACTATATGAGTTTTATACCCATTTTTTTCTAAGTGTATGCCAAGATATTTTAGAGTTACCAATATGAATTGGAACTTTTTACTTTTACAATTTTAATTTGATTAAGTCTGGCTCATGATAATGCTATTGAATTTTGTATTATTTTAAAATATTTTTTTAAATTTACATATAATTGACATAACTGTATTAGTTTTAGGTGTACAACATAGCAATTTTATGTATATAGTGAAATTATCATCACAATACATAATTTTATAAATTAGCTAACATTAATCACCACACTTAGTAAATTTTTTTTTGTTTCCTTGTTGTAAGATTAAGTTTTGTATTATCTTTTTTCTGTCCCTGAACTCATTGTTTTTTTCATTTTCTAAAAACCATATCAGTGGCAAATAATTTATGTTCAATTCTAATATATACTTCATTTTTCTTGTTGTATTACATTGAAAATACAACCAGAACAATATTGAATAATATCAATGAAAGTAGTCATACTTTTTCTTTTACCAGTGGGAATTCCTTTAGTAATTTACCATTAAGTATGCATTTTAAAGTGGCTTTTAATCATTTTTAAATAAAATTAAGATAAAGTTTAAAATATTTAGTCTCACTTTACTACATTATATTTTTCATGTAAATAAAAAGTGGTTTGTCTTTAATTGTAAAAGAATTTCTTACACATGAAGTTATTAAGTAAGAGAAAGGACCTTTACAAAACCAGAAAGTGAAGACACTTTCACTGGCTCTGAGTTTTAGAATGCTTGGCGAGCGACCTACTTTGGAGATTCTTTAGTTTTAAGATCCAACAGGAAATGATTCTGGAATGTATACCTCTTACACAATTTAATGTCTCTGTTTGGGGAAGAGGTGTTTAAATTACAACATTGTTTGACATCAGTTTTTACTATATAAAAGATGTTTCTTTTAAAATAAATCTAAGACCTGTCTGAAGCATGTTAACAATACATTATATTTTAGTTTAATATGATACCACCCAAAATTAAATTATCCATGTTATACATCAGGTATCTTATTTTAACCCAGTTACACAGAAGACTTATTCAACTTTCCCCCCCCATAACATCCATTCAGAATGCCATCAAGTTCTTTCATTATTTTATTTTCTCCACTCCTATCACCTTAGTTAAAGCTTTTACATATTGACCATGCTGACTAGAAAGACCAATTAAAACGTTGTAGAAAATAGACACGGGCTCCCATGTTTGGCCCCTGAGGCTGAAATCTTATTCAGTGGGTCCAGCATAATGCTATCAATTGGTAGAGTATAAACACTCTTTAAAAATCCTAACCCAAATCTTGAGATAGAATTTGGAAATGATTATATTGAGATATACTTTACAACTCAATAGTCTAGAAAACTCTGCAACAGAAAGCAATGTGATTTGGAAATTTCTTCACAGTCATAAAGAAAATATTTTGGCATCTCTGAAGGATGTTCCAGGCATTAATTGAGTCTTACTTCAGCTACATAACCCCTTCAGGTCAGCAGAAAGACAAAAAAACTGTCCAGAGTTCAGAATTAACATGCTTTTGAGATTTGTGAAAATCAAAATTCAGATCTAAAGTCTGCAAGAACAGACCGTAGACATTCCTGCCATAATTCATTTGTTATTGAAACCATATGATTGCAATGGCATTTGATAGTGTAAGGAAAATACTTGCTGCCAAGACATCCTTATACAAAGCTTTCTGATTTTGGCCACTCATGTAACAAAGATGTAATTTTGGTTATTTTCATTTTTTATCCCTCCAAGGGCCTTGTGGTCATTCCTCACTTCCATCTCTGACTATTCTATTCCGAATGGGTCAAGATAGAATTTTTTTTTTTTATTTACAGAGACTATCTCCTTTAAGCTTATAAGATGATGGGAAGAAACCACTTGGCTTCTAATTTATTCTACAGGTGAAATTTTACTTCTTTCTCTTTTCTAGGAAGCATCACCAGAATACAATCTTGAAGTTCTAGTAACTGAGAGACTTGCCTACAGAATTTACTTTTTGCTGATGTTGTGAGGGCCCCCTTCCAACCCAGATCAATTCATTCCACAAATAGTAAACCTACCCCTCTACACCAGAAGGTGGGAGAGTAAATTATACTCGTTTGCTAAAGACAAATGAAGAACCTAGGATTGCCTAGCTGCAATGATGTATTGAATTCAGTTATTTGAAGGAAGAAATTTCTGGCACAGACATTTACACCACCAATTGATGCTAATGTTTTGGCTTTGTTTAGTGAACTTGTGGTCAGACTGATTCTTATTATTCAGACTGCCTGTTATTCTACTGAGGGCCACAACCATTTAGCTTTGATTTTTGTCAAAAAAAAAAAAAAAAAAAAGCTAAAACTGGAAGTGTATCAGTTCAAACACAAAATCAAGAGATAAAATAGAAAAAAAATGAAAGGTAGTCCATAGCTGGACTGTAGAGTGGGATATATGGAATTCAAATGGGCTTCCCCAGGGTAACCATCTTGCTACAAGGGAAAGGGAGATTTTTACATTTTGGCAGTATTTGGTGAGGGTTAGAGATGATCACATCACATTTTATTATAGTTTTGAGCCTACTTCTAAAAAGTTACTTAATGCAACACTTTAACAAGAAGTAATGTGCTACCAGTGTCTTTTATGTGGATGAGATAAGGGGAACAATTAATGCAGAACAGCCTGTTCTCACTAGCATCCAAGGACATGAAATCTGGGCGATATTCAGACCCTTCTTTCCTCCACCCACATCTAATCAGTCACTTCTTTATGTCCTTATTGTCTGCACAAGTTACCCATGTGCATTGTGGAAATGTTAGAAAGTATACATAATAAAAGATAAATTCACTTATCTCACCACTCAGACAATTTTAAATGCTTTACAGAGCCAAGCATTTCTGTTCTGGTTACTATTGCTATATAACAAACCAGCCCAGACTCAGTGGCATACAATTGTATTGAAATAAAAACAATTTTATTCACAGTTTAGGGGGATCAGGAATTTAGTTTGGACATGGGGTGAACTGCTTATGGTTGCTACACCATGGTTGGGGCATTAGCTGTGAAGACTCAAAGACTAGGGTGACAACAGATGAGGACAGGAATTATCTGGATGTGTCTTATCTCACGTGTCTGACAGTTGATGCTGATTGTTGGCTGGGACCTCAGCTGGGCTACTGGCTAAATTACGTAGGCATGGCCTCTGCATGTAGGCTAATTTGGGCTTCCTCACAGAATACATAGGTTTTAAGAATAAGTGTTTTGAAAAGACAAGCCTCAGAAGTCATGTGGCATCATTTCTATTATACTCTATTGGCCAAGATAGTCACAAAGTTTTGCTCAACTTGACTCTATAGGTTTTTCTTTGGGGGGCTCAGAATAAGAAGACAGACAAAGCCTATTCCTGTTAATCTCTTATTCTTTAGAGGGTGTTTTATTGTATAGACAAAGAAAACTTTAGGGATACTGTCCAATTTCCTAGGAACCAAAAGAGAGACTGTGAAGGAAGCATTGGCATAACACTACAGTACATTTAAGAAGTATAACCATGCATTTCCCACTTGGGATTATAGTATTTACTCTCACAGTCTTGGGGTATTTGGAGATCAAGTCTGGTGGAGAAGGCCAAGAAAATAAAAGCTACAGCTCTTCAAGATCCTTCCTATTGGGGATATCACTCATATGACAACTGGAAAGTCCAGGTTTAACAAAGACCCAGAGCCTTCTAACTCACTTCCTACAGAAGTTAGCATAACAACAGTAGTGACAACAACAGCAACAAGGCAGCTTCAATTTTCTAATTCTGCATCGGGGTTCAAGAACACCTGTTATCCCCAGGGCTTAATAAATATGAAATCTATGAAATCTCAAAATGTAAGTACAGGTGCTTAGGCCAACCAAGAAGATAGTTATAGCCATGTTACACCTAGGTTTTGGTGAAAACTACATGTAAGTTTCTGTGAGGTCCTCGAGTGGTTAAATTATGAATAAGGCAATAGTCATCTTAGAGGAAAATGTGAACCAGTGAATGTCAGATGGATTAGAAACACTAAAGGAGATAAGAGAAGCCAGAAAATTGTCCTAGAAATAATCATGTCATCCTTGCTTTGCACAGATCCAACCATACATAGATTGCAGTTACCACACTTTAGTTAAATGACACTAGCCCTCCAACAACAGTTTGGATTTCAGTTACCACAAAATATTAGTTGCGAACAATCACATAAAGTAGAAATGTCACTGTTACACCTTCAATACACAAATCTCTACATAAATAACCAATACACATCATGATCAATGACCAATCATATTACTTCTTTCAAAGTCTATCAGTGATTGGCCACCACACATCTATTATTCAGTTCATACAAAGACATGTAGTTGTGTTGCCTCTTTGTCCTCCAGTTATAATCTTATATTACATTTGAAAAATAGATATTCAAAGAAGGAAAATGGCTTAGAGATCAAGTGCAACAAAGATGAAAGTGCAACAAAGAAACAAAAATTGATAAGGCTGAAAGTGAAATTCAGATTGAACATGTTATAGAAGAAACAGCTGTCTGTGAAGACAACAGAATGCTGACACTGTCATTGTTTGAGAGACTCTAGGTGTGCAGCCAGAGGAACTCAGTGAAGGCAAATTTAGTAACACAAATGAAGAAAATGGTTGTGATGAAAGGATGAAGATGTCCTAGAAGAAATCACACTGGCAAAAATCCCCACATTAAAGAAACTTCCAGAGGTATTCATGACATTGAAAGCATAATGGATAAATAGTCAAAAGCTGATCCAAATTTAGAAAGGAATATAACAGTTCAAGGCATAATAAAGATGCTCACTCCATGATGTAACTAATACAATGAGAAAAAGAGAGTGCTGCTCAAACTGTGCTCAATAAGATTCCTACGAAGAAAAAACACCTTACTGTTCAGCATTTCTAATGTTTTAAATTTCAGTGTACTAAATTAATATTAGTTTTACTCTTTAAATTCTCCTATATGTTTTTAACCTACAGTAAAAGTTTTTAATGTGTTGACAAAAAATGTGTAAAGGTCCCAGAACAATTGTAATTTCCTCCCTTTGATAAGATTGCTTTGCATAGTTTTTGCTTCCACAGTCATTTTTATGGTCACTCACTACCATGCAAAGTAAAGACTGCATGTATATCTGAGCTGGGGTGGTCACAGTGGGAAGGTAAACAAAATTGTAGATATAAAATAAAGCAAAACTGCAAGGACCATGATTGAGTGGTTGTGAAGAACAAGGTTGGAGATTATAGTGGGTGTGCTTAGCAGGGAGCAAAAATAAGCACAAAGTTATTAGAAAAAAATTGGAAAGAGGACTTTTTAGTGGAGACAGACTCCAGGAGAGGTTTGGTTTAGATAAAGAGAGTCGTGACCTTCAGAAACAGTATGGTCATTTAGGAAAGATTCAGATATGTGAGATATATCAGATGCGACAGTACACCAAAATTTGACAATTTATAATATGATTGGGGGACAGGCACACAACTATTGTTGATACAAGTAAAAGGAATGCTTCTCATTCTCATACCACTTCATATACTAGTTATTGTTTGTTGAGTGGGACAAACTTATTTTTTAAAGTCTACCTTTAAAACAGGTAGAAGAGCTTCTGCATTTTCTAAATCTAGCTGGTTTCAGCATGATATTTTAAAAAAGACAAATTGTCCTAATTGAGAATTTGCCTCTTTGATGACAAATGTCTCCTTTCCACATCTTAAAGAGATGTTATTTCAGAATTAAGATCAACAAAGGCACTTGGAAGAGGAATATATGTCAGTGTCCTAAGAGAAAGAAAAAAAGAAGAACTTCTGGGGGAGGAATTGTGAATAAGAGGATTCAGCCAGCTGAGATAGAAGACTATGCCCAGCAGGAGGGAACTGTAACTGAAATCCCTGCTGTTCCAGAGCTTCAACTAGGAAGGCTTTTTTTCTGTAGTGTGAAGAACAATACTCATGCACCATAGTTGGTTGACATGATTTATTAACTTGAATCACGTACAGAAAAGTTCTTTACGATAGGCCAGATTCCATGAGTGGGAATTCTTTGGAGTCAAATTGGGAGAGAATACGCCCCAGTATTAAATACTTTCCAGAAATCTCTTCCACTCCACTTTCTACCACTCCCTAAATCACTTGCCAAAGAAATACTTTGCTGGACACTGAAGTGGCCACAGCTGTGGTCATAAGAAAACATTGGGATATAAAACAAATCATCCTCTCTTTTAGTTAACTTTTTTGGAGTATGCAGACAGGGTAAAGAACAGGTGCTATTAGAATAATAAACATTATTAAAGTGTTTGGAAGTGCTGTCATTTTCCATGAACAAAAGCTTTCCAAAGAGCTGTAATTATTTGTAATGTAAATGAACTAAAATTTTCCCTGTATCAGTATTAAGCAAAAAGGTCATTAATGCTTTAGGGGACTGTAATGAGTCTGGAAAAGATTGACTTGATTCTCTGTAAGATCATTCTGCAAGCCTCCTCAACTGCCAGACCCATGGATGGCTGAAGTAGAGCCAGCAACTGACACCCTGACCAGCCATGCAGGGCCTGCAGTCATCCACCCAAACTGCAAGGTCTTTTATGACTTATGTATACTCATCTTCAGATGAGGGTCACCATCCCCCACCATCCCCCGAAAAGCTTGAAGTCAGCCCTCT
This sequence comes from Pteropus alecto, assembly GCF_000325575.1. NCBI lineage: Eukaryota > Metazoa > Chordata > Mammalia > Chiroptera > Pteropodidae > Pteropus > Pteropus alecto. The sequence continues at coordinate 572,562 of NW_006494608.1, read as the reverse complement.
CTACTAGCTGTGAAAGAGGAGAGATAACAATAGTCCTTCAGGATTGAAAAAAATATGCTGGTGTCTTGAAGCATCAAGGATTGTACATATAAAGACATATAAAGATTGTACATATAAAGACATATAAAGGATTGTACATATAAAGATCTTTCAATCACAACAGAATTCCAGTTTTGCTCCACGAGAAAAGGAGGAGGACAGTCCTACAGATGCTACAGGTTTTTGGACTCTCATGTTGTCTCCAAAGCTGGGCTTGTCCTCTAATTCTAAAGGGCTAGCTTTGGTGATAATTTTGCCATAGATGTCATCTCTCAGGATCCTGATAATATACTATAATGTTTTAAACTTGTACTATATCCAGGATATGTGTGTGTAATATTTTCTTATTTAAATACTACCACCTATAATGTAGTTATTATTTTGTTGCACGAATACAATAAATGAAACTTAATGACTTTCTCAAAGATACTGATTTAACCTTGCCTGACTGCCAAGAGTTCCAGGTAATGATGATTTGGTTTCCTTAAGGAAAACTCCCTATCTTTTGTTCATCTTCCAAAGCAACTTTAATCGTTGTCTAGACAGTTACTGATCTTGCTGTTCTTTGAGCCCTTCCTCATGAGATCCTAAAAATTTGCTTCTAAGCATATCCTGAACTTGCCACCCACAATAACTACAGCTCTTTCCTTGTCACTTCAGCCCATCTAATGTAAGACGTCACAGATATTTCTTCAAGAAAAGAAATGCCTAGCTGTAAATAATTCCCTTCAATTGATTTGTAGATAGTTCCATTAACATTGGCAGAATTTCTTTTGTTTTTCAAGTTAGACTCAGTGCTCAGACAGTAATCTTCATCTATTTGTCTTTGTTTTCAATAGCAATATATATATAAACTAATGTTAAAATAACTGTGCCATTCTTTTAAGAATTTACCTTTGTGTATGACTATAAATAAGGATCATTATCAAAGAGATTTATTACATAAGAGATTCATTATGAAACAGTTTAATGATAAAAAACATTCATCAATGAGTGTACATTTCATGAAAGAAGAAAGGCATATTCCAAAAATGTATCGTTAAGTTAAATATTAGTTCCACCACAAGAGAAATACCACCCTCCTCCTCCTAATGTAAACTCTGGACTTGGCTTCCACAGCTATCTTTGGTTCTGAAATCTTCAACTCATCACTTGCAGGGTTCCAAACACACACCCTATCTCTCACCCCACGAAGAGTTACCGTCTCTGAACCCACAGAGCTGAGCTCTGTGGGGTGTTTTAGCAATCATAGGATCTAATTTCCACATATTGTTCTGAGAGCTGAGATTTATGACCCCAATAAAGATTTCAACAGAAAGATGAGAGTAAATTGCTCAGCCGAATTTGTTTTACAATATTGCCCTGAAATTCCCCACTCACCACCCTATTTATCATGAGTCCAAATAAAAACACATATGAGCTAATATTACAGAGTCTCACTGGGTGAAAATGTTTTGAAATTAAGAGCAATCCCTTCCTAACAATGCATTATTATCTCTGAAATTCCTTTTTGGAATAATAATCTTGATATGAAACATTTACAAATAGCAGACAAAATTCTTAATAAGACATGACTAATGAGTGACGAAGGACACTCTGAGGAGAGCCATTTACTTTGAACTATTTTAACAAACAAGCAAACTCTAAAAATATTAATAAGTTTTCTGCTATAAGAGATGTCTGGCTAGTCCTTGACAGAGCCTTACCCAGCTTCCCACTAAAACACCTTTGAAGACACAGGCAAGGATGAGAGCACACCTTACCACTGAAAATCAAGAGTGGTAGCCAACCTAGTGCCAGAACTCCTGGGAAAGTTTCCACCTTTAGGCCAATCAAACTCAGCTGAGAAACACAATTGTTAGCTCAGGCCTACAAAAGGAGTAAATGTGATGGCCTGAAAAAGGGTCAAAGATATTTCATCTTGTTCCTGCATTTCTGCAGAAAATTGAACTGCTCTTCATCTATTGTGTGGGCATTGCTTTCAGAGGTATCCAGAATGATATCTCTGTTGTCTTTTTGATTTTCCACTTGCCTCCCATAAATCATAAGCATGTGTCTCATGCACTTTATGTCTTTCTTTTCACCCCTTTAAAAAAGCTAATTATGGAACTAATGTATGCCTATTAGGGAAAATTTAGGGAAAAATTAGAAAACTGCAAAAAAGAAATAATTACCAGAGATGCCCAATGTCAATATTTTAGATTTTACTGTCTTTACTGTCTGTGTGTATTTTCACAGAGCTAAGTGGTCCTCAGTGTTGCCAGTTCTAGCCCCTTCACTTGACCTAGAAGATGATTTCACACTCCCTTCTCTTTCCTCAAACCTCAACATCCTTTCTCTGCTTCTTATTCTCAGCTGAAGACTTTGACTCACACAGAAGTAATCAGAACAGATCTTTCTACAAAAAGTACTGGACATAGGCATTGTCCCATGCACTTTGCCTTCCATCTGCTCATAAGACAAACCTTTCACTTTGCACTGGATCCCATTTCTGTCTCTTCCTCTGAACTTTGCTTCTGTAATTATTTGCACCCCTGCCTCACCGCTCTGCTCCCCTTCTTTAATGGATCATTACCAAGGAAAAATATACAATAATATTTTCATTTTAGAAAAGCCTTGTCTTGACCCTAAATCTCTCGGCTCCTGCCCAGTTTTAAGCTTTCTCATTCACAGGAAAAGTGATTGCAAAAGTTATCCATGCTCAAAGTTTTTTTTTTTTTATCCTCTTCTCTTCTTCTCTCTACAACCCAGTTCAACTAGATTTCCTTTGTTCTGAAAATGCCACTCATCTGCTGGACTGTGCCATACAGCCACTATCTGCGTTAAGCCTCCGAGCTCACAGGAATATGTAAAAGTGCTATCAGTTTCACATCTCTGCTCACTTCTGGATTCAGATGAAATGCTGTGCTACAGGGCATGGGATATGTCTTCCTGTCTATCTATCCACCCATCCTCATGACCAGTGGAAAACAGGAGACTGAAAGAGTCAAACAGAGAAGGATAGAGAATAAATCTAGAAAGATACATGAAGAATAATCAAGACATCCTCTATCCTCTTACCCTATTTTTTCTTTTTATTGCAGACTGATGTTTTATTGCATATATGTACATATGCATGTATATATGACCATTGATAGCAAAGATTCCATTTTTTATGTTTATCGTAATATCACCAGCTCTTAGACCAGTGACTGGCACATAGTAGGCACTCAACAAATACTTTTGTAAAAGAATTAATGAAGATTCAATACAATTTCTCATCTTGTTCTTTTCAAACAATGCAATAGCTTTCAAGTGTTTGTGGCTGTAGTATTTTTCTAAAGAGGGGGAATCTAATATAAATATACATGAAAGCAAAGGTACTACTAAAGTAAGTTGTTTAAGCAAGATAGGTAGTGAGTATTAGTGATTTTATAATAAATAATACTATTATTTGGTTAAATTGGTCAAAAAAGATATAAGTTTTTAGCGATGAGTAGAGCTAATAGAAAAAGTATTTATTAGGTAGGTGGTAAAGAAGCATCAGGAAATTTACAGCAATCTCATAAGCAAAGATACAAGGCAGAAATGAGCTGGTAGGAGAAGTGGTCAAGGGAAGGAAATTTCAGATTTAGAAGACTAAATCTGCTGGACCCCTTTTCTTGGGAATAAGTATGGCTACAGGGGAGAGGGTGGTAAGAGATTTGAAACTTTTCGGAGAACAAAATGTCAGTCCTTCTTACGTGAATATGTTTAAAACATAGTTGTTTGAGGGACACTATGGGTTTTCTTGTTACTTTTCTTTGTCAGTTACAAATTGTTCATTCCTGAAAATAAAACTCAAATGAACCATTGAGCAAATTATTTCTGAAACGAGCTGGTGGAAATGGATAAGCCTCTAGGTAAGAAATATTATTCTTTACAGGCTTTATATGAATGCAAACTCCATACATATGCAAAGCTATATGTTTATAATAACTGTTTTACTTATTATGTAAAATTAAACTTATTCTAGAAAGTTTAGGAAATAGCTATAAAAAAGAAAAAAATGAGAATCAAGACAAAAACAAGCACTGTAAACATTTTCATACACAATATTCCTGAAAGTTCTAGCCAGAGCAAGTAGATAAGAAAAAGAAATAGAAGATATCCAATTCAGAAAGGAAGAAGTAAAATTGTCTCTGATTTCAGATGACATGATCTTATACATAGAAAAAATCCTAAAATATTTAACAAAAAAATCTGTTACAATTAATAAACAAATTCAATAAGTTGTGGAATACAAAATCAGCATACAAAAATCAATTCCATTTCTATACATCAACAATGAACTATCTAAAAAAAATCCCATTCACAATAGCATTAAAAACAATAAAATACTTCAGAATAAATCTAACTAAGGAGGTGAAAGATCTATACACTGAAAACTATGAGACTTAGATGAAAGAAATTGAAAAAGACACAAACGAATAAAAAGATATACCATGTTCATGAAACAGAAGAATTAATATTGTTAATATGTCCATAATACCTGAAGCCATCTGTAGATTCAGTGTAATCTGTACCAAAGTTCTAATGGATTTTTCAAAGAAATAGAAAAAAAATCCTAAAATTTGTATGGACCACAAACAATCTTGAATAGCCAAAGCAATCTTGAGAAAAAACAAAGCTGGAGGCATTATGCTTTCTGATTTCTAACTATATTATAAAACCATAGTAATCGAAATAGTATGGTACTGACTAAAACAGATACATAGACCAATGGAACAGAACAGATAGCTCAGAAATAAACCCAAGCATATATAGTCAATTAATATTTAATGAGTGAGCCAAGAATATTCAATAGGAAAAGGATAGTCTCTTCAATAAATAGTATTGGGAAAATTATATTCATATGCAAAAGAATGAAACTAGACCCCATCTTATACCACTACTCACAAAAATTAACTTGAAATGACTTAAAGACTTAAACATAAAACCTGAAACTGTAAAACTCCTAGAAGAAAATATAGGGACATTGGTCTTGACATTGATTTTTTTTGATTTAACAATGGAACACAAGAACAAAAGCAAAATAAGTAAGTGGAACTGTAACAAACTAAAAAGTTTCTGCACAGCAAAAGAAACCATCAACAAAATGAAAAGGCAACTTACAGAATGGGAGAAATTATTTTCAAACTAAGTATCAGGTGAATATCCAAAGTATATCAGGAACTCATATAACTCAATAGTAAATATTAATAATAATAATTAGTAATAATGATAATCCAATTAAAAATGGGCAAAGGACCTGAACAGTTTTACAAAGAAGACATACAAATGGTTAATGAGTACATTAAAAGGTGCTCAATATCACAAGAAAAATGCAGATCCAAACTATAATGATATATCATCTCTTACCTTTAGAATAGCTATTATTAAAAAGACAAGAAATAGCAAATGCTGGTGAAGATATGAAGAAATAGGAATGCTTTGCACTGTTGGTGGGAATTTAAATTTCTATAGCCATTTTGAAAAACAGTATGGAGATTTCCTAATACATTAAATATAGAACTACTGTATGATCCAGCAATCCCACTGAAAGAAATGAAATCAGTATCCTGAAGAGATAGTTGCTTCACAATGTTCATTGAAGCATTATTCATAATAGACAAAGCATGGAAACAACATAAATGTATGTCAACTGATAAATGGATAAAGACTATGGATACAATGGAATATCATTCAACTATAAAAATGAAAGAAATCCTACCAATTGTGACAACTTGAACAACTTACTATTATGCTAAGTGAAATAAGTCAGCGGACAGCTACTGCGTAATCTCAGAGAATTGATTTAATTAATGCACAGCAGGGTGAGTATAGTTAACCATTCAGTATTGTATACTTGAATGTTGTTAAGAGTAGATCTTAAATGTTTCACCATGCATATAATAAAGTTACTGTGTCAGGTAATGTATGTGTTAGCTAACCTTTTTGTGGTAATCACTTCACAATACATACAGATATCAAATCATGCTGTTCACCTTAAATTTACACAATATTATATGTCAATTAAATCTCAATAAAGCTGGAGGGAAAAGAAGAAAATGTGAATAAAAACCAAAACAATCACTGTAAACATTTTGGTTTATAATGTTCCAGATATTTTCTACTTATTCATTAAAATAAATATGTTTAAATATATAATTATGAAAAATTGTACTCATTACTATTTACTAACCTGCTTTGTTGATGATGAAATAATTTTTGAGTATTAGGATAATTATGATTTTCTATTTAAACTATTATCATAATAACATAATAATGGATTTTCAAAAGATAAAGAAAAAACAAAATTCTACTTAGTCTTGGCATATTAGTATTTTAATTTAAGGCTGGATTGATTTGATAATATTTTACTTACAACATAATCGGGATTAATTTGTAGATTTCTTTTTGTAAAATATTTGTCAAATTTTTGTATCAGGACTATGCTAGCTTTATAAAATAAATAAGGATAGTTTACATGTTCTTTTATGTTCTAGAACAGTGTTTTTCAAATGATCTGTGGTTAAAGACCTTTTTCTTCATTTCCAATCCATCACACCCTGCTATATTTGTTAAAAAAAAAATTACTAGAAAAAAGAAATAAAAAAACAAAAATAATTAAAATACAAGTTAAATTTCTTCATTATTAGTTTTAACAGACATAAAATTTCTCTATTCTATAAAAGTTTCATTGCCTTTC
>NW_006494608.1:555235-565748 GCF_000325575.1 Pteropus alecto | reverse complement strand
GGCCTATCAGCAAAAATGATGTTAAAATATAACCATAATATATGTATTTCACTTATTTATAAATTACGTCTATAAATAAAATTATTAATAATATTCTGGATATTTATATTTTAAATACCATATATTTCAATAATCTCATCTATTTATTAGTTAATACACAGGCAAAATGTACACTTAGAATAGGGTTTGTTGTTGCTAATACTGTATGTAGATCTCTAGTTTCCAGAAACATTTTAGATTACTTAATGTTATTTGGACTGGTTTTTATAACTGATTAGATCATCTATGATTTTGCCTCATAATAGGATTGATGAAGTCTTTTCTTTGAACTATGAGTAGGAAAAGTATTGTCTTACTAGTGCTCTCTTCAATCTGTGGCTTCTATTCAGGAATATAATCATGCCACTTGTCCATTTTATGGAGATTCTTTAGTGAAAAATATATGATGTAATTCAGGAAAATTGCAGTGCAGTGTGTAAGGGCAAACATGACTGAGAGGGGACCAGTAGCATCCATACATTTCTCCAAAGACTTTTCTTTTCTAGGCCCTGTATATGGCTGGGCTACCTGACATTTGGACTCAGAGTGGACTTGCTCAATCAGTAAAACAAATACTATTAAAGTGAAATTTCTTCCCTAATAAAGAAAAAAAGTTCTATTTTTTCCCCCTCCATCTATTGGATCTTTCGTGAGAACTTCATACTAAAGAACATAGCTTTAAACAGTTTTCTCAAAGAATAGCATGGTTCTCCAAGTACTTGTTTGTTTAAAATTCAGATTCCTGGATCCCATCCTATAAGCGCTGCATCACATTCTCAAAGAGAAAACAAGGGTACGGAGACAGGATTCTATATGTTTACTAAGTTCTTTGAGTAATTCTCGTGCTTAGATATTTTGGAAATCATGCTTTTGAGCAATTTTTTTTTAATTATAGGAATTATATATGATACTTGAAGGTATTACATGTAAAACTAGGCATCTTTATTGTGAGATAGTTTGGTACTTTGACATCCTTTTTGATTTTTTTCCCTATAATTATTAGCCTATTCTATTTTCTGTTTTATCTTGTATCAATTCTAAGAATTTTTATTTTCCTAGGATATCATACATTTTAGCTAGATTTTAAAAATGATTATTTTAATAAAATTATATTTTGAGAAAAATAATTAATATGCTTTTCTTTTCCATATTTTCCTGATTGTATACGTCTCTACACAGGGATACAGACTGTTAGAGATATCTTGTAGTTTAAAGGAAGTTAAAGTTTAAAGTAGCTCAAACACTAAAAAAACAGTCAATTTTTTTGAAGTCAGTATGAAAGATGATAGTTTTGAAAGCTCTTAATTTAGAAGAACCAAGCTTTTTGAGAGAATAATTTTTGAAAACTAAAAGGAAAATATTTGACAGATCAAGTTACAAAATTAGCCTGTAAATAATAAATTTAAACTTCAGTTTTCCAGGGAGTCTATAGGAAGATAGAGAATGATCATAGAGGTCAGGGTGACCTTCTGGATGACCTGGAAGGATCACATGCAGAAAAGCAGAGATCATATTTAGAAATAAGCCAGTCTCTGCCCAAAAGAATATAACTGTGGCCAATTCAAGGACAGGTGATGGAACCAAGCCAATGCTGAAAGGTGCCCATCACCATTCAACAGAGCACTGAATGTCATCCTACCTAGGAACATTGCTACCATGAAGGTTTTCTACTGAGAGCTGCTTGTATCTCACCTCCAACCCAGGTATACCTCAGTAGAAGTGTCACCCAAGTATGTGCTGAGATTTTATTCAGCCCATTTAATCTCTATTATATATCTTTAATAACCTAAAATATTTAAACCTCCTTAAAAAAGGGTGGAGCCCTGGACACCTGAAGGGACTGCGGCGATGTACAAGGAATTAGTATCTGAACTTGGGTGGTATTGGGAAAAAAAAGAAACAGCTCAAAACTTTACTTTGAGCCAGAACAGTGGAGAGACCCACTCCTATTACATTAGTATGAATATTAGTAGAACATACTTAGGTCAGGCTTCAACTTTTCCTACTTGGAGAATTACAACCACGACTCAACTGATCTCTCTGGATTATTCTCTCCACCCTCCAGTCTTTTTTTTTCTACAGTTCTACAATTATGTCCCCCAAATTTAAATGTCAGGTTGCTACTCTAGAAATTTTCATCATCCTGTTATTACATATAAAGAACTCCCTTTTCTGTAAGCACCTTCTTCCCATCTCAATTTCAAATGTCTTCCCAAACTTTCTCTCCTGACCCTATAAAAAGTTATTTACTACCCCAAAGTGCTTCATTCAGATTCATTTAAAAGCATCTATAAGATTATTTTATAATTATATATGTATATCTTTATCTCTCTACTGACTGAGAACTCCTAAGAGAATCGACTTCCACTTGCTCATCTGTCTCTGGCTATAAGCACAGAGCCTAAAGCAAAGGAGGCACTCCATAAATGTTTGTTGAATGACTTACTCATAATGTGTGACATGGCTAATAAAACTAAAATGCCCTTTGTTCACATAACAGTCTACATTCATTTTTTGTTTTTCTGATCCAGCTAGTTTTTGGACTGAGTTCAGTTATTTATTCATTGTACATCATTTCTTTAGATTTGGTCAATCATTCCACTCTGACAAGATGGTTTTCTTTTATCTTCCTTTTAAATTTTTGTGTCTATTACCTAAGGCATGTGCTGCCCCTTCCAGTTTCAGCAGCAGCAGCATTTATTATTATGTCAAAATTTTTTTTATCCAAGTTATAAATAACAATTCTGAACACAGGCTTTTATATGACATTATTTTATCCTTCTTAGGACTATAGTTATTTCTTCTCTTGTTTTGTCAAGTGAATTGTGAACTCAAGAAAGGCATCATGGCACACTCATTTTTATATTACCTTAACTTTCTTGAGATTAATAAATACTACAAAATGTCCTAACATTCCTTGTTTGTCGTAACAGAAAGCTAGTTCTATAATCAGATGACCTAGGATCAGACCGCAGCTCTCCACTTGGGCATAAACTTGTGCATGTTTTAGAAATCCTCCAAGCCATATACATATGTATATAATTTTTCTCATATGTAAAATGTAGATAATATTAGTACCTATATTATAGAATTATCTTGAAAGAATAAAATAATGTATGTAGAATGCTTACTGATGTACTTAACACATAGTATATGCTTAATATTTGTTAGTGATTATTATTATTAGAGGTATTAATTGCATAAAATAAGGAGTGGAAATTTCAGTGTCATAAAATCTGCTAATTTGTGTGTATTCATGATGTGCTGGCTGGAAAATTACTGCTTGGCTATAGCCCATGGGAACATAGGCTATCACCCATGGGAACATAACATTATAACAATAAGCTTTCTGCTTCCGTACCCCCTGCTTTCACAACTGATCTGTGGGTTGACAATTAGTAAAAAGAAGAAAAATAGACTTGTGTGTTCAAACAGGATGAAGAATGGGGTTTAGGGCTTAAAAGCCCGGTACCTCTACATTTTGGGGCTGCTTAATTTGGGGTCTGCATACCCTTGGCAGACCCAGCTCGTTGAATAAAGAGTGTGTTTCCTATGACTCACTGGTTTCTGGTGGTCCGTGTATCTATCGGGGGCTGGTGGCTACAACATTTGGAGGCCCCAGTGAGATCTCAGGGAGTGGCCCTGAGATCTAAGACCAGACCGGCCTCTGAAGCAGTTGCTGTCCCTGTTACGGACTCAAAGGGGTGGCCAACATGAGACGTTCCAGGGCCCTTGAATGCCATGACCGGGTCAATGCAATCATCAAGGATGCAACCTTTAGGACACACTCTTTGTTCCTGGTCCCGACAGGAATTTCTGAGGCCTTGACATCTGGATAAAAGGTACCTTTCTGTTTCTGTTGACCGGTCATCGGGGGTCCATGGAGAGACTGGACGCAGTCATATCTCCCGGACCATGGCCAGGCTGTGGGACGCCACCTCCTGTGCCCTGTTATCAGGTTCAGTCTATTGTCTTTGGTCTTGTCTAGGTTGTAGGTGGTGGACCTCTCCGGATTCACCTACACCCCAGTGATTGTTCTTGTCTGAGTGTCTGTCTTGTGTTTTCTATGCAAGCGATGGCGGGAGGCCCCAAGTTCACCCTTAGGGTGTCTCCTGCAGCATTTCAAAAAAGGGTTTGTAGAGGGAGTTGACTATGACATAAAGTTTTCTCCAGGCAGACTAAGAACATTGTGTGAAGTTGAGTGGCTGTCTTTTGATGTAAACTGGCCTCCGAGGGTTCTTTTGACAGGGGTTTAGTGAAGAATTTTTGGAAAATTGTCACGGGAGACCCGGGACATCCTGATCAGTTTTCCTACATTGATCAATGGTTAAACCTTGTCCAGAACCCCCTCCTCGGCTCCGCCAGTGTGCCCTCTCTATGGGCATGAATCTTAGTTGTAGGCACCCTGAAACATACAGCAACTCAATCTCCTAGACAGCCCAGTCCCTCAGTCCTCCAATCTCCACCGGAGAATAGTAACCTTCCCCCACCCTTTAATCCAGGACAACAGAGGCCAAATAGCACTGCCTCACCTCCTTGGACACGGGCAGGTAACCCCTATGGTCCTCCTGCTCCAGCTCCAGGCAAGGCACCAGCCGATACCACCACCCCGGCCATCCTCCCCTTGAGAGAAGCACCACCCCAGAGACATCACACAGACAGGCTCTTTATGGTTTATGTGCCTTTCTCGAGTAGGGACCTGTACAACTGGAAGGCACAGAATCCGCCTTTCTCTGAGAAACCCCAGGCATTAATGGGACTCTTAGAAAGTGTCTTTCAGATTCACTGCCTCATCTGGGACGATTGCCAACAGCTTTTAATTACTCCTTTCACCGAGAAAGAATGCAGACACATTTGGACTGAAACACAAAAGATAGCTGCGGGAGGGAGGAGAGTTGAGGAAGCACGGGAACAGACTGAGGAGAAATTTCCCTCCACCTGCCCAGACTGGGGACACAATTCTCAGGCAGGGAGAACGGCATTAGATCGGTACCACCAGATTCTAATTGGGGGAATTAGGATGGCTGTTCGTCAGCCAACTAACCTTTCTAAGGTAACTGAAGTTATACAGGGACCTCAGGAATCACCTGGAGCATTTCTTGAATGAGTTGTACCAGGTATACACCCCCGTTGATCCTGAGGCCCCTGAGAACAAGCAGGCAATTAATGTAGCCTTTGCTACTCAGACAGCCCCTGATATCTGGCATAAATTGCAAAAATTAGGTTTTGCAGGGATGAACCTGTCCCAACTTGTTGAGATAGCCCAGAAGGTGTTCAACAACAGGGAGGCACCGGATGACCCTAAACGTATGGCTAAAATCCAAAGCTACTGTCATCAATCCAGCCAATTTGTTGCCAGACCCAGACCCAGACCCTGAGACCTCTGTTCATGATTGCATAGATTTCACTGATGCTGTGTGTTCCTCGCAGCCAGACCTCAAAGACTCCCCTCTGCCTGAGGCCAATGAAGTTCTGTTCATGGACGGGAGCAGCTTTATGCAGGAAAGGAGGCTTGCTGGGGCAGCGGTTGTAGCTCTAACTGGCACCATCTGGTCACAAGCTCTTCCCCATAGGACTTCTGCTCAAAAGGCAGAACTCATCGCCCTCACTGAGGCACTAAGATAAGGAAAAGATGAGGCAGTCACAATATACACTGACAGCCGATATGCTTTTGCCACTGCACATGTACACAGAGCCATCTACAAGGAAAGAGGGCTTCTGACTTCAGCTGGGAGGGACATCAAGAACAAGGGGGATATCTTAGCCTTACTTAAAGCCATATAAATGCCTATGGCTCTTGCTATTGTTCTTTGTAAAGGGCATTGGAAAGGAAATAGTCCCGAGGCTGAGGGAAACTCAGAGGCAAGAACAGCAGCCACAAGGCCAGTGGGGCCCCCACCACATCTACTGACTGTTGTCCCTTACCCAGAACTGCCTCCGTCTCTGACCTATACGGCAGAAGAGAACATATATTTTCAAGATAAGGGAGCCACTAGGAACCAACAGGAGTAGTGGACGACCCCAGATGGAAAAACCAGGCTCTCACGGCCCTTGGAAGGACTCTCCTTCACCAACTACACCAGACCACACACCGAGGGCAAACTAAGATCCTCCAAGCTTTAGACCCCTACTTTCACTTGTTAGAAGGAGAAGAACTGCAGAGGAGATCACTACTTTCTCTTGTTAGAAGGGAGAAGAACTGCAGAGGAGATTGCCTCACGATGCCCGGCTTGTGCCCAAGTTAGTCCAAAACAGTAGGGGAAGATAGAAGAACCTAGGCATGGGGAAAGAGAAGCTTATCTGGGGGACCACTGGGAAGTAGATTTCACTGAGGTAACCGCGACTGTCGGGGGCTACAACTATTTACTTGTTTTTATAGACACCTTTTCAGGATGGGTAGAGGCCTTCCCTACCAGGAAAAAGACTGCCTTAGTAGTTACTAAGAAACTACTACAAGAAATTCTCCCTCGATTTGGTGTCCCTGGAACTTTAGGGTCAGATGACAGGCCAGCCTTCGTAGCAAAGGTGTCACAGCAATTGGCTAACTACCTAAATTTGCAATAGAAACTCCACTGCGCCTACCGGCCCCAAAAGTTCAGGCTAAGTAGAGCAAATGAATTGGACCCTAAAAGAGACATTAGTCAAGTTAGGATTAGAAACTGGTGAGACCTAGGTAGAACTTTTCCCCTTTGCTCTTCTCCAAACCAGGTGTACTCCATATATTAGAGGATTCACCCCATTTGAATTTTTCTTTGGAAAACTCCCACCTTTAGTACCTAGAATAGAAGATGAGAAAAAGGCAGAACTACGTAACCTTGTCTTAAGTTTTTACAGGCCCTTCAAAGTGTACAGAAGGAGATTTAGTCCCGGATTCGTGCTGCCCACTCAGCCACGGGGGACGGACTTCCCCATCAGTTTCAGCCTGGGGACTCTGTGTGGATGCGGAAGTTCACTTCCAAGGGACTAGAGCCCAAATGGAAAGGACTCTTCACTGTCTACCTGAGGACGCCTACTGCAGTTAAAGTAGATGGCATCCCATCATGGATTCATCACTCCCATGTGAAGGCAGCACGAGAGTGGACAGCTCAGGAAGACGGGCCCTTAAGACTAAGACTCAAGCATACATAAGTCTAACCCTTTGTTTCTTCCTTTTTTCCTCTTTAGCCCAGGCATTCGACCAGCCACAACCAAAACCAGAAGGAACATTAATAACTTTGCTAACAAAGGTCTTAAATAAGACCACCCTAGACATAGGACAAGATTGCTGGTTATGCCTAAACCTAAAACCCCCTTACTATGTCGGGCTAGGAACTCCCCTAAACTTAACCGACCTCAGCAGGCTAGAACGTCAAGTCAATTCACTAGCAGAAGTAATCCTCCAAAATAGAAGAGGTTTAGATTTATTATTCTTAGAACAAGACAGATTATGGATGGCTCTAGGTGAAATCTGTTGCTTCTATGCCAATAACTCTGAAATAATTAGAGTATAGAGAAATTTAGTATAGAGAAATTTAGATGCCAGGGAAAAACAAAGACTAGAATCAGATAACTGGTTTCATAGGATGTTCAATTGGTCACCATAGCTAACAACCCTTCTATATGCTGTAGCTAGACCTTTAATCCTCCTCCTCCTCTTGTTAACTTTTGGCCCACATTTATTCAATTTCTTGTTTGCATATATAAGGAAGAGAATTAATTCTATTAAACTTTTAGTATTACAAAATAGGGGCTATAAACAAATTCCACATGAAGAATCAAAGATTTGATTTTCTGCTAAGGCCAGTGGAAAATGTGCTGGCTGGAAAATTACTGCTTGGCTATCGCCCATGGGAACATAGGCTATCGCCCATGGGAACATAACATTATAACGATAAGCTTTCTGCTTCTGTACCGCCTGCTTGCACAACCGACCTGTGGGTTGACAATTAGTAAAAAGAAGAAAAATAGACTTGTGTGTTCAAACAGGATGAAGAATGGGATTTAGGGCTTAAAAATCCCATACCTCTACATTTCAGGGCTGCTTAATTTGGGGTCTGTGTACCCCTGGGAGACCCAGCTGGCTGAATAAAAAGTGTGTTTCCTATAACTCACTGGTTTCCGGTGGTCCGTGTATCTATTGGGGGCTGGCGGCTACAACAATGAGTGTATTCATCTGCTAGGGCTGCTATAACAAAGTACTGTAGTATGGGTGGCTTAAACAGCAGAAGTTTATTTTCTCACAATTATGGAGGCTAGATATCCAAGATTAGGGTGTTGGAAAGATTGCTTTTATTCTAAGGCCTCTCTTGTTCACTTGTAGATATCTGACTATCTTCTCTGTCTTCACAGGGCCTTCCTTCTGTGTGTCTCTGTGTCCTAATCTCCTCTTATAAGGATACCAGTCATATTGGATTAGGGTCTACCCCAATCAACTCATTTAATCTTAATTACCTTTTTAAGACATTATCTCAAAATACAGTCACATTTGTAGGTACTAGAGGTTAGCACTTCTAATATGAATTTTGAAAGGATATAATTCAGTCCATAACAATTAGCAATAGACATCACACATGTTATAAGTCATGTCTAAGTTGCTTTGACAGACTATATAATCATTAACAACAACTTACTTGCTTTTTTAAGGAGATTCTATTTTCTCACTTTCTGCAATTTGACTGGCAGTGCCTCTAGTGAGAGGGATAAACATTCATGCTACACTGCCATGGAGCTCAGAGATGTGACTTCATTTTGTCAGTAGTAGGTGAGTGTTTGTGGCAGAAGTTTCAGGAGCCATTTATTGTTTTCACCACCCTCTTGCTCTTTCCTCTCTGCTATGAGAATGGAAGGGCTGCTTTTTAGCTTAATGACAAGTCTGAGGAGACTGATGGAGCAGAACTACCTAAATGATGAGCAGCTGCTAATGTATAAATGCAAGTGACCAGTACATGTGTTTTAAGTAACTGGGATTTGACGGATTGTTTTTTACTGCACAGGAGATGCCTAATATGATAACCAACAACAAGTAAAAATCAAATGCGTATATATGCTTATTACTTTTCTTTGCAAAAGGCATAGAAACCCAATATACCATCAGTGAGATAATTCTAATAAACCTAAACTACAAACAAAGAACAGAGTATAAACAATTTCATGAGGGATCAAAGATCTGATGCTCATACTACTTTTCCCACATACATGTAAGAAAATGTCAGCCTCGCTTGTGGTTTAATTTTCTCTTGAATAAAAAGGAATTGCACCACTACAGCTTTTGTAACCCTGCCTCTCTCTGTCCTAGGAAGAAATCCTCTTCTGTTCTTGGAGAATCACAGTAGATATAGAAAATTAGAATTTTCTGCCTTCACTTGGCAAATGCTAGGACTCCTTAAACCAGTACAACTTCACTCAAACTAGTATCAATTTCACTGAAACACATGCTAGGTTCACAATGCAATTCAACAACCATACTTCAACTTCCTGCTGTTTCCCAGTTACCTAGCGAAGGTGACTTGAGCAGGACTTTGGCTGCTGGAAAAGGATAAGAAGGACATTTGTTGCAATTTAAACAAAGGCATGAGTACATTCTGGGAATATGAACAGTGTAGGGTGGTTGTAGCAAAGGATAGAGAGAAGCTACAACTTGGATTCAGAGTCTGAGGGCCAGAGCACCACTCAAAAAACAATGGGCCAAAAAGACTGATTTCCCAGGTAGCTTCCAGAAGAGCAGTTGCTGGGCACTTTCTCATTCTCCCTGCTCTGAAGCTGTATCTGATGTAGTCACAACCAAAGTGAGGTCTTTGCAACTGGCTGGTTATTTGAGCTGAGATGCAAACTGAGAGACATGGCTCAAGTCACATCAGTAGCTGATTGTCACACACAAGGCTTTCTCTCTGGCTCTGTCTTAGGTACATTGAATATAATGATGCATGTAAGACACTTGGCAAAATATCTGAGTCCAAGCAGTAGCTTCAAACTGGTACTTGCTGCTGAAATTGTTGTTATCACCAATGTTTAGAAATAAAAGTTTAGTAATGTGCCTCTATGAGATTTGACAATCTGTATCCCTTAGTTGTCCTCTAACACTCTAAATACTTCTTATTTGTCCTAAAATGTGCCTAAAACAGTCCTCTTGGCCAAGATCAAGGCTTTGGAGCAACGTAAATTGAAAACTGTGATTCTGCATAAAAAGGTAACTTCTCTATAAGTATGTTATTTTCTTTTCCTTTATTGAATCATTGGCTTCATCATTTTGGGGTTTATGAGCTAAAATTTCTGTCTTCCTTGAATTAAAGCCTGTGGTTAGGTACTGGTTCTTTTGTACTTACGCTGATTGGTAGTTTTGAAGAAATAGGGGGAAAGAAGGGGAAAAAATGATGAGGATAAATCACTTGTTGACTTTTTTCTTCTTAAATATTTTTTGGTTTAGTTTAGATAAAACAGTATTTGATCAATTAGTGTTTAAAACAATATTACTATATTGTGAGATCTTTGAAGAAGT
>NW_006494608.1:425126-555220 GCF_000325575.1 Pteropus alecto | reverse complement strand
AACATATGGACACAGGTATTGAATGGACAGTAAATATTGATATTTGTAAAGAGTTTCCTCAACCTTTTTCTGGGATTTACCCAGAAAAGCTGCTTCTAGTAGTTATCAAATGATCTTAATAAAATATATTGAGCTACTTTATGATATGGTGTATCATCCTGAACATAATAACTGTTTTTTATTACTGACAAGTTGAGTATTCCTCCTTAAATACCACTTTTTTATTGGGCAATACTCATTATTCTAGATAATGATGTTTTAAATAAAAGAATTACTCAGATCAGCTCTTTTTCTTTCTCTCTTTTCTGCTTTATCCCTATTTCCTTCTCTATGTCTTTTTTTCTCCCCTTTTTTCTTCTCTCTTTCTCACATTTGTTTATTCCATCATTCATTCATTCTACATTTATTATCAGTTCAAAGGATGTGAGAGCAAGGAGTAAGGTATACTTGGAAATAATTATAATTCAGAAAATACAGCAGCCCCTCATTCATCACAAAGGTCAAATTTTTCAAAACACTCAAGGGAGGTAAATTTTAAATTGAAAAATTTAAACACTTAAAGGGGTAAGTCAGATGGGTGTCTAAAGTAAAATGTAAACTTATTAACACTTGCATATTTTTATTACTTATAATGACCACTGCTTTTCCAACTTACAATCTCCAAGTCCATAACTACCTTTGACTAAGTTCTGAGTTTCCCCAAGGCAGAGTGTCTTAATAACTGGCTGACTTAGTTTTGCTTGTCAGGGAAAGGGATTTATATACATCTCTTCCCAATATTTAGAGTCGAGGATGACAATGAAATTTTGACAACTGGAGCATTTTCCAATTCATTACTAAAGCCCAGGCTCTGCATCAGAGCAAGTCCCGGGGTTGCTCATTTGCCCCATTCTGTTCCTTCTCCTGATGCCTAGAGGGAGATATGAATGACTCAATTATCTTTATGCTGAGGAGACTGTGAAAGCACGGACTGGAGCATATCTCTTGTTTAAGAAAAGGCAAAAATACCTGCAGAGTTGGGTAGTTGGATTAAAGAGAGCTGCCAATCAGTAGGCTTATGTTTGCATCCATGGGGGTGTATGATTCCTCTAGGAACAAGAAATGTTCTGTATTTATGTTCTGTTACAAAGAATTATCATCTTAGTTGTTGGCTCTTATGAAAACAACTGCCTTAATTTAGCAAAATACCTGGACAAACCATTTGGGATACCTGAGTCACTGATAGCACTGGTTAGGGAAGGAAAGGAAGTCAAAGAAAGAGCTCAACTGCTCTTAATTGGAAAAAGACAGGGGAATGGGAACCAGGAAGAAAAGAAAAAAAAAGACAGACACTTGTTGAAAGAGATGGCAAAGCCACTTGGGGCAATTTCCAAAAGACTAAGAAGATTTGTTCAGTCGTAGATGCACTCTCTGCTGTCTGTAAACTCCTTTAATATGCCTAAAACTTCAGTAAAAACGTAGGTTTGTTTGTTTGTGAATATAATGGAAGAGTTGGATCCCTGTCTCCATCAATGCCAAAATGTGGCTAAAAAGGAATAACAGCAAGTGCGGGGAATGATTTAGTGATATCTGGAAATCATGGCTGTAGGTGACTATGAGAATATAAAACCCTCCAAGAATAATTCACAGTGCATTGGGCATTGAGGGGAAAAGAATCCAGAAGTAGATACACGTATAGTGGATTACCCAACACAGTAATTCACTATTGTGAAATGAATACTCTATATGCTAATGGAGGTTTGTACAGAAACTTTTGGAGTGAGTCCCCAAAGATAGAACAACTAATTGAATTGAACAGAAAGGAATTTGGCTAATGTATCGGGGATTTGTTGAATGATCACTTGCCAAATATACTCCATTAATGATGACCAGAGAAGAAAGCTCTCGCTAGACAAACTTCCCTTCTAATTCTATAACATAATATTTTTACCATGAGTGAGTACAACCTATTTAAGGAGGCTGTTGTTGGAAGTGCCCAAATGCCCTTTTTATAGTCAGATTCTTCCCTACATAGCCTTCTCTGAGCTTCCTCCTGCCCTAGACGGGTCCATCACTGGAACATGTGGAGTATCATCCAGGTAGACAAGTATAAGAATGTTGCTTTCAGTTAGTCATGAAGCATTTAAAGACCTAAAATAAGTCCAGTATGGCCAACAATTGGCCCAGGAAGCAAATCCTCAATTAGTACTGAGTTACAGCCAGTAAAAAACAAGATCAAGTGTCAAAGAATATGCAGTGAGCCAAACAAGGAGGAAAAACCTAGATTAAAAATCATGAATAGGGGTGGCTCCACAGTGTAATGGTTAGCATGTCTGCTTTATATGCAGAAGGTCCTGGGTTCACGCCCCAGGTGGAGCCACGGACCATACCCCAGGTCCGCCAGGCCCCGGGTACGTGCCACGAGTGCATGGGATGAGATGCTCGGCCTTCAGAGATCCAGTTCTTAAGGAGAGATAGCAACATCCATAGGTCAGGGGTGGAAGTGGGTGTTGGGTGGGGCGGATTAAAGAGGGGAAAAATAGATCATAAATAAAAAAAAATCATGAAGAACTGCCATAAAATGAGAGAGATGTAAGGCATAGAACAAAGATAATTATCTGGTGGAATTGCTGGGACCTGGCTTGCTAGTACTTGCTGTCAGCCATGTAGTTTAGGTTCCAGCTGAGTTGATCCAATTTAAATGTATAAGTTCAGGACAAGGTATCTCCAGGAAAGAGCTCAGAGAACTCAATGGTAGCTGAGTCTTCATGGGAGTGGTAGAAACCCATATGACTCAAAAGTTCTGGTTAATTCACCATAACCATGACCAAGGCTTTGTGGTATAGTTGAAAGAACATTAACTAAATAAGAAAAATGATTGATTCTGAGCCCAAAATACCCACCTTGCCAAGCTGTTTATGAGGATCAAATAAAATATATCTGTGAAAGTAAATTGTGCAGTGTTCAACAAATACTAGTTTGAAACTTTTTCTCCCTCCCTCCTTTCTTCCCTCTTTCCCCCTTTCTTCCTTTATTTCTCCTATTTATCTTCCATAGCAGGTATCTTAGAAGCATTACTCCCTGACCGTCAGAACCATCAACACTTCCAATTAAGTCTGTTTTTCAGTACTCACATAGACCTTGCCACAGTGACCTTCAAATGCATTAATCTGCTGGCTTCCTCCCACACCATCTCAGCTAGGGTGATGCTCTATGCCCACATGGACGTAAGCAGAGAGTGATTGTAACCCTGAGTCAGGGTGCCTCAGGGAAGATGAGCATAAACCTCAGCAAACTCAAAGCATGTGTTTTATGTATCAGGAGAGAGCACAAGGGCAAACTATCTGTCAATTGTTTCCATTGCTGACTGGCGGGGGTGGGGGTGGGGGTGGGGGTGGGGGTGGAGGGGGCTTGCTGAGAGCAACCCAGCATTCAGTGTTCAAGCATTCCTTTTCCTTTGCCCTGTGGCAAACCCATGTTAATAGTATAAATGATATAGATTTTGTAACATCTTCTAAGAAGAAGTTACCCATAGAGTTACAAAACAGAGTTCAAGCAGACCATATTGATATTCATGTGACAAAAACTGTGCAGTATTTATTTTGTAAGGAGATGGAAAAAGCCAACTGCAGCCCAGAGAAAAGTTTTGGAGGCATTTACAGAAGGGTGGTAGCTGAAACCATGCAACAGAATGAGATCACTCAGGGAGAGAGTGGAAAGCAACATTTAATGAGCAGATAGATAAAAATGACATTGAAAAGACATAGCCATAGCAATAAAAGTGCACCAGAAAAAGGTAGTATTGCTAAAGAATCAAGGCTAAGAATTTCAAGATGTTAAGATGGATGGGGCTAAGGGTATAGGTTGACATACAGGTTGAGTAAGATGGCGAAGCCTTTCTAATGGTTTACCATTTAGCCCAGAATAAGATCCCAAATTCTTCATAATGTCCCCATGTTCCTCAGCCTCATCTTATACCTTTGTCTCATTCTCCCACTTCTAAATCTCTGCTCTACCCTCACTGGCTTTTTAAAATTTCCCCTAATGTACCATGTTTCCTCCTACTACAAGGCATTTGTATATGTTGTTCTTCTGCCTGAATTATTCTTTCCCTTAAGTGCACTTAAATTTGTATTTCATATCTCATATAAAGGATCATTTCCTCAGTGATTCAGGCCAAATTTCTTAATTTTATGCCTCTATAGAAATATGTTTTTTTCTATCCTGCACTAATCTCAATTTGTAATTATATATTCATGTGTGTTATTTTATAAAAATGCTTCAACCACTGGATTGTAAACTTTAAGAGTGGAACTGAAGAAATTCTTAACATAGCCATTAGGATTTTAACCAAATAGCAATGGTTGTCAACCAGAATCAAGTCTCATGTGAAAAGAGACTTTCTGTACTCTCTACCCATTAGTGCATGTCTAAACAATCCATCCAAATCACCTTAGTGTTTCTCCATGATTTGCTACTTAAGACATACCCTCGCACATCTCAAGCCTACAAACTGGCTGGTAAGGATGATATAAGACAAGCCATAAAGCAGGTTTTCTAGCAACTAGTTCTTAATCTTTGAAAGTTCAATGAAAACTATGGATATTGTTATGGGTTGAGTTGTGTCCCCTCAAAAAGATATATTGGAATCCTGACTCCAAGTACCTGTGAATGTGATCTTATTTGGAAACATGTCTTTACAGATCAAATTTAAGAAGAGGTCATTAGGGTGGGCCCTAATCTAATGTAACTAATGTCATTATATAAAGGGGAAATCTGGACACAGAGACATACATGTACAGAGGGAGACAATATGAAAACACAGAGAAAATGCCATCTATAAGCCAAGGATTGTCTGAGGCTACCAGAAACTAGGAGAAAGGCTTGGAACAGATTCTCCCTCATAAGCCACAGAAGGAATCAATCCTGTCAAAACTTTGATTCTGGATCTCTAACATCTAGGTCGGTGAGGCAATAAAGTTCTATAGTTTAAGCTACTAAGTTGTGGTACCTTGTTAAGGCAGCCCCAAGAAACTAATACAAGATACTCTCTCTAGCAATAAAAGCCTTTATGAATATATACAACTCTGTATGTAATTCAGGGCATTCACAGTTCTACTGAAGCCCAGGTTAATAACTCCTGTACAGACATTATAAAATTCCTGGACTAAAATCCTATGGGATAAGGCAAAGTAAGAAGAGAGAGAAGAAAATGGTATCAGCAACTGTTTGCTACATGTCTGGCCCTTGGCTAGACACTTGATATTTGTTGTTTCTTTGAATCCTCATAAACACTCCATGAAATACATGTTAGCATGCCCATTCCAGAGAATAGGAAATCAAAATCTTGATAGATTTAATATAGTGTACAAATTCATATCTATAGAGCGGTTGTGCTGGGAATATGGCCTGTTTATTTTACCCTGAAACCAGTGCTTTTTCCATTCTTACCCTGCTTCTGTGCATGAGTGATATGTAAGATGCAAAGCACATGATGTGTGGTTTCCGGGGCTATGAGGTTATAGAGAGACCAGGGTTATGCATGTGTCAGTGGCTTCGAGGGAAACAGGAGAATAGCTATTTTTTTTTTTTTGAAAGTTAAAAGCAGTTAAAGAAAAGCCATTTATTTTGACTACTTTCCTTTCATTGTTTGGCATTACAATTTCTTCTGAACAAGTATTTTGCTATAAAAGGATTTTTGCTCTTGTTAAGCAAGGATAGAGACAACAAAGGGTTCATTAGACTACATTGATGATAATTGTTGATAGGAATTTCAGAAGTTTTAGGGATGAGAGAGTAGAATGGATGAGCTAACACAACAAAGTCAATCTCTTATTTATCAAAAAATATTTATTGATCACCCACTTCATGGTAGGCTTCATGTTCTGTAGATAAAGTCTGGCCGCATAGAGCCTTTAGTTTAGAGAAGGAAATCAACATTTACATCAGTCAATACAATGAAGTAAAATGTATGATAAGCAAAAAAGAGTACACTATATAGCAAAAAGTAGGAGTAACTACCCATTTCTAGTTGGAGGGAAAACTGGGTCTAAGTTTACTTAAGTCTGAATAGTGATTATTCTGGCACAGGGAAGTTAGAGAGGGGTTGTTCCAGGCAGAGGAAACATATGCAAAGGTCCTGAGGCAACAGAGAATATAATACATTTGAAGACCTGAATGCAATTCGTCACAACCTGAATGTGGAAGGGAAGGGGATAAAAAAGTAATGACATTGGAGAGATGTGGAGATGCCACACGTGAAGAACCTTGTCAGTAGCTGTATGATGGAGACAGTTTCCTCTGGATAGCAGTGGGAAAACTTAAAGATTGGCAACAGAGGAGGGAGTGCAGGAAAGAGGAGTACTGTCTGTGGAAATCAAGCAAGAGAATTAATCTCTCTGAGTCTTAGTTGCCTCATAGTAAGAGATAATAAAAGATATTGTGTAGACTAAATGAATCATTTCATGAAATACTCTTAGAATAGTGCTCTGAGCAGCATCAACAATTATAGCTGTAACATGGCAAGACCTGGCAGAGGCCCGTGTTACCATCAGGTGCAGTATTCTAAACACTATGCCTTTTATTCTACTTGTCTCCTTATAACAGCTCTTCAGTGGCAAGTGCAGCAGTAACACTTTACCCACAGCCTCCCTGAATCGTACACAAGTTTCCAATAGGTTTGTCCTCTTCCACCTTGGTCAGAAGGTGAAGTTTTTCCTTTTACCATCCTTAGACAAGGTCTGCAAGTGTCCATGTTTGTCAAAGGCAGGTTGTCCACAGGCACTGCATGTGGGAAGGGCAGCAAATATTGTCCAGGGCATGAGGCATTCAATGGTCCATGGCTGACCAATGGCCCTGAGAGGCCCACACTGTCTCATGTTGGAGCTCACCAAGACTTATCTCATTTGGGGTTGCCGTGGGATGGTGGAGACTGGAATCATGCATTCGAATCATTATGCCATATTCTTCTTTGTTTTTCAGCTTTTAAAAAACTTAAATGTTTTTCGTTTTGCTTTAGTGAGGCCTGGGGAAGGTAATACTTAAAAATATCATTCTGCCTACCACCACAGAAAAATTCCAGAAAATTCAATTCAGTCGATGGTTTCCCTCTTGTCGCATTCATGTGCAATTTTAGAGATTCAGTCAAAATATGTGGTGTGAGTGACAGCTCTTCTAAACATGCAGTTCTGTGAGACATAGTGTTAAGGTCATTTCACACTGTTATCATCGGCCACTGGGCCTCTGAAGAAGAGGACAGGACTCAGATGGGTACCAGAGAAATCAGGCTCTCTTTGTTCTAAGGATTTCTTCTCATTAAAGATAGAATCTCCTATATGCCGAGTACCCACCATGCTCAGGGAATTATTGTAGTTGTTCAAACACTATGTTTTACTGTATTAAACCTGTGAAGTAATTATTAGGATTCTTATTTTTACAGGTATGAATACGACCGAGGGAAGTCTATAGATCAGACCAGAATGCCACATAGGTAATTTGATTCAAAAGCTGAAGGATTCCCTGTATCCCATTGCAGTTAGAGCCTGACCTATATAAATCCCAGATGGATCATTACCTGTTCTGTGACCTTGGACAAGTTACTTAATCTTGATGTGATTATGATTTTTTAACTGTAAAATGTGTAATGAAAATACTCATCTAATAGAATTGTTATAAATTAGATGAATTAGTACTTGTGAAATACTTAGAACAGTGCCTGATGTTACAAACAAGTTATCCATTACTATTATTATAATTGGAAAGAAAACAAAGCCCAGATTCATTAGAGAAAAATAGAATATTGCCCAAGGTTTCTGGGATAAAAAATAAATACATCTATAACCGAATAAATATATTAAAAAAGAACAAGACAAAGAACATTCAATACCCAACCTCAACAATTCATTCCAATAAATCTTTCCTAAAAAAAAAAAAGAAACTTCCAGAGCAGATACATGAGAAAAGTTGGTTTTTAAAAATTATTTTCCAGTAAGAGCTAATTCCTTTACTTATGTCTCTCATACTCCCTCCAGTTTCCCCACAACTTCATTAAAGATCCGGATGAACTGAATAATACCATCTTTGTCCCATGATTATCTACCATTATTACTGGCATCCACGAGTAGAACCTATCCAGAGAATTTTAGAGGAGTTTACCATCATTAAAATCTTCAACCTCAAAGTTTATTCAACTTTTCCTCAGCTACAAGTGGGATAATGGAAAGATAGAGATTTAATGACATTCCTTAATGGGCCTAAGCATGAATCCTAAATTGTAGTTATGATTATAGGCCCAGAACTTTCTATAGGCTCTTTCTTAGAGTTTGATGGTTTATGAATTCAGTTCAATTAGCAAATCCATATTGACATTGTGCAAATAACTATGGGGAATTCAAGAAAAGTTGAAGATGAAGTCTTGCTCTTGAGGAAGATAAAATCTATCTGGAAAACCATGAACTGATCTCACATTAAAAATAGTAATGACCCTTGGAGTCTGGCTGGGATATTAGGATGATACCAAAATGTCTCTCATTCATTGGCTGAAGCATGATTTAAACCATTCCTTCATAATTTCCTTTTTTCAACTCCCTCTTTTGCCTAACCCCCCATTCTTCCCCTAAAACAACTGATGGTTAGTTGTCCTGCTCACCTTAGGAATAATTTCTTCCAGGCCAGTGGATCTCCAACAGCATGAGCATCATCTGGAAACATGTTAGAAATGCACATTTTCAAGCCCAGTCCCAGATCTACCAGATCTGAAACTCTGTGGGTGGGGACCAGCAATTTGTTTTATCAACTCTTTCCAGTGATTCCAATTTATACTACCATTTGAGAACCACTACTTGAGGAATTTTACTCTAATTCTCCACTCCAAATTGGATTCAAGCTTTGTGGAGAACACAGGTATTTTTGCCTGAATATGTGTGTTTTGGAATATAGAAGATCCAAAGATTTCATGACCAATAAATGGAAGACTCCAAGATTTTAATAGGACACCAGGTTGATTTAAAACTCTTTGATAAAAAAAAAAATAGAAAACTGATGGATAGAAGCTTGCCCTAAATCTCAGATGAGTTGAGGGAATGCCAATGCTTTCTTTAAAAAAATGTGAAGCCTACACCAAGGAATGGTCAAATAATTCATTAAAACTTGAGAGTTCTATAGCACATACTCAGACTGCAAGGACTTAGCTGGAAATATGTTTAAAGTTGGTGATACTAAATGTTCAACTCAGTATCTGGGGATGTGAATGGTGGTTGGCGGCATACAAAATTTTATAAGACTCTCAATTTCATATCACTGAAATGCTTTCCAGAAATGCTCCAAAGTACAGGTCAGCAGCTTTGTACCTATTTCATCATCAATCCTTTACCATCACTGGGGGTTATAAACTTTTTAATATTACAAGTCAAAGGTGAAAATGGCATTATATTGTTGTTTAACTTTCATATATTTGATTACAACTGAAGTTGGACATTAAAAATATTTATTAACCATTTGTCTTTCTTCCTCTGTGAACTGTTTATTTCTGGCCTTTGCATATTTTATAATAAACTATAAATATTGATTCATAAAATGTCATTATGTAGGAATGCATTGTAAACTGTGTTCTTGCATTTGTCTATTTTCTTTTAATCTTCTTTATATATATGATAGTGTGATATTATATAATGTGATATTATATATCTATTTGACAAGATTCTAATGTATCATATATATGACATTATATATATTTTATATATTTCTTTGTATAGACAACTTTATATAATCAATTCTGGTTCTCCTGTGTGGTTTCTTTCAATGCTTTTTTTTGCTAAATTTTTTTCAATCCAAGATCAGGATGTGTTTTCCTGTATTTTATTTTAGTAGCCTTTAAAAAAAATCTAGTAGTAGTTTCACACTGTTTTCACATCTGTCTTTTTAATTCAGAACAATTTTTCAGTGCATGGTATGGGTAAAACTACAACTAGATTTTTGTTTCTGAAAGAAATGAATAATTTTCCCCAAATTTTTTGATAAGAAAACTCATCCCTCTTCTGGGTTTATTATGCAATGTCAAATTTGTGTGTCTGTTTCAAGACTATGTACCTAATGAATTATCTGTGAGCTCTAGATTGTGTCCAACTTTTTATTTAACAGTTCATTTTACAACTAACATCTCTGGGAGAGTCCACAACTGTGCTTTCTTTCCTTCTCCAGTCCTAGGTGTTTATTTTTTTCAGATAAACTTTTAAATTATGTGGTCAAATTGTAAGGAACATTTTGAGATTGGAATTAGATATTTTTAACCCTTATGTTAGTTGGAAAAAATTACCTCTATAGGCTATTTAGTAGGTAAATTCAGAAGTTGACTTAAAAAAATCATTATATACAGATGTACATTAATTAAATTTATGCTTATTTGCTGTTTTTTTAGAATATAAATTCCACAAATTTCTTGTGTCTGTTTTACTGATGCAGGTGTGAATATAGTTTTTGTTTTCATTTTATTTAGAATTTCTTCTTTCTAAACAGATGTTCAACTGAGTAACAAGAGGCCTGTCTCCCCAACAGGCAGATATGTTCATGTTTACATATGGTGTGGTCAGGAGAAGGCCTGCCACTCCCTACAACGCTGTCTCTTCACAGTCCTCATCTTACATGACAAGTTAATGATAAGTGTCTTAGTCCCTTTGAGCTGCTATAACCAAATAACACAGACTGGGTGGCTTATAAAGAAAAATTTATTACTCATATTCTGGAGGATGGGTAGTCCAACATCAAGGCAATGGTAGATTCAGTGTCTGGTGAGAACCTGCTTCCTGGTCCATGGACAGCTGTCTTCTCACTGTAACCTCACATGGCTAAAGGGGCAAGGGAGCTTTCTCCAGCCACTTTTATCAGGGCACTAATACCATTCATGAAGGCTCAACTCTCTAATGACCTAATTACCTCCCAAAGGCCCCCACTTCCTAATACCATCACCTGTGGGTTAGGAGTTCAATATATAAATTTGGGAGGGGAGAAACAAACATTTGACCTTAGCAGGCCAATTCTTCATTAGTAAAAGAAGGAGGTGGCTAGCTTCAACTGCTGGTGGCTCTTTAAAATTCATCCTCAGCTTTTATCATTAGCATAATTTCATGGAAATAGGAAAAATTGTAATTGAAATCCTATTATATAACATCACAGACATCATATGCAAATATACACCTATTCATAAATAATAAAATAGTTCTAATAGTACACACACACACACGTACACACACACACACACGCACACACACACACACACAATTCTACTAGATACTACACTGAGAAAAGATTTTCTCCTGCTTCCATTATGTCGTTCTCTGAATCTGAGGTAGATTTACTCATACTTACATATGACTGGGATTTCCTTGATGACTCCTTCTTCCTTGCTTTTCACAGCTAATCCATCAACTTATTCCACTAACTCTACTTCCAAACATATCCTGACCCTGTCCCCTTCTTCCCAGCCTACTGCTCCATCCCTCAAATGAGCTGCTATCATCTTTCTTCTGAGCAACAGCAATAGCCTCCACTGTTCTTGCTTTCCCTCTCACTCTGCTACCATCCATTTCCACAGAACAGACAGAATGATCCTTTCAAAATATGTTGTATTTTGTAATTCTTCTGCTGAAAACTTTCCATCAGCTCCCATTGTCCTTAGAATGAAGTCCAAACTCCTTGCTTTGGTCCCACATCATCCAGGATCTAGCCTTTGTTCGTCACTTTACCTTCATCTGGACTCACTCTTTTTGAAGGTCTTGACCACAAAGCTCCTTTCACTTAGGCCTGTTCATTTCTTCAGACAAGATGAACTCATTGCATACTGTTGCTATTTATTTTTAAGGCTAACTGGTTCTTGGTGTTGAGATCTCTAGTGAAATGACATCTCCTCAGAGAGGTCTTCCCTGACCATCCCCATCTAAAGTAGCTGTTTATTCACTCTACTCCATCAACCTCTTTTCATTTTTTTATTTAGTTATTGTCACTCTCTTTTTTTTTTTAAATGGTCTGTCTTTGCCTGACCGTGCCCCCCACGCCCAAACACCACCATGAGAATGGATGCTTCCTGAGGGCAGGACCTTGCCTGTCTTGTCCTTCACCATATTCTGTGCTTAGAAGAGAGTCTTATGCACTGGAGGGTCTCAGAAAAACTTAATGAATGAATGAGTTCCAGATCATATGGGTAGGTGATATTTCTTCTTCACCTGAAAACTACTATTCTCAGGATCTTTTTCTTTCTGTGGGGAACTTTGTATACTGTGAACAATGGCCAACTACCTGTTCTATTTTACCCTTAGCTGATACTAGAAATACTACTACCTGGAATTGATTCAGGAAAGTGACACTATTGAGAAGTAGGGTGAAAACAGAGGATGAAGGGATGACTTCAGCTGTCTCAGAAATTCTCTCTCCGGTAGGGAAGATACACATTGGTTTTCTGACTGATCAGGCCAGATCTTTAGCAGAAGTGGGTGGGAACTTTTTTTTTTTTAACTTACTGCTGTTTGCCATGGTGCTTTTCAAAGCTTAGCAGTGGAATGGTCATGGCCCCTGCTCAGCTAACTTCTCTGATGGTAGTTAGTGATAGCTATTGTATATGTTGGTGAACTGTGATGGGTACTTTTGATTTCCAGCACTGTTGTGACTTCATATCTTTTTGGTTTCTTGTTTTCTTAAATGGACATTTGACCATGAAGTTTGAGAAAAGATTAGAAAGTTCCACCACAACCCAGGAGTCCACAGGCACCACTGTCAGAAAGGTGACTTTGACATAGTTTTATATTCAGCCCATATTCAAAATTGGCTGTAGAGAATTGTGTTTTAATGTATTTTAATTTAAAAAAAATTTTCAGTTAGAGTTGACATACAATACTGTATTAGTTTCTGGTTACTTATATAACCTATAAAATGATTACCCTGATAAATCTAGTATCCATTTGACACCATACATAGTCATTACAATATTATTGACTATATTCCCCATGCTGCACTCTACATCCCCACGACCACTTTGCAAACACCAAGTTGCACTTCTTAATCCCTTCCCCTTTCTCACAAATTCCCTCAAGACTCCTTCCCATCTAGCAACCATCAAAATGTTCTTTAATCTATCAGTTTGTTTTTGTTTTGTTTGTTCACTTATTTTGTTCTTTACATTCCACATATAAGTGAAACCATATGGTATTTGTCTTTCTCTGTCTGATTTACTTCATTCAGTAAAGCCCTCCATGGTTCATCCATGCTATTGCAGATGGAAAACTTTTGGACAAGATTCTAATGTATATATGTACTATCTCTTCTTTATCTATTCATTCATTGATGGACATCCAATTTGCTTCCATATCTTAGATATTGTCAATAATGCTGCAATGGTCATATGGATGCACATGTCCCTTCAAAGCAGTGTTTTGAATTACTTCAGATAAATACCTAGAAGTAAGACTACTGGGTCCTTCTTTGTCTCTTGCTATAGTCTGTGTTTTAAAGTCGATTTTGTCTGGTATAAGTATTGCTATCCCAACTGTTTTTTTCATTTCCAATTTTATGAAATATCTTTTTTATCCCTTTACTTTCAGTCTATATGTATCTTTTGATCTGAAGTGAGCCTTTTCTAGGCAGCATATGTAAGAATTTTGTTTTCTCATCCATTCATCCTATGTCTTTTGATTGGAGCATTTAATCCATTTATATTTAAAGTAATTGTTGATAGATATGTAGTTATTGCCTTTTTATTTTTCATATTTTTGATTTTTATTTTTATAAAAATTCATTTAACATTTCTTGTAATACTGGTTTAGTGGTGATAAACTTTTAGCTTTTCTTTGTCTGGAAAGCTCTGTCCTTTGATTCTAAATGATATCTTTTCCAGGTAGAGTAATCTTGATTGTAGGGCCTTGCTTTTCGTCACTTTGAATATTTCATGTCAATCCCTTCTGGCCTGCAAAGTTTCTGTTGAGAAATCAGCTGATGGTCTTATGGGAGCTCCTTGTAATTAACCAAATATTGTTCTCTTGCTGATTTTAAGATTCTCTCTTTGTCTTTAACCTTTGGCATTTTTATTATGATGTGTCTTGGTGTGGGACTGTTTGAGTTCATCTTGTTTGGGACTCTCTGCACTTCCTGGGCTTATATGTTTATTTCCTTTACCAGGTTAAGGAAAATTTCTGTCATTCTTTCTTCAAATAGGTTTTCAATTCCTTGCTCTCTCTCTTCTTATGGTGCGCCTATGATGAGAATGTTGGTATGCTTGATGTTGTTCCAGAGGCCCCTTAAGCTATCCCCATTATTTTGAATTCTTTTTTTTTTTTTTTGCTCTTCTAATTGGGTGTTTTCTGCTACCTTGTCTTCCAAATTACTGATTCAGCCCTCTGCTTCATCTAATCTACTATTGATTCCCTCTAATGTATTCTTCTTTTCAAAAGTTATTGTATTCTTCATTTCTGACTGATTCTTTTTTATGTTTTCTACCTCTTTATTGAAGTTATCACTGAGATCGTTGAGCACACTTAAAATCTATGTTTTTATTTTCTATGTTTCTTTTTTTTATTATTAGTTTTGAATATACAGTACATTGGTTAGACATTTATAAAGTTTATAAAACAATCCTCCTAATTGCTCCTCTCCTCTGGTTTTCCACCTAGCCAATATATTAATACTAACTGCATTCCTGATGCAGTGCTTTCCATCGCCACGACCACCTATCAAGTACTAATTTGTACTTCTTTAACCATTCTCCCCGTTCTTCCAGCCCCGCCCCAAACATCCCTGCTCTCTGTCTGTCACCAGATTGTCCTTTATATTTGTGAGTCTGTTTTTGATTAGTTTCTTTTTTGTTCTTTTGATTCCACATGTAAGTGAAATCATATGATATTTATCTTTCTCTGTCTGACTTATTTCACTCAGCATAATAACCTCTAGGTCAATCCATGTCATTGCAAATGGTAAGATTTCATTTTAATGGCTGAATAATATTCCATTGCATATATGAACCATAACTTCTTTATCTAATCATCTGTTGATGGGCATTTTGGTTGTTTCCATATTTTGGCTATTGTAAATTGTGCTGCCATGAATACTGGGGTGCATAGATCTTTATTGTTTTGGTGTTTTTTGGCGGGGGGGATAAATACCCAGAAGTACAATTGCTGGGTCAAAAGATATATTCATTTTTAATTTTTTGAGAAAACTCCAGACTGTTTTCCATAGTGGCTATTCCAATTTGCAATCCCACCAACAATGTATGAGGGTTCTCTTTTTTCTGCATACTTGCCAACACTTGTTGTTCTTTGATTTATTGATGATAGCCATTCTGACAGGCATCGGGTAATAGCTCATTGTGGTTTTAATTTGCATTTATTTGATGATTAGTGATGCTGAGCATCTTTTCATATATCTATCTATTGGCCGTTTGTATTTCCTCTTTGGAGAAATATCTGTTCAAGTCTTCTGACCATTTTTTAAATTGGATCATTTGTTTTTTAGGTGTTGAGTTGTATAAGTTCTTTATATATTTTGGATATTAACCTCTTATCAGATATATCATTAGTGAACATCTTCTCCCAATCAGTTGGTTGTCTTTTTGTTTTGTTGATGGTTTCTTTTGCTGTACAAAACTTTTTAGTTTGATGTAGTTCCCTTTGTTTATTTTTTCTTTTGTTTCCCTTGCCTGGGGAGATATATCCAAAAAGAAATTGCTGTTAGCAATATCAGAGAGTTTACTGCCTACGTTTTCTTTTAGAAGTGTTATGGTTTGGGGTCTTACATTTAAATCTTTAATCCGTTTCGAATCTATCTTGTATAAGGTGCAAGAAAGTGATCCAGTTTCTTTTTCTTTTTTTTTGCATGTATCTGTCTAATTTTCCCAGCCCCATTTATTGAAGAGACTGTCTTTACTCCCTTGTATATTCATACTTCTTTTGTCATATATTAAGTGAGCATATAGGTATGGATTTACTTGTAGGCTCTCTATTTTGTTCCATTGATCTATGTGTCTGTTTTTATACCAATACCATGCTGTTTTGATTACTGTAGCCCTGTAGTATAGTTTGATAACAAGTAATGTGATACCTCCAACTTCGTTCTTTCTCAAGATTGGCTATTTGGGGTCTATTATAGTTCTATATAAATTTTAGGATTATTTGTTCTAGCTCTCTGAAAAATGTCATTGATATTTTGATAGGGATTACATTGAATCTATAGATTGCTTTGGGTAGTATGGCCATTTTAATGATGTTGATTCTGCCTACCCATGAGCACAGTATATACTTCCATTTATTTGTATCTTCTTCAATTTCTTTTTCAATGGTTTATAATTTTCTGAGAACAGGTCTTTTACTTCCTTGGTTAACTTGATTCCCAGGTATTTTATTGTTTTTGATGCAATCATAAATGAGATCATGAGCTCTGAATTTGGTAAACTGCTTGTCTTCATATTGTTTAGTTCTTTTTCTGAAGCTTTGTTTTGTTCTTTCATTTGGGATGTTTCTTTGTCTCCTCATTTTGGCTGCCTTCTTATATTTGCTTCTATGTATTAGACAGAGCTGCTATATCTCCTGGTCTTAGTGGAGTGACCTTATGTAGTAGGTGTTTTGTGGGGCCTAGTGGCGGAATCTCTCTGGTCACCTGAGCTGGGTGTTCCTTTGTGGGTTGTGTGTGCCATCCTGTTGTAGTAGTTGACCCTTGATTGCTGTTAGCAGGTCAGTAGGAGAGATTTCCCCTCAGGCTGATTAGTGGTGAGGACTGGCATGACTACAGTGGAGGAACTAGTCTGCTGGGGCTGACTCTACAGGGAAGGACTCACTTTAGCGAGGCTCTGGTGCCTGCACAGTCTGCCTTTGGAGTGTGTCATTTGTGGAGGTTGTTGTTTGGTGCTCTAGTGTGGTCTAAAGCTGGCCACCAGGTGTGTTGGTTCTGGGGCCTCTTGGGCAGTGCTCTGTTGTGGGCCAAGGTCAGCTGCTGCCTATATCCTGCTTGGAGCCACTTGATGTGAGCTACAAAATGACCTTCAGATGGTTCCCACTTGTGCTGGGCTTGTGGATGCCTGGGAGAGGCTTAGTTGTGAACCAAGGTCAGCTGCCATTAGTGTTGGGCTTGTGGCTGCTTAGCAAGAGGTACAGGGCTTGCCAAGGCCAGTTGCTGCTATAATGGGTTTTGTGAACCTTTGAGAGATTTTAGGAAAGTCCATGGCAGAGCCAAGACAGGCTGTTTGTATTGAGAAGCCACTGGAAGTGGCTTGGATGAACCCACATGTTGGGTGGGAGAAGGCCTCAGGGAATCACCAGGATGGGGCTAACAGTGTTAAATAAGTTATGGAGATTCAGATACAGCACCTGCCTGTGTCTGCATGCTGGATGAAGGGAAGACTCAACAAATAATAGTTCGAAAATTTACCAATTATTCTCTCAAGTCACAAGTATTTGATCTGAATTTTAGTCTTCTCATTTATGATATGGAAATAATAATAATAGTATCTAGCTCAAAGGTTGTTGTGTGGATTAAATGATAAATCAGCATAAAACTCTGAATAAGACTCTGAAACAAAGTAAGCACTGGTTGATGTTCTCTAAGATTGAGGTTAATACTATTTTTATTTTCTCTAACCTTAGAGTGTTTTGTGCAAATGGAAAGAACCATAAGAGCCATATTTATTAAGAAAAAGTTGCTGTTATTTTAAAAATTAAGCTTATATTAGCCCTGAGAGTACCTCAGTGTAGCTAGGGCTAGGCACACATTTCTGCCTTGGGTATGAAACAATGAAGAACAGACAGAGGTATCTCAGTGGGCAAGCCAGCTAATGGGCCAGGGGGAGCCCATAGAAGACACTATCTTCAAGGACACTGCCACTATAACTAATCCTTGGCAGATTTCTAGTCATAAAAGTTTGATTTTGTTGGTCCATGGTGGATTGACAAACTCGGAGGAAAGACAGCAAAGGTAGGAAGTATCTAACATTTTGAGTGCCTATTATTTGCAAAGCCACCTGCTACATACTTTATAAATGCTAATTCATTTAAACCTATCAAAACCTTTTAAAATAGAAAGTGGAGAAAATTTAGGCTTATAGAGAGTCCTAATAACTTGTCCAAGTGATAAGTGACCTGATCAGCTTCTGAACTCAGGTTTGTATAATTTCAAACTCTCATCCTTTCTATTACACCACATAGCCTCTCTCTGAAACTGACATATACTAAGCAAATTAACTTTGATAAGAGACTGGTATATAAACCAAAAAGACAATACATTGTTTTACAATGGTGTCTTTAACCTTTCCAGTGAGTGGAATACTTAAATCTGCTATTTATGACATTCACCTGTGATAGATTACTTGCGAAGCAAAATTCCTAATCAGAAGGGAATCCACCTAGTCTGGAGGAGTAACTCTTCCTGGCCACAGGGTTTATTGAGTTCTCCTTGCCCCCTAGGCCTAGCCAAATCTTTCTCTTGGTTTTAGGTATTCTTCTTCATGCAGGCTGGCTACTATTGCTCTGAACAACCACGGTCTAGGGAAGGAAGAATTAGGCATTGAAGCAAATACTTTCTTCCCATGGCCTTTCTCCTTTCTTCTGGCACCAATGGGTCTGCTTTGTGGGCCCTTCTGCTGAACTAGAAGTGATAAGAACTACTTCTGGATTTATAGTAGAATAGACAGATCTACTAATTTAGCCTGTTTTGACCTGTGGCTACTTTAGCCTCTACTTCCTGCACTTGGTCCAGCCTAGTTCACTAGAGTTCTACAAAAATACCTGGGAGCAAAGCACCTGTTAAATAATGGTGATGGTTTGCTTGGCTCTTTTCTGAGCTTGCTTCTTTATGGATGCTTGACAGAGAGAGGGAAGTAAAATCTGGGTATTCCTGGGTCTTGGACAAAGTAACAACACATGAGATTAATTTTAATATTGTCCCCCATATTCTCTATCTGCCAGATTCCATAATCGTCTCACCTGAACATGGTTAAATAAACATTGCCAAATCTTCAGTCATAGATTCCCTGTCTAAATTCCATGGAAACCAACCTTTTTTTGCTAAAACACTTTTTTCTTAAGACAAAATTATAATAGTCTAGTGTTCTTTCATATCAACTCCATTCTGACAGCACGTTGATAAGATGGCATTCCAATGACAATCTTGATTTACTAGGTCTTCATGATTTCACCATTTTTTTTTTCAGCCCTGAACATGTAAACTTTTCCATGGCTTAAATATCTAAATAGCTCATTTATCTACTTATATATTGGTCTTATTCTTTCAATTACAGAGCTAAATCTTATTTCCAAGTTTGAGGGCAACTAAGTTTAGGCCATTTATGTCTGACTACATTAAGTAAATTTGTTACTAACACCCTCCTAGAGATACATGGATTCATTTAAATGGAAAATTTATTAAGAAATTTATTTTCAAATAGACTAGTTGTATTGAATAATTATATATGACAAGAATCTGAGGAAAAATTTATCTCCATTACAGGAGCATCCACTGCAAACACCATAATAAACTCTATCATGCTTGTATTATTTTTACCTGAATTATCTCAACCTGTGATAGATTACTTGCGAAGCAAAATTCCTAATCAGAAGGGAATCCACCTAGTCTGGAGGAGTAACTCTTCCTGGCCACAGGGTTTATTGAGTTCTCCTTGCCCCCTAGGCCTAGCCAAATCTTTCTCTTGGTTTTAGGTATTCTTCTTCATGCAGGCTGGCTACTATTGCTCTGAACAACCACGGTCTAGGGAAGGAAGAATTAGGCATTGAAGCAAATACTTTCTTCCCATGGCCTTTCTCCTTTCTTCTGGCACCAATGGGTCTGCTTTGTGGGCCCTTCTGCTGAACTAGAAGTGATAAGAACTACTTCTGGATTTATAGTAGAATAGACAGATCTACTAATTTAGCCTGTTTTGACCTGTGGCTACTTTAGCCTCTACTTCCTGCACTTGGTCCAGCCTAGTTCACTAGAGTTCTACAAAAATACCTGGGAGCAAAGCACCTGTTAAATAATGGTGATGGTTTGCTTGGCTCTTTTCTGAGCTTGCTTCTTTATGGATGCTTGACAGAGAGAGGGAAGTAAAATCTGGGTATTCCTGGGTCTTGGACAAAGTAACAACACATGAGATTAATTTTAATATTGTCCCCCATATTCTCTATCTGCCAGATTCCATAATCGTCTCACCTGAACATGGTTAAATAAACATTGCCAAATCTTCAGTCATAGATTCCCTGTCTAAATTCCATGGAAACCAACCTTTTTTTGCTAAAACACTTTTTTCTTAAGACAAAATTATAATAGTCTAGTGTTCTTTCATATCAACTCCATTCTGACAGCACGTTGATAAGATGGCATTCCAATGACAATCTTGATTTACTAGGTCTTCATGATTTCACCATTTTTTTTTTCAGCCCTGAACATGTAAACTTTTCCATGGCTTAAATATCTAAATAGCTCATTTATCTACTTATATATTGGTCTTATTCTTTCAATTACAGAGCTAAATCTTATTTCCAAGTTTGAGGGCAACTAAGTTTAGGCCATTTATGTCTGACTACATTAAGTAAATTTGTTACTAACACCCTCCTAGAGATACATGGATTCATTTAAATGGAAAATTTATTAAGAAATTTATTTTCAAATAGACTAGTTGTATTGAATAATTATATATGACAAGAATCTGAGGAAAAATTTATCTCCATTACAGGAGCATCCACTGCAAACACCATAATAAACTCTATCATGCTTGTATTATTTTTACCTGAATTATCTCAAAAAAAAAATGTTTTCCCTTTTTCCTAAACCTTTACCCAGGAAATACAAAGTTCTTATGACTGAACTGGAAAAGTAAGAGGTTTAGGAAGAATAAGATAAACTAGCAATTTTTTTCAAAATCACATGGTAACCCATTATTAACTAAAGACTACACACATAATGTATAATTTCCATACAAAGTTAAACTGAAAAAGGTCCTCCAAAGTTCGATTTCTACACATTTAAACATATCTGAATACTGAATTTTAGTTATTGAGTAGACAAAATTAAACTTGTTTCAAACTTATTAAACTGAAAAAGCAGGGACAGTTTTCTCCAAACCAGTAGGCTTTTTCATTCAGGCTATTTTCCATTCTCATTAAATGGCAACATGTACTATGAGGTGCATGGATCCACAGGCATGGGAATAATTTTGAATTTCTGGTGGAAGGAGCCAATGGTTCATAGTTTAGGGAAGAACATTCAGTTTGGAAATGTTCTATATTAGTGTAACAAAGTGGAAATATCTGAACTGAAAATCTCTAACATGCTACTACAGTTTGGAATGAACTGTTCTCGTGTCGGATCATCAATACACATCAATAACTTTTAATTGAGAATTTATGATGATAAATCAAATAGCATCTCCTTTCTTCTCCTTTCGATCTCCTTCCTTTCCCCTTCCATCTCCTCCTCTTATTCTTATTAATAGTCTCATTCTTATTCTCATTTTTCAGTTCATTTTGCTGTTTGGATCATAGAGAGTATGAGCTAGAATTTATAAGATTGCCATAATCATGATACTTGTTGATGTTGGATCAACAAGTTTGGATCATAGAGAGTATTAGCTAGAATTTATAGGATTGCTATAATCATGATTCTTGTTGATATTAGGTAGGACACATAAGGATCAAAGCAAAGTCCTTAATGCCAAGCTATCAGGAGTATTGGGATCCATTTAAAATCTTTTCAGTCCCATTGTTTGCATTTTAAGTAGTGTGAGTTATACAATAAGAACATGTGTGTAGTTACTGATTTGGGGGAAAAATGTAGGTTTAATCAAAAAACTTCACAAAAACATACACTTTTGTCGGGCTTGAGACATCACTTTACTTACTCTCATTATGCTAATGGGCACCATAGATCATTATAATTTCCTAACATCTTGCAAGAGATAGCAACCTATATATTCACTTTATTGTAGCTGAGACCTTAGAGAGGACAGAGCTACCATGGAAAGGTCACTTAACACATTAGAATCAAAAAGTTCTGCAACAGCAAAGGGTTCTGCTGAAATGAGACTAAATTGCAACTGCTAATTATACATGCCCATCAACTATGTGATTACACTATGTGTCAGAAATAACTTTTATCTCAGTCCTTTTCTCGCCCAAAGTTTTAAATTTAGTTTTTTTCACAGCTTTATTATTCCTGGAAGAGAATCCCATATTTTATAATGGAATTTAATGGGAAACTTAGTTTGGCTAAGATGTACTCATTCTATAAGATAAGACAGATGTACCAATATGCCACAGCAAAGGTACCATTTCTGCCACTAAAAGAGAAACAAAACCAAGAGACCCTAAATTTACACACACACACACACACACACACACACACACACACACTCACATGTCTAGCTCAAACCTATATTGTTAATCAAATGTTTTTGTGTATTTACTTAACCGGGAACTTTCTAATACTTTAGGTCGGTGCCATCCGTTTGGGAAATTAAGACTAGTGTTTTCCCAACCTTTTTCCAGGCTCAGAAAACTAATCAGCAAGGCTGAGAGGTTACTAAATAACGTACTTTAGGTTTGAAAAACCATTTCATAAGATAACTCTTTTATTTATTGTGCTTTTTGTTACTTTTCTTTATTAAAACTGTAGAGCTCAACTGAAAATTACAATGATAGCAGTTATGTTTTAGTAAGAATACCTATTTTGCCATCAAAAATAATCCTGATGAAGGAAAAAAACACTTAGCTATGGGATTTGAACAAATGTATGTTAAAATAATTATACAGTATACCATTGGGAGTGATATAGCTGCAACTGTAGTTATAACATGCACATATACTCAAATAACCTAAATAATATGCATATTGTATTTATTACAAATTATTCCTAAATTACAGGATAATGATATTCCAGTCCTTGATTATTGAGGCTATATTTTCTACCTTTACATGTAGAAAAAATATTGTAAATATGTGCTAACTTTTGCTCTAATGAAAACAATATGAATTTTTAAATTGGGATATAAAAGTAAGCATCACTCTCCCTGAATAAAAATATGGAACAAATTATAGGCCAAATATTTTTTCTACACATGAAGCTGAGCTAATAATTCTGCTTTAAAACAAATTAAAACTAGTCTAGTGGTTACCAGAGGGTGGGGGAGGGGGAAGAGGGGAGGTAGATGGGGTAAAAGGAGTCAAATATGTGGTGACAGAAAGAAATCTAACTATGGGCGATAAACGTACAATGCAATGTGTGTGTGTGTGTGTGTGTGTGTATATATATATATATATATATATGCCTTACTGTTGAATTGTACACTTGAAACTTACTGGATTTCATTAACCTATGTCACCATAATAAAGTACGTACGTACATACATACATACACACACTCATACAAACACACATACATATATAGAAACATACATACAAATAAAAATATATTTGTTGTTATCCTAGCATAGTTCTTAAAAGAAAATATTATTGATGCTAGAATATTGATATGTAAAGTTAAGTTTGTCTGTTAAAGAGGTGTTTATCTACAAGGACTTTAAATCTCATAAATTATTCACAAGACTTTGGCTGAGGAGGTTCATCTTCTCCTTCAACTAAAGTTGCTATCACTCAACAAGAATGGCAAGGACACCACTCCCGTATTTAAGGTGCTTTCTATAGATGGAAGAAGACAAGATCTACATACCTGGAAAAATTGAAAAACGCCCTCCTGTGGTATATGTGAATACATAGGCAAAGTATCCTAAAATAAGAGGGAACATGGAAAAGGGGGAATTTGTAAAGAAAATCCAACAAGATGTAAATGTTGTTTTCAAATGGCATAGACTTTAGCTTTGTAGGAAATTAAGTGTACTTCATGGGATGTTTCCTCAGATGCCTAAACTTTTTTGCCTTTTTAAGATATTTAAATAATTTTAAAATGTGTTCCAATTTTAGGAAATGCAGCATAGCTTCTTGTAAGAAAGTCAACCTGATAATAAAGCAACTGGAGACAGAAAGGCCAGGCCCCTTTGACTCTACATGGGTCAGTGGGAGAGAAGGAACGACGGCTCTGTTCCAGGGCTGGGTCTTCAGAGTTGAAGGCAGAGGGTAGAAAAACCCCAGCGCTTGCATGGATTTTGTCAATTTGCCTTAGGAGAGAGTAAGTTGTTCTGATGTAGCATAAAGGCTCAGAGACACATGAAGCAGGGTATTCACAAAGCGGCACCCAAACCCAATTTAGGACCGTTGTCAAGAATGCCATGGCTGCAGGTAAGTGATGCTGGATGCTCCTCTTCATCAACAGGGGCAAGTCCTGGCCTTTTTAGGAGCCCTCTTCTTTTTTTTCTCTGATGGCCACTAGAGAGTTTTATGTAAGATTGGTGACTAAGGAAACCCTCTTGCCCTGCAGAGGTGACCAGGCTCTCAGCAGTTGAAAAAGAGAGAGCAGTGCTGAGTGCCAAGGCGAGGAAAGGAGTCAGGGGCTTGATTGAAAGGGCCTTGGGCACCATGCTAAGAACTGCAGAAGCAGG
Organism: Pteropus alecto; assembly: GCF_000325575.1. NCBI lineage: Eukaryota > Metazoa > Chordata > Mammalia > Chiroptera > Pteropodidae > Pteropus > Pteropus alecto. The sequence goes on along the minus strand of NW_006494608.1, from coordinate 530,730 downwards.
GCAGCATCAGGTGTGTATTGAAGTCCCACCAGATATAGAATCCTACTGCAAGGGGGATTTTTTATTCATTTCTGTGCAATGGCTTAACTACTAAAACAAGCCAACTGGAAAAATGAAAAGGTACCCACTTTGTATGTCCCTGAATAAAATAAAAAGAGTTTCGTTCCTTTCTCCTTTGAGTGAGGGGATGGATGGGGATGGGCACAAAGATCCACAGCCAGGGGAGGCATGCAGTCAGGAGAACTTGAAGGCCATCCTGTGGGCCTCCTGTGGGCCTCCTGTGGGCTATCTTGTGGACCTCCTATGGGTCTCCTGTGGGCCATCCTGTGGGCAGAGATAGGAAGTAGGGCAAACACTGTCACAAAGACGTTATCTGGCTGGCCCACCTTGAAGGTCACTTGTCTATGCATTCCTTGGCTGGGCTTCACTTTGCTCTGTGACTCTAAAACTGGCATAAGCACTGGAGATAACAGGGGTTCAGCATTGGCTTATGACTGAATTGTCTGAATGAGCTGAGACTGGTTTCTAAAAGATAACCACGGCAAGGATAGAGGGTACAAATATCTTGCAAAAGCCAGTGATGTTCAGATCCTGGACCTGGATGGTGGCTGGGGGAGTGGACAAAGGGCAGCAGCTTTAAGAATTATTCTGATAGTTCTTAAAGGGACACTGATTGCTTGTGAGGACTGAAGGATAAAAAATGGGTCAAGAATGACTCTAAGACTTCTGATCCAGGCAATTGGACTTTAAGCAGAAGAGCATGATTTTGAGAAAGAATAATGAATTTGGTTTAGATCACATGAAGAGTTAGAGAAGAGTTTTATACCCCTATAATCAAGAGAATTCATATTTATTATAAAAGTAAATGTATCAAAGAACACTTAGAAATGCAATTAAATTTGTTTTTTGAAATAATGTAAACTGTGCATAATACAGATTGTTTTCTGTAGGTGTTGCATGTTTTTTCTGGCAATAGATGAGAGAGAGAGAGAGAGAGAGAGAGAGAGAGAGAGAATGATTAATAGATGATAGATGATAGATAATTACTAGATAGATAGATGATAGATGGATAGATAGATGATAGATAGATAGATAAGAGAGAGAGATACTTGATAGACAGAAAAAACACAATATTAGAATAATGTAGAGTAATAAATTTTATTACTGGGAGTCTTCCTAGATTAGCAAACCCAACCCCATTAATAGATGAGGAAACTAAGAATCAGAGAGGCTGGTATTCTCCACTCTACAAATCTTTAGGGCACTGACCATGTGCCAGGCTCTTACTCGGTGCTGGACATATAAAGTAAACAGAACACAGTACCCATATGCAAGGAGCTCATAGCCCAGCTAGTGTGTGATAGTGTCCAGTAAGCAGGAAATTACACAGCCGAAAGAAGTATTTTGAGAACAGCATGCTGAAGCTGCAAGGTGCACCCGATTCAAGCTTGAGAGCAGCATTCCAAAGGTCATATGTGAGCTGACCTGGGAAGAATGAGCAGAAGTCAGATAAACATAGTGGTTGTAAAATAGTGCCCCAGGAAGACCAAGGTGAGGAAAAGCATAGTGCATGTAGTTAATTAAAGGAGTTTGAATACAAGGGAATTCTAGTTCTGGATTTTAGAGACAATAGTCTTCTGATTCCTAGTTCAGTGCTATTTTTAGAACACTACTTGTCTCTGTAGGTCTCCTAACAAGTATGTGATGATTCAGCACAAATATCAATACTCTTACATAGAAAAAAGGAAGCACACATATAATGGCACATGCTTGCTTACCCAGAGAAAATGAAAACTTTCAAACTCTCTTGTTTAAAATGTCTCTTTAGTGGAATAATTACTTTGTATTATAGCCTTTCATTTCCTCCAAAAATGTTTACATCAATAGGTTCATGCTATAAAGCTCTTAAGTCTGGAAGGAATTTCAAGGGATCACTTTGTCAGTCAGTAATGAAGGAAGCATGGGGGCATGGTGCAGAGGGAGCAGTGTCACCACCCCGGTGTAGGCAATCAAAGGATCATAATCTGTAGAGAACTTAAAAATTAATAGTTAAACTGACCAAAATTGTTCTACTTTTCACTGTTACTATATGCAATCTGACAGTTTTCAGTAATATCAGTAATAAAACATTCCTCTCTGCCAAGGCAAACTGCTCCCACTGACCCTCAGTAAGTAAACCACTGCACTTCGTATATACCGGCACATGCAGGAAGCACAGCACCCATATAGGCTACACGAAGTCCCCATGTTCATCTCTTCAGTTCATATTACCACATAGCTTGAGGAGTAAAGATCATGTGTATGAAAAACCCCCATCAATGTTTATCTTCCTAAAATTATGATATATCTCCAAAGAAGATTCTTATCTCTCAAATCTCAAATCCTTTTTGAGTGAAGGCCCCCGGCATCTGACGTTCTATGCTGTCACTTCTGCATTCACAGGCTTACCAGGCGCAGTCCTTGCTCATCCTCTCCAACTGGGCTGTCTGGCACGTGCTTGGGGGAATAAACACCGAGGGGTCTTTAATGCCCAGTTGTATGTCGAAAAACCGTGTGGACAATAACACACTATAATTTTTGGTGAAGGTTTCCTGGACAGGATAGCAATCTTTGATTGTATAAATGCCAATCCAGGTTTCATCTATAAGAGTAAAGGAAGTTGACTTTTTAATATAGAAAAAAGGCAAAATGCCTTTTTTTTTTATTGTGGTAAAATATACATAGTTTACCATTTTAACTATTTTTAAGTACAGTTCAGTGGCATTAAGTACATTGACATCATTGTTGTGTAACCATCACTACCACCCTCTCCAGAACTTGTTCATATTCCCCAATTGAAACTCTATGCCCATTAAACACTAACTCCCCATTCCCCTCCCCCAGTCCCTGGCAACCACCACCTTACTTTCTGTCTCTATGAACTTGATTACTCTAGGTACCTCATATCAGTAGAATTAAACAGTATTTGTCCTTTAGTGACTGGTTTATTTCACTCAGCATAATGTCCTCAAAGTTCATCCATGCTGTAGTATGTGTCAGAATTTCCTTCCTTTATAAGGCTAAATAATATTCCACTGTATGAATATACCACATTTTGTTTATCCATTCATCTGCTGATGGGCACTTGGGTTGTTTCTACCTTCTGATGATTTTGAATAATTCTGCTATAAACATGGATGTTCAACTCTCTGATCCCTTGCTTTCAATTCTTTTAGGTATATACCGAGAAGTGCAATTGCTGAGTCATATGGTAATTCCATACTTAATTTTTTTCGGGTGAGCTGCCATACTGTTTCCTACAGTATATAAACCTGTTTTTGACAGTCTTGGGGTAGGTGTGTTGGCAGTAGAACAGAGAAGAGCCTCACATCTATGTATAAAAGCAAACACTCAAAATAATGGAAGTAAATCTGGTGACTGAAACTTTAGAAAGTAATGTGGGGGAAGGAAAAGGAAGCCCCCAATTCTAATGTGTGCCTTAGACGAATACCTTCCCTGTCACTGGTCTCTGAGGGGGATGAGAGATCATTAAGTGACAGAATCAAGGCTAGGTTTATAAGAGCTAATGTGGCAGAAAGGTACCAGTAGTTCTAGAAGGCTGAGGTGTATCAAATATGATGCTTAGATCCTAGTGCTACACAACTAGCTGAGTACACATGGGGATGTCAGCAGGGCAGGGGGTGGGGCTTTAAACAATTCAATTAAGCTTATAAATTTCCCTAACAGCTATTTTCCTTAATGGACTTAAATATTTTTTCCCATCATGCTTCCTGAGATGCAGCCCTCCCATACTTTTTTGAACCCTTACATGATCTTGCTGACTTTCTGTCAGACCACTCCTGGACAGTAATCTGCTCCTGTGGCCCGCCTATGGAGTACTGGTCCTCAAAGGTAGAGTTCTGGGGAATGTCAAGAGGGTCCCAGGGGTCCGTCAGGATGATCTTGGAGCACTGTTTGGTGGCTTGTTCAATCTGAAACATCACTCCATCTTTATAGAGCAAAATATATTCAAACAATCTGAAAGACAGATTAAAAGAGAATAGTTCAGGACTTTAAGTTACTATTATCATGGCTTTACCAGTACAAAAGCCAAAAGCCTTTGATATAAATTACTCTTAAAAATACAAAACAAATAGTTTTGCTTGTAGGCAATCTTTTCCTTATTTACTTATTTATAAACACTAGATATACAAACAACCCAAATAAGAACTAATCAAAGCTCAGAGCTCAAAACTGAATATTCACTGGACAATTACTTATCTAGTACCATATGCCAGACTCTGTCCTTAGGATACAAACATGAGAAAGACCTGGTCCTGGGTTAACAGGTGGCTTGTAATCTATCTTTTAGATAGAGGGACGCAGGAGGATTTGACTCTTGGCTTGGATGAGTTCTCTTTGCTGCACTAAGTCAAGGAATTACAGGGATGTGTATACTGAATGTAGGACAAGAACTCATTGAGGATGGATCAGACACCTGTGCCTCATTGTCTTAACTTTCAATCATGAGGGCTTTGATGAGGAGGTACAGCTGTGCTGAGAATGGGAACCCCTCACATACTGGAAGGAGGCTGAGACAAGCCAGGGCAAAAGTTGAAGGGATCCCAGAGTGACTGGCTTCCCATGCAGTTTGTCTACATGCTCTCTGCCTCATTTCTTGTGCCCTTGTGCACACCCTATTCCTAGGCTGTGCTGAGAGTCAGCAGACCTCTCCATGATCACCTTGCATACTGTGTTGTCAATAGTCCTCTGTCATTCTTGAAGCTAAGAAATTTTGGTGTTGAGTGAAGACACTGAATTTCTATGTGTTTGATTGTCCACCCAAAACTTAGGCCATGCTGCTGGTTGAGCAAAGTAAGGTTGCAGCCTTGACCTCAAAAAGTGAAATATGCAACACCTAAGGGTGGAAGAGCTTAGAGAAGTGGCTTTTAATGAGCAACTAAAGATAGCCAACGCAAACTATCGGTGGTATATAAATCTCTACTCCACAGCACCCATGAGGGATGCCTGTTGTCCATCCCAAGTCTGAGCTTAGAAATTACATCCTTTGGGAAAAAGTATCATAAATGATCACTGTCTATATAGTCAAAACAGTATTACTGTTGGCATTATGCTTCCATTTTCTATGAGCTGGTACAAAAGTATATACATGGCCACATTTTATACATTTAGATATATCTAGCCTGATATTCCAGAAAATATATGAAATGGCTTATAAGGCTAAACCCAAACACAGACATTTAGAAGTAAGAATGTATGTAGACAGAAATGTAAGTGTTCCTTTTATTTCATATTGCTCAAAAATGGAGCCAGCCTCTTAAATATACATGTAAGATTCACATCAAACCCTTTGGAGGAATTTAGGGTCAGATTGTCACTGTTTTCTCATCAAGTCCCTGGCACATCAGAGTCTAAACATTCATGGAAGGAATATAAAAGCAGCAGCAGTTTCAGAGCGTAGTCCATTCATAAATATGGGAATTTTTGTGCGTACACAAATCCAGTCCCACAGACCCACCCACCTCCCTCAAAACACTTGTACTGTTTGCCTGCGAGGGTGGTCAGTATTCTCCTCACCATCAGCATCATCCTCTTGCACTTTCCCAAGTTTAAGGTGTTTAGCCTAGCGGGTCATTCCTAGTTTTTGCTGAAACTCCAGTTGTGTGCTTCCCAAATTGCCATGATTGTCTTCTGGAAGATATACAGGCATGTTCCTTCTTGAGAACAGCCCTCAGCCCCTGAATCCACAAGAGGACAGAGGTGAGGTCTTGGCAGCCACATGTGCACACATGGCTTGGTCATACTCAGCAGAGTTGGCCAGGCCAGAGATGGATGCCTGACACAGGGCAGGACAAATAGCTTCTTTCCCTGAGATATGTGGAATTGTGAAAAAAGTTCTGCCAGTCAATCTCTTTGTGTTTCTGGATATGTCATAAATAAACACAGAAGCTGTGGGAGGCTAGTTTCCAACATGTGAATTGAGTAAGAGCAAAGAATATAGCAGAGAGAAGCAGGAGCAGCCTGGGATTCAAACAGCTGTTCAGTTCCTGGATACATTTCTTTTCTGAGGCCCAGTGCCTGAAGATCCCCCTGCAAAGTTGTTAAGTTTCCTTTGTTCTAATAAACTTCCCTTTTTCTGCTTAGAACTTTTTGCGTGACTCATAACCAGGGCTTGTTTCTAATATAGTTGAAGACCCCACTGTTCCATCTAGAGCTAGGTAATAGCTGCCAGCACAGCTGTTCTGGGAGAGGCACAGCATAGCCTACTTCAGAACCAAGTGCCAACAACACTTGGTCAGTCGCCTGCCAGGGATGGGCAGGGACAGCAGGAGAGGAACTCTGCCAATTTCATTGTTTTCCTGAGGCTAGCTCTGCCTATACGACTAAGTACAATTTAATTTTAAAATGAGAATTCCAGGCTTGCAACAATCATTAAAAAATGTTAACATTTGTTCATTCTGGGTGGTCTGAACACATGTGTTTGTTCTGGTGTTTTCTGTTCTTTTCTGTTTCAAAATATATTTTTAATTGAGGGCATAGTCTGATATTGCACTATGCTGACAACGCTTTAAGCAAAACAGAAAATATTAATTTAATGAAAAACAAAATAGAACTGTAATAATTCATTTTTCAAAATACCATGTGGATTAAATGTAAATACTGCTTTGTTTGAACTTTTGGAAAAGATTTTCATGATGCTCTAGCAGCTTGTATGTTTACATGAACATATGCATAGTTAAGATGTAAGGTTCTTTATTGAAAATAGGATATAAGGCATGGAGCCCGACAGAGCCAGAAGGTTAAAACTCAGAGGGCAGCCAGGGTTCAAATGAGTCATTGGCTTGAGATGCTGTGTGGGTAATAACTGTAGACCCAAAGGACTGACCAAATTCAACAGAAACTGGATCCTGGGAGGTGAGATCAAAGCCTGGCATTGAAGTGAAGGAAGTTGTCACAAACTGTGCCCGTGGGATGCGGTCAAGCAAGATAAGGTGCTAGAATAAATGTCTAGGACAAGTCAGGCAGGCCAGCCCTCGGTCAACGACAGAGTGCAAATTCCTTGCTGACCAGACACCAAGCAAAGCACATTCCAGGGGAGATCTCACACCAGGCCTCAGCTGTGAGTAAGGTCAGGCTCTCCAGGTCTGGCCAAGGATCCGTGGCAACCTCAGTGCACAGAAGATGCCCAGAGCTCCACTTTTCCTCTCACCTCTGGGACAATGAATTTTTATTGCTTTTGACAAAATTCTCAGGCTGCGTTGACAATTTCTATTATTTCCTAAAAATCTATTTTCTTAAAAGTTAGGCTCTACCATTTCCATGTTTTCCAAAAGAATGAAAACCTGTGGAAGTTCTATTTATTTTGAAAGTAGGTTTCTGGTTTTTGTAAAACTGATTCATGTCTGATATAGAAAATTCATACAATACAGAAATGGAAAAAAGGAATAAAAATTATTCAGAAATTCTTAACTGATAGAAATAACTGTGCATGTGTGTCTAAAGGTATGTTGATTTTTTAATTTAAATTTTTAGTTTTAATTGTGGTAAAATACATATAGCACAAAATTGACCATCTTAACCATTTTTAAGTGTACAGTTCAGTAGTGCTAAGTACATTCACATTGTTGTGAGACTGACCAATCTCCAGAACTCTTTATTTTGCAAAATTGAAATTCTATATCCATTAAACAACTCCCCATTCCCCCATCCCCCAGCTCCGGGCAACTACCATTCTACTTTCTATCTCTATGTATTTGATCACCCTAAATATCTCATATAAGTAGAATCATACAGTAGTTGTCCTTTTGTGATTGGCATATTGCACTTAGCATGATATCCTCAAGATTCATCCATGTTGTAGCACATCAGAATTTTCCTTCCTTTTTAAAGGTTAGGAATTTTCCTTTTTATGCATATATCACATTTTGTTTATCCATTCATCCATGGATTGACACTGGGTTATTTCTAACTTTTGGCTATTATGAATAATGCTTCTATGATTATGGGTGTGCAAATATCATATTGACTTATCAATCTGTGTATTATACACATTTTATGAAATTGAACATTATTTCTTTTCAAACCTGCATTTTAAAAATTTATTTACTTTTGAGTATACAGTACATTGGTTAGACATCTATATAGTTCATAAAATGATCTCTCCAGTTGCTTCCTCCCTCCCCTGACCCTCCACCTAGCCAACGTATTAATGCTAACTGCATTCTCTATGCCATGCTCCCCTTTCCCATGACCATCCATCAGCTACTAATTTGTACTTCTTTAACCCTCCTCCCCATTCTCTCAACTCCCCAACTCCCCTCCTCTCTGTCTATCACCAAATTGTCCACTATATTTGTGAGTCTGTTTTTGATTAGTTTGTTCTCTTTATTCCTTAGATTCCACATATAAGTGAAATCGCATAGTGTTTATCTTTCTCTGACTTTCCTTCTAGGTCCATCAAAGCAATATCTTTTTCCATCCCTTTCCTTTTAGTCTCTGTGTGTCTTTTAATCTGAAGTGAATCTCTTGTAGGCAGCATGTAGGGGTCTTATTTTCTTATCCATTCATCCACTCTATCTTTTAGTTGGAGCACTTAATTCTTTTCCATTTGAGTTACTTATTGATAGGAATGTTATTGTTACCATTCTTTATTCCTGTTTTTGATACATGCTTTTTCTTCTTCAAGAAGTCCCTCCAACGTTTCCTGTAATACTTGGTGGTGATAAATTCCTTTAGCCTATTTTTGCCCGAGAAGCTCTTTACCTGTGATTCAACTAAATGATAGCTTTACTGGATAAAATATTCTTAGTTGTAGATCCTGGTTCTTCATCCTGTTGAATATTTTTTGCCAAGCCCTTCTCTCCTGCATAGTTTTTTTGAGAAATCAGCTGCCAGTCTTATGGGTGTTCTCTTGTAGGTAATTATCTGCTTTTCTCATGCTGCTTTTAAGATTCTTTTCTTTATATTTAAACTTTGGCATTTTAATTACGATGTGTCTTGGTGTGGGCCTCTTTGGATCCCTGGTTTTTGGGGTTCTCTGAGCTTCCTGGGGTTGTATGTCTATTTCCTTCACCAGGTTAGGGAAGTTTTCCATCATTATTTCTTCAAATTTATGTTCAACATCTTGTTTACCTTCAGGTATGCCAATCAGATAGATATTTTGACCTTTAATAGTTTCCCATATTCTCCTTAGATTATTTTTATAGTTTTGGCATCTTTTTTCTTGCCTTTCCGATTGACTATCCTTGGCTTTCCCATTTTCTAGATACGTCATTTGATCCTCTTCTTTATTCACTTTGTTTATTCCATTTAATATACTTCTCATTTCAGATAATGTGTTCTTCATTTCAGACTGGTTCCCTTTTGTAATTTCCATTTCTATTTTTTATTGTTTTGATCTATTTGTTAAAATTCTCACTGAATTTATCTACACTTCCCAAAAGTTCATTAAGCATCTTTATAACCAGTGTTTTGAACTCTACATCTGTTAGATTACTTGACTCCATTATATCTGGATCTCTGTTCTGTTCTATCACATGGTTTCTGCTTCTTTGTCTTCCCATTTGGCTGCCTTTCTGTGTATGTTTCTAAGCAAAGCTCCTAAGTCTTCCGGTCTTATTAGTGTAGATTTGTGAAGTAGGTGTACAGTGGCACAGTCCTGAGAGGGATTCAGCCGTAGACCAAATTTAGCCCAAGCCCCTACCCCTCCGGGACTACCTGTTGAGATTCAGCAAGCAATCCAAAGATGCTGTGCTTATAGCTACCTCAAAAGGCCACACCAGAAACCAAGGCCAGCTGCCTCCACTGTGAATCTAGGTTCAGCAAGGAGCACCTGATTCACTGAGGATATACCTGGATGTGGCTTGGGTGGGGCCGCAAGTTGGGGGAGATGGAGTTTCAGGGAATCCTCTGGGCAAAGAGACCTTTGTTATCCAGTTTGATGACATCTCTGCTATGGAGGCACTGTGTCTGTGCACAGGTAGTGGGGAGGGCTCAACAGGGAACAATGGATACCGCTGGCACTTCTGTACAGTGAGTCTTGCTTCGGTGCTCCAACAATGTCTCTTTTTAAGTCCCTGGTGCCCCTTTAGCATAGCCGAATTGGCACTGGTGCTCAGAGTGAGCAGGTCCATCACTGTGAAAAACACGGCCCCTGTAAGAGGAGTCTGCTGCCGCCGCTGCCACTGCCGCAACCTCTGTCCCACTCAGCCACTCCAGACCGGACAGCTCGTGTCCTACCTCATCCTACATTCTGCCATTGCAGGGTAATTTCTTGGATTTCTCCCTAGTTGTATGGCTTGTTCATCTAGATCCCAGGTGATTTTCTCCTTGTTTGCTCCTTGTTTCTGTCACAACTTTGATTTGATTGCCAGAGGGATGAACAGAGCCTCTATCAACTATGCCATTTTTTTCCTCCCTAACCTGCATTTTTTAATTTAAAATTTTCTTCTTGTTATCTTTCCTAGTCAAATACAGCTCAATGAAATCATTTTTTTCCTAATTTATTATAAAATATTTTAAATATGCAAGAGTTGAAAGATCAGTACATGATTACCTTTATATCTATCACTTAGATTCACACATGGTTACATTTTGTTGTATTTGTTATGTCTATTTTCTAATTATTTCTTAGAAACAAGGACTTCCTGCCTCATGTCCACAATACCATTATCACACTTAAGAAATAAATTCATTCTCTAATATCAGCTAATATCTGGTTTATGTTAAATTGTACCTGAAATATATTTTAAAGCTAATTTCTTAAATAAAAATCCAATCGACGTTCAAGCATTATATTTGGTTGTTATGTCTCTTCTCTTTTAAAAATCTGGAACACTACTACTATATTTTTAACATGGTATTGACTTTTTGAAGATTCTATGTTTGCAGGTATTCTACATTCTAGATTTCTTTGATAGTTTCCTCATGATGTCATTTAACTTGTTCCTCTTTTGATTAGACATGTGTTAAGGAAATTTTGGAAAGAGCGTGTTGTTGGTAAGGCTGTGTACTTCATGTTGCATCACATAAGAAGACACGTGATGTCCCATCCTACTATTGATGCTACTAACTTTAATGACCTAGTTATGTGGTTAGTCCAGATGTGTCTGTCATAAAAGTGATACCTTTTGCAATTACCAATTTGTGAGTGATACTTCATGATGCTGGGGATATTCTGTTACCTTATAACTGTCAATTAGTGGTTTTAGATAAAAGTATTTTCTGAATAATGGCATAGCAAATGACATCTATTTATCTATCTATCTATCATCTATCTATCTATCTATCTATCTATCTATCTATCTATCTATCATCTATCATCTATCTATCTAAGTACCACTCTGCCTCTTGGGTTTTTATTTATTCAACATAAGACAAAATAATTATTCCTTGTGATGCTTGAATTGTCCTTAGTTCGGTCAATGGGAGCTCCTTCCAACTGGTATTTGTGGCTTTTGGCATAATCCCATTAGTCTTTGAGTGCTTCCTGGCTTTCTATGACACAAGGTGTCCCTGGCTTACCTTGGACTTCCCTGGTGCCAAATCAGATATCAGTCATTTATCTAAAGAACCCTGGAACTTAGTTGGAAACAACTTATAAACTGATATCAGGGGCGGTAGATGTACTTGTTGTCACTGGGATGTCATTGCTTTGAGGACCTTGTAGTGGTCAGAGTTTTCTACATTAAAAAAAAAAGAATGAATTCATATTGATATTTCCAATTTAAATTTAACATTATAGGTTGTTCCCTGTTGTTTTTATATTCGTATCTTTTCTCTTAAAATAAAAATCATGCTTCCTAAAATCATTAGCAAATTTATTGCTTTATGCTATAATAGTTACAAAGTAATAATTTCAAAACAATATCAGAACTGCTGAGTGAAATTTAAGATTTCATTGCAGCACTTTTTGTCCTCAGAATATAAGTCACTAGGATTTAGAGCCAGTACTACGTTAAAAATGCACTTGGGATAATCTATTCTCTGTGTGGTCATGTTTCCAGATTGATATATCGTTAGGTTCAATTATTTCAGTTTGTTCTCAATTCAGGGACTTTACACTTTTCCTCTTTGATTTATTATATTATTTAAATATGTAAAAATTTTCATGTTTCAAAATTCAGAACGATATATAAAGGGAAATCTCACTCCTATTTCAATCCCTTCCCCCCAATCCTTAATCCTCTCTGTGGAAAACACTGTTCACTGGCTTCCATGTTATTTTCCTTCTTGTCTTTTGACAAAAAAATAAAGAAATGCATGTGAGCATTCTCATTTCCCTCTCTTCTTTACAGAAAAATGTAGCACACTATATACACTTTTCTGCACCTTGTTTTTTTTCTCATTAGATGTTGTTGTTTATTCTTCTTTATGGCAGTATAAAAATTTATTGTGTATAAGTACCATTGTTTAGTCAGTCTCCTATTGATGAATACTGAGTTGTTTCCCTTCCTATGAGATTGCCCCAAAAGCCACAATGAATAATCTTCCTCTATTTTGTAGGTGTATATTTAGGGTAAACTACTAGATGTGATATTATTAGGTCAAAAGGTATTTTGTTAAATGTTATCAGATTTCATTCTATAGGGTTGCACATTTTGCACTCCTCTCAGCATTGTATGAGAGTGCCTGTCTTCTTTGTAGTCTTGCCAACAGAACATGTTGTCAGGCTTGAATTTATGCCAATTTGATAAGTAAGAAATGTTATCTGTCAGGTGTTTTCTTAAGAACTTTTTTTTGAGGTAAGTATAACATATATACAATAGACTGCATATATCTACAGTGTAGAGCTTGAGCAATTTTACAAAATGAACTGGAAGGCATCCTAGAAGTCTTTTGCAGTAGTCTGGTTCAAATTCGCCTTCACCCAATACAGTCCATTGAGCATCTTTTCACATATTTAAGGGCCACTTGACTTTTTTTCTGTGAAATGACTCCTCATTTCTCTGCACCTGATGTTTTTTCCCTCAATTTTCTATAGCTCATTAATTAACCTTTTGTGTCTAAGTTGTAGATATTTTTCTCTGCCATTTGTTTGTTGACTTTAAATTTTTTCTACGAAGCAAAAGATTTTGCATTTTTTTTTTTTGTCAAATTCCCTTTATTACTTTTGGATTTTCTGATATTTAGAAAAACTTTCCCTATTTCCAGGTTATAAAATAATTCACTATTATCTCTGTATAGTTTTATTTTGTTAAAATTTAGATCTTCAATCTATTTGGAGTTTATTCTTGTGTATGGTGTGATATCAGAATGCAGTTTTATCTTTTCCCAATTATTCTAAGACCATTGATTAAAAAGTTGATCTTTTTTCAAGTGATTTAAGATGTCGCCTTATCCTATACCAATTCCAGTTGCATGTGGGTTTATTTCAGGACTGCTTTGTTCTATTGCATTGTCTATATATCCATGCGCCTGTCTCGCTGCTTTAATTACAGAGACTTAATAGCGTGTTTCATAATCTGGTAGAATGTACTAGTCCTCCCACTGTTTCCTTCTTTTCCAAGGTTTTCCTAAATATTTAGTTTTTTTTCATTTTTCCATATAAAATTTAGAACCAAGTTATTTAGCTCCTAAAAACCCCCAAACACTTTGCATCTGGGGGAAGGATTGAGTTAAATTTATATATTAATGTAGAAAGAATGGATATCTTTATACTTTTGAGTCATCCTATTACCATAAAAAAATCTCTTTCCATTTTTTCAAATCTTATTTTGTGTCTTTTTGTATATTTCAGGAGTGTTTGAATTTTTTCCTATACAGATTTTGCACATTTCCTTTAAATTTATTCCTAAGTAGTTTATCTTTTGTTGTCGCTGTTGTTGTTTTAAACAAAATCTTCTCTTCCATTGTATTTTCTAGCAGACTTTTCATGCTAATTTTATATACAGCTACCTTACTAAATTATCTTGTTTGCATTAGTTTTCTTTTTTAGATCTTTTGTGTTTTCCAAGTATACTGAATCCATATCATTGGCAGAGATGGATTTTATCTCTTCTAATTCTTGTACATCTAATTATTTTACCTCTCTGATTATGTTGGCCAATAAATCCAACACAATATCAAATAAAATAAAGATAATGGACATCTTTGCCTCCTTCCTGGGTTTAGTAGGAAAAGAGGCTATAATTTCAATACAAAGTAAATTAAAAACTATACAGAGTTTATTATATTAAGAAAGTATCAATTAGTTCTTAGTTAATGCTTTGTATCAGAAATGCTTATTGAATTTTATCAAAAGGATTTCTGGAAACTGAAAAGATGATCACATGTTTATTTTCATAGATGCTTATGGATTCCCTAAAACTGAATTATCCTTGCATTTCTAGAAAAAGCCTCACTTGATCATAATGTATTCTTTTTTTTATGTGCTGTTAATTTGCTCTTTGGAATTTTTAATCAATTATTGTTTCTATTTTCATAAATGAGAATGCTTTACAATAATTTTATTAGATGCATATTCTCATATATATGTACCATATTTTGTTTCCATAATCCCTACTCATGACCACTTAGACCATTTCTAATTTGTTAATATTAATGATACTAAATAAAAATTGGAGATAAACCCTTTTTCCTTCCTGTGTTTACAATCAAATGGAAAATTTATAGACTGTCCTCGTTGGAGCAAAGGAAATTCCTATTTTATATTTTATGAGATACTACTATTTCCCAAAAAGGAACACTGGAATTTTAACCGGATATAAAGCTTCATCAAATTTTCTTTTTTCTTTTTTCTTTTTTTAAATGCCAGTTTTTTTATTTTTCATACTATATGTACATAATTTTTAAAAACATTTTATTTTTTTTATTTTCTCCTTCTCCCCTCCCCCTTCCCTTCTGGTAACCACTAGTCCATTATCCATCTCCATGAGTTTCTGTTTGTCCTGTTCATTTGTTGCTTTTACATTTATATCCCACATATGTGATAACATGTGATTTTTCAACCTCTTCTGTCTGGCTTATTTCACTTAATATGATTTTTTCAAGGTCCATCCATGTTGTTGCAAGTGGCAGTATTTCATCTCTTCTTATGGTTGAGTAATATTCCATTGCATACAGCTTCTTTAGCTTCATCTATCACAGGACACTTCAGTTGCTTCCATGTCCTGGCCACTGTGAATAATGCTGCTATGAACACCGGTGTGTAAATATCTTTTCGAATGTGAGTTTTTGAGTCTTTGGGGTAAAGAGCCAGGAGAAGTATTGCTGGATCAAATGGTAGGTCAATTACATCAATTTCTTTCTACTAGATACTAAAAGTTTACCTTACTATAAGGCAGGAGAAAACCTTTCTGTGTAGTTTTTCTACTTCAGGATAAGGTTTATAGACAACACCAAAAGCACTGTAAAGAAGCTTAGGGCAAGGAATCAAGGTTCCCAGTCTACCACTGGTGAGCTGTATGATCATAATTTTAATCTCCTTATTTCTCATATGTAAAAAGAGACTAAAATTTTAAAGCTGAAAGCACTATTATGATGATGATTTTCGATAATGGATATAAAATTGTTATATATTTTAATATATGTACTGCCTAAGCATGTACAAAATTATTATATAAATGTAAGGATTTATAGCTTTGTAAGAAAGTCTGATTATAGTTGTGTTTACTATAATTAGTTCATTTTTAACAAGGAAACTACTCATTTAACTTGTATAACACTTGATCTACTATGTAACAAGAAGGGTTAATTCATTCAGGTCAGATGGCAAGATAAAGAGAGAGAATATTCCTAAGTGCTATAGTGGATCTTTTTATAGAATACCCAGAAAGTATTCTCACTCTTTCTCCCTTGTCTGCCTCTCAATACAGAGGCTGAGAGATTATACTCATATACTCATTTTCTTAGTCTCCTTTGTAGCTACGGGTATAATTGGTTCTGGCATTGGACAACTAAAAGGAAGTCTATAAGGAGAAAGAATTCCCTGGAAATTTCTCTCAAAAGAGAAAAGGAGGATAAAGGAGATATGGTATATATATATATATATATATATAATGGGATACTATTAAGCCATAACAATGATAAAATATTGCCATTTGTAACAAGGATGGATCTTGAGTTTATCACGCCAAGTGAAATAAATCAGACAGAAAAGGACAAGGACCATACGATTTCACCTACATGTGGGATATAAAACAAAAAGCAACAAATTAAACAAACAAAACAAACTCATAGATACAGACAACAGAATGGTGGTTACCAGAAGGGAATGGAGAGGGTGGAGGACAAAGAGTATAAAGAAGGTCGAATATATCCTGATGAAAGGAAACTAGACTTGGGTGGTGAGCACACAACGGGGTATACAGATGTTGTATTCTAAAGTTGTACATCTGAAATTTATATAATAGTATTAACCAATGTTACCCCAATGCATTTAATTTAAAAAATTCAATGTTAAAAAAAGAGAAGAGAATCTCTGTTCTATTCCTCTTCTTTCATTTCCTGTCTTTGAACATACGTGTGTAAGGATATAATGCTTGCAGTGGAGATAGCATGCCGTCTTGCAACTAAGCCCACATAAGAATGGCAGAGTAGATGGATGGAGAAGAACCTGAGGCCTTGATGAAACTGTTAAGTCAAATCCGAAACATGTATCACCAGAATTCTGAGGTAAAAAAGAAATATATTTGTAGTTTAAACCTCTGCCAGTCAGACTTGCTGAGGCTGAAAGCACTTTAAATGAAATAAGCAAAAACCACTGTTTTACAAGGCATTACCTATTGAATTCCTTATAGCAAGTCTATGAGGGCCTTCTCTTCCAGAATAAGCAGAGCCCAAGAATTTGGCTAATCCTAAAACCCAAAATACCAGAGCCTGGCCTGGGCATAGATGACCCTGAACAGCTACTGTTTTATAGCCGAGAGGCAATCATTTTTCTGTCCTGAATTAGGGTAGTCAAGAGAAAAAACAAACAAATAATAAATAAAATAAAACAATATAAGGATTGGAAAATTCAGCTGACTGAATTAGTTTTTTTCTTTTTCTTTTTTAACAGATAAGAAAATATGAGGGTCAGAACATAACTTAATAGTAAATAATGGTGCCAGAATTCGACTCCAGGTCTGATCTCCAATCAGACTCATTCTAATTCGCTGATACCAGGCTACTTCCCTCCTTCTACAGGGGAAAGACTGATTCTTCCCATCCACATAGAACTAGTTGGCCATCCAAGATATATTAAATTACAGCAAAGGGAGTAGACAGATATTATATTGTGATTACAAAAGACCTTTGGCTTTTATGTAAGAAACTGGACAAACTTTGGATTTGTTTGACATGCAATATAATAGATTAGTAATGCATGCCAGCTCTCTGACTCTTAGCAGGAACAATTAAGCTGAGGCCTCTTGCCATTCTGGCGTATACTAAGACTGAGTTACACCCTACAGTAATTATGAGACATAAAAGAAAAATATCATTTTGAAATTGCTGTGTTAGACCCAAACTCATTGTGCAGGCTGATACCAACCACATATAACAAAAGGGAAGATAAATTACTTGAGAATACAGCCTTAGGGAAAGTGAAATCAAAGAACTATTATGTGTTCAATTTAAGAAACTGTAAGGTGATGGACCTCCACTAATTGGATTCCAGTACAAAAGAGGAAAACAGTGCTTAAGAAATTGAAGAGACTTTTTTTTCAAAAAATGTATCTGGATGAATATTGGCAATGTGTAGGCATATATTCTTTCATCTGATGGACAATCATTTTTAAAAAAAAACTGTTCATGAGACAATAATTCAAGAAGACTTTTTTTTTTTTTTTACCACCACTAAAAATATCCGGATTCATTAGTACTGAAATATCCATGTTGCCATGGTACACAGTGATTTCTAGAACTACATATTGGAGGTATAGAAGAGGTTGGGAGGGTACAAGAATAGTCATGCTCATACAGTCAGCACTATGCTTTTCAGTAGAAATGTATCAGTCCCCTTCACATTGGAATATAAATACACATATCCTTCCAGCTAATAGTTAATGAAACTAAAATATAAGTCTCATTTTTTACCCTTCTAGCTAATAGTTAATGAAACTAAAATATAATTCTTATTTTTTGCATTCACTGAAATTTGGGGTGATACTGCATTTAAGAAAAAAAGCAGTAATGTGTGACCACAAGGATAGCTTTCTAGTGAAAAACATGATTATTAAAATAGAAAATGCAGTGGAGGTAGTGTAAAGCACACTGGCTATAAAAAAACCAAACAAATAAAAAACAGAAACAGTAAATTGAAAGGTATTATTAAAGAACTCAGAAAAAAAAGTATGTAAAGTGAAGAAAAGGCTAAAAAAAGGTAAATTTTGGGGACAGATGTAAGAGAACCAATACATGTAAGTAGACAGATATTCTACAAGAAGCAAAGAGAGAAAACAGAGTATCAAACCTCTGGCAATAAAATCTCCCTAGAGCTAGGCATAACCTGGAGACATTAATTAATAAAGTTCAAGGGTAATAGAAACAACCTACAAACGCTTGGGCTGAAAAAAAATTATTGAAACTAAATCAAAATTACTTTGGTATTAGACTTCTCATCTAGAGCTCTAAGTGCCATAAAAAATTTTAAGCAAAAATATTACCCAATGAATTGGATACCCCCAAAATTATCGTTATGTAGGACAGCAATAAGTAGATGTTCTCAGATATTCAAAGTCTCTGAAAGTATACCACCGCAGCAATATCTTCAAGAAAACAAATTGAATAGTTCTCTAGCTAACTGAAACATGAATCAAAATAAAGGATTCAGATACATAAGAATATGAGAGTAAAAGAAATTGCAGTGGATAATAATATGAGTAAAATAATGTTTCCTTTTTTAATATACTGTGTGGCAAAGCTTCTTAGAAGTTTGTACAAACACACAACTATAAAAATTGATCTGCATTTTAACAAGTGAAGAAGTTGACTTTTTAGAGGTTTGACTCAGCATGATGAAAGAAAGGTTTAAAAATCCAAGTACTTTAAATTGTCTTCAACACACTGAGTGAGACCTAAATAAATACTTTTCTTTCACAAAAACAAACAAACAAAAAAACAAACAAAAAAACAAACAAAAAACAACAACAAAAAACCCAACTTGTATCCTGGTGTCAGAAAAGTGGATTCCCAAGCTTCATTCTCTAACTCCTTAAGGAGCACTGGTATCTCATGAGGGTGGCTCTTCTGTGGTCCCAAGGGTAAGCCAGACAACACCTGGAGCAGGGCCAGAAGAATCACTGATCAAAATACAGAGTGTGTGACAAAGGGGAGAGGTAGAGGGCTTATATATGCCCTCTGGGTGGGAGAGAGGGCGAGAGGGCTCCAACTACAACACTGCTTAAAAACTTTTCAAAATATGGATAGGAAGTGTAATTTGATGTCAAAAATTATTCTTAACAAAGGGAATATATGATGTAAAATATAAATGGATAATGCTATAAAACCATTTCACAAATCCATGAGTGTATTAAAAATGTAATTATGAGAAAAAAGAAAATACAAATATAGAATATTAGGAAGAACAAAAGGTATCAATAGATAAGGTAGAGTTGTTTAAAAGTTAATAAAATATCATGTACAAACATATCAGTAGAATTTTGATGAAATGGAAGATTTCCTAGGAAAATGTAAATAACAAAAAATGACTCAGAATAAAGCAGAAAGTTAAGTGGATTAATAACCAGAGGAAAAACCCTTACAACAGCCTAATGAGATTTTACTTCTTCAAAACCATTGGGTCCAAATCATTTCATGAATTAGTCTTTTCCAATTTCAAGGCTTTAGAGCATAGAGAAATATAGAAAGCTTGCCAATTCTTTTACAAAACTATGAAAACTATGACACTAAAATATATAAAGCATAAAAATAAAAACTACAGATCAAATTTTAGCTATAGGTTAAAAACAAATGTTAAGTAAAATAATAGCACATCAAATCAAGCAGCCTGCTACAAAAATATACATAATGATAAATTAGAATTTATTTTGGAAATGCAAAGATTGTTTAATGTTAGGTAATCTATTAGTACAAATCAGTAGGCTGCTGAAGTTTCATATCCATGCTGGTTAGAATAAATTCTTTATAAAATAGTCAGAAATATATTTATCGAACATGATAGAGTATCTTTGTTATACCAGTAGCCTGTAGGAGACTTAACAGTGAAATTAGAGGCATTCGCACTAGAGTAAGAATGAAGACAAGGGGATATGACATCACTACAGGTATGTAATTTTGCCCTTCTCTTTTCATTTTTATCATATTAGAAATCGCCAAAAATAATTAGTCTTATCTTATAGGTGTGAGTGTGGGAAACACGAATACTCATATTCTGCCAGTAGAAATATCAGTTGAAACAAGTTTCCTGAAGGGTAAAGCTGTCAAAAACTTTAAAATGCACAAATCCCTTTTCTATCATTTTCTTACCTAGGAATTTATCGAAAATATATTTAAAAGTGGTACACATATAATTGCACACAAATACAAGGTTATACATGTAGTTATTAATACTAGTAAAAACTGAGGGTAAAGAAAAATAGTTGTCCCATAATAAGGTACTGCTTAAAGAAACAATATGTGTCCATAAGCTAGAATACTATGGTCACTAAAAATGATTTAGTTAAGAATTACTTAGTGGCATGAGAAACATGCACAATATTTTGTTAAATAAAAAAACTTCATAGCATGTTTCCATTTGAATTTTTAAGTTGTATATACAGGTTAAGGGAAAAAATTCAGAAGCATATTTACTAGGATTGTTAATCCTAAATGGATTACACTCTTTATTTTGCCTTTCTGTGTTATCTAAATTTTCCACCATGAACATGTATAATGCTAGTAACTCAAAAGCCATAAAAGTGAAATTTATTCAATTTCTGGTCAAAATGGCTGAGTAGGTAAATGTTGTTCTCACCTCTTCCCAGACTACATCAAAATTGCCACTAAATTATAGAACCACACTTGAGAACCATCTGAAGACTAGACAAATAGAACTTCGTAATAAGGATATAAAGAAGCCACGTCAAGACTAATAAGAGGGGCAGAGACACCAAAATGGGCTGGTCGTACACTCACATGTGACAGTTAAGAATTGGAAAAGATATCTCATTTGCAGAAGTCCCCACTGAAGGGCGAAGTCCCCAGCCCCATAGAGGGCTCCCCAGCCAAGAGCACCAGTGCTAGAAAGAAAAGTCCCCACAACTTTTGGCTGCAAAAACCAGTGGGGATTCCCTCCAGGTGAGAGAGAAGGCTGCCAAAGTCCAAGGCATCCTTTTAAAGGGCCCAAGCACAGACTCACTCACTCACAAATACTTGCCCAAAGTTCCAAAAAAGGAACAGCTGCTTGAAACGTGTCAGGGACATTCGAAGAAGAGCTGAATTGTCTGGTGAGGGAAAGATTTTTTCTCTTTCCAGTGCTGGTGGACACCACTGTTCTTCTGTTGAGCCCTACCCCAACATAGTCTCCACACAGGTGGACACAATATCCGAGTTTCCATCAACCTGGCTAACACCATTCCCCCTACCCTAGTGATTCCAAAACCTGTCTCACAGAACTTGAAGGCCCACCCAAACTGCTTCCAATAGTTTTTCAATATAAATAGCCTGTCTTGTCTCATGCTGCAGAATTTTCTGAAATCTCTCAAAAGTCCACAAGCCCCAAACAAGCAGTGGCTGGCCTCAATGTGCTCTTTACTTCTTGATAAGAAGTACTGACACTACTGGCACTAGTGGAAGACAGCCTTGGTTCACAGCATAACCACTCCCAGGTGCATCCAAGCCCAGCACAGGCAGTTACCAATCAAAGATCATTTCATAGCTCCTACCATGTGACCTTAAGCCAGACACAAGCAGCTGCTGATTTTGGCCTCCACTAGAGCCACTTCCAAGAGGCTGCAGAACCAACACACAAGGTGGCCAGCTTCAGATCACACCAGAGCATCACCCAATAAGCACCACACAGGACACACTCAAAGGGTGGACTTGACAAGCACCTAAGCCCCACTAAAGCAAATCTCACTCCGTGGAGTCAGTCCTATATAATAGACTGTCTGCAGAAGTTATGGCTGGTCCTCACAGCCAATCAGCCTGAGGATCAATCCCACTCACTGACGTAGTAATAGCAATCAAGGTTCAACTACAGCAGGAGAGGACACAAAACCCACACAAGGGACAACCCTGGAACACCTGACTCAGGTGAGCAGGGAGACTGCCACTGGGCCCCACAGAACAATTACATCTAAGGCCACTCTGCCAAGATGTAGTAGCTCTTCCCAATACATAGAAGAAAAAAAAAAAAACACAGGGAGGCAAACAAAATGAGGAAACAAAGAAAATGTAATAAACGAAAAAAAAAAAAAAAACAACAAAAAAAAACAAGAGAAAACTCCAGAGAAAGAACTCAACAAAATGGAGGCAAGATGCAGAATTCAAAACCCTGGTTATAAGGATGCTCAATGAACTTAGGGAGAGAATAGGTTATCTCAGTGAGAACTTCAACAAATAGATAGGAAATATTTTTTAAAAAGAGAGACAGAATACATAAAAAATAGATTTAGACAGAAATGAAGAATATAATAACTGAAAGGAAGAATACAGTAGATGGAATCAACAGCAGATTAGAAGAAGCCAAGGATCGAATCAATGATTTGGAGACAAGACAGCAGAAAACTCCCAATCAGAACAGCAAAAAGAAAAAAAGAATTTTAAAAAAGAAGATAGTCTTAAGAGATCTCTGGGAAAACATCAAGCATAACAACATTCACATTGTAGGTGTCCTCGAGGGAGAAGAGAGAGATCAAGGGATTGAAAATCTACTTGTTTTCTGGTAGCTCTGTGTCTGCACTGTTTCTTTGCCCTAGTGTTTCTGTCTGTTACTTTAGTTTGATGGTAGTCTATGATTTTTCCCTCTGTTTCCTCTCTGTTTATGTTATGTGTCTTAGTTTTGGATTTTTTTGTGTGTGGTTACCATGAAGTTTATGTAAAAGAAAGCTTCATATACATAATAGTCCTTTTTCTTCTGCATGCATCTTATCTCCATTCCCCTTTGCAAATTCAGACCTTTACCCTCTAGCCTTTTATGTTTTTGTTGTCACAAATTATCCCTATTTATGCTGTGAGTTCACTGGATAACCACGGTGGCAACTGTATGAAGGTTCTTCAAAAGAAAAGAATAGAACTATCATACCAGCAATGCTCTTCTGGGTATGTAACCAAAACATTTGAAAACATTTACCTATAAAAATATATGTAAACCTATGTTCCTCGTAGCATTATTCATAGTAGCCAAGACATGGAAACAACTAACGTATCCTTCAATGGCTGCTTGGATAAAGAAGATGTGGTACATACACGTAACGGAATATTGCTCAGATGTAAGAAAAGATGAAATAATTCTGTTTGCGACAATATGTTGGATCTTGAGATTATCAAGCTCAGTGAAATAAGTCAGACAGAAAAAGTTGAGAATCACATAATTTCACTCATATGTGGGATATAAACCTGAAAGCAACAAATGAAGATGACAAACAAACAAATGAACAAAAGCTCATGGACACAAACAACAGTTTAGTGGTTACCAGAGGGGAAGGTGAGGGAAGGAGGAAGAAAAGAGTAAAGGTGGTCAAATATATGGCAACAGAAGGAGATTTTATTTTGGGTGGTGAATTGAATTATACACATGAAATCTACATAATTTAATTAACCAATGTCAACCCTATAAATTTAATTTAAAAAAATTTTTTTAATTAACCCAATAAATTTAATTTAAAAAAATTTCTTTCTTTTTGAAGAAAGAATGACTGAAAACTTCCCTAACCTGTTGAAAGAAACAGATATACAAGTCCAGGAAGCTCTAAGATTCCCAAACAAGATGAACACAAAGAGACCCACACCAAGACACATCATAATCAAAATGCCAAAGGTTAGAAACGAAGATTTTTAAAGTAATAAGAGAAAAGCAATTAGTTACCTACAAGAGAGCTCCCATGAGACTGTCAGTTGATTTCTCAACAGAAACTTTTCAGGCTGGAAAGGATTGGCACAAGCTATTCAAAGTGGTGAAAAGTAAGGACCTACAACCAAAATTACTCTACCCAGCAAAGCTATCACTAAGAATCGAAGAAAGAAAAAAGAGCTTCCCGAGCAAGAAAAAGCTAAAGGAGTTCACCACCACCAAACGAGTATGCCAACATATATTAAAGAAAAGAAAAAAATTAAAAAATTTCAATAAGAAAATATCACAAGGAAAAAAATGCTCACTGCCAAACACATAATAAAAGCAGTGGATCTACCAACACTAAAGTTAGTACAAAAATGAAAAGCCAAAAATAGGATGATCATGTGTAATTACAAAGGTAAATTAAGGGATACACACACATGCACCCACACACAAAGTAAAACAAAATGACAAAAACATAAAGAAAGGATGAGTAAAAATGGTGGTGATTATAGAATGTGTTTGAAATTAAGTGACCACAGACTGCTATAAATATAGCTTGATATATATTAAGCACATGATAACCACAACCAAAAATTCTTAAGACATATACAAGAAATAAAGAGAAAAGAATCCAAACATAACACTATAGAAAGTCATCAACATACAAAAGAAGAAAGCAAGAGAATAAGAAAGGAACAAAGAACTACAAAAACAATAAAAAAAACAATTAATGGCAATAACTACACCTTTATTAATAATTACTTTAAATGTAAATGGCTTAAATGTTCCAATCCAAAAGACAAATGTTCCAATCCAAAAGACAAATGGATAAAGAAGTGGTACATACATACAATAAATATTATTCATCCATAGAAATGAATAGTCTTGCCATTTCTGACAACATGGTTGGACCTAGAGGATATTGTGCTAAGTGAGATAGGTTGGACAGATAAAGACAAATACCATGTGATTTCACTTATATGTGAAATCTAAAAAGCAAAGTAAACCAACAAGTAAGACAGAAGCAGACTCATAGATGCAGAGAAAAAACTGATGATTGCCAGGTTGAGGGGCTAGGTGAAGAATTTGAAGGGATTACATAGAAATTGGCAGTTACAAAACAGTCACAGGATATACAGTACAGTTTAGAGAATATAGTCAATAATGCTGTTATAACTTGACGTGGTTTCAGGTAGTTTACAAGACTATTGAGGGGAATCACTTTGTAAGTTATATGAATGTTTGACCACTATGCTGTACACCTGAACCTAATACAACATTGAGTGTCAACTAATTGAAAAATAAAAATAAATTTTAAAAAGAAAAAAATGGAATTTATTCACTCAACATACATTAATTGAGACTTTCTATATGCTAAGCACCTCTATATGCTGATAAACCGTATTTATAATATTCTCTCACTCTAGGGAAGAGAGACAGACAATAAACACCAGACTACTGAACTGACAAGACAATGTTACACAGTGATAGTGCCCTGAAGGAAACAGAATGAGATGTGATGGAGAGCAGCTTGTGAGAAGGAGTTTCTTGAATGGTCACAGAAAAGTCCCTCTGAGGAGATGATGAGCTAAGATTTGAATGATGGGAAGCCAGGAGTTCAAAGATGATAGAAATAGTTTGTATAGATGAGCTTGCAGAATGTTTTGTTAAGTGGCAAAAAGGCCATTATGAACCAGTATGTGTTACAATATGTATACTGTGCATCTAAAAATTCCCTAGGATATTCAGAAGGTATTAACAGTAGTCATACTAGTTGGGCAGTTATGGACCATTAATCATTTTTACTTTTTCTCTTTGCATATCTGTATTTCAGACATCCTTCTACAATGAATATGTTATCATTATTACTCATCCCCTAAATAATTTTAAAATTTAAGTCAGACCCCATTCTATGGTGCTGGAGATAAAACAGCAACCAAACAAAAATCCATGACTTATGAAGCTTTCCTTTGGGACAGGATAGGCAGGGGTGATGAGGGGAACAGACCTAAAAAAAATTAATAAGTATGTTAGATAGTGGTAAGTATCTTGAATATATAAGGCAGTGAGGTGTGGTATATAAGAATATGGAGAGGAGAGACAGTCTAATTTGGGAGTGGATCATGCAGCTTTTTAGGGAAAAGGCTTTTTAGGCAGAAGGAACAACAACACAAGTGCCAAAGGGGTAAGCATGCTAAGGCCATGGGCTGTAGTGAGTGAGGTGATAATGTAATAATGGATGGATGATGGACTGACAATATCAGAGACAAGAAGTGGAGGGGTAGAGGAGCAGATCCCATAGAGTGGTCAGGTCCTTGTAAGGACACTTATGCTGAAAGACAGTAAGGCATTGGAGGGTTTTGAACAGATGAGTAACATGTTACATTTTTAGCAGAATCATCTGGGCTCCTGTGTTGAGAACAGGCCAATGAAGGCAGGGGCAAAAGTAAGGGAACTCACTAAGAGGCTATTGCAAAAAATCTAAGCAAGAATAATGAAGATTTAGACCAAGATGAGAGTGAAACTGTGTTCAAATTCTGGGTCTATATCAAAATTAGAGTCAAAGGGATTTGCTTATGGATTACTTGAAGCAAGGGGAGAAAAAGAAATCAGTGATGACTCTAAGGGTTGATCCTGAGCAGTTTGCTATTGGCTGAGATAAAACTTCAAGAGGAAGAACTTTTGTTTATTTGTTTGTAGGGAAGGCATGAGTTTGAAATGACCATTAAAGATTCAAATGAGGAATTCAATAACATATTTGGGTATATGAGTGTAGAGTTAAGGAGAGAGCTATAGGCTGAAGATATACATGTGATAGACATGTGATATACAAGATATACATTAGAGTCTCCCATGGCATTTAAAACTATGACCTAAATGACAGAAAAGTAAATGGCCGTAAAGCCTCTGCCCTGGGACATTCTACTATTAATGATCTGAGAGAAGAGGAGGAGACTGAGAAGAAGCGGAAATAAGTGGAAGAGGAAACCAGAAGAGTGTAGTACTCTGAAAGCCACTTGAAGAAAGTATGTCAAGATGGAAGAAATGACCAACAGTAAAATGAGAACTGATAAAAGATCACTTGTGGAGTAATGTGGAGTGCATTGCTCTTGACCAGAGCAGTTTCAGTAGAGCTGTGATGGTGAAAGTTTCTTGAAGCGGGTTCAAGAGAGCATGGGAAGAAAGAAATTGGGGTCAGCATGAGATTTGCTTTAAATGGGGTTTTGGCTAGTAGAATCGAGAGGAGAATTTTTTTCTTTAAAGATGGGTAAACTAAAAGAAATTATAATGGGGGGAAATAGAAGATTTACTGGAATTGGAGAAATATAAGACTATAACATTTATTCCAGGAAAAACAAACCACTAATTGGTGAAGTATTTTCAGATCTTTGGGCACTTTGCCCCTGACCATCATCTTTGAGGTCAGAATCAGGAAGAAAGAGCTCAAAAGCTCAAGGTTAATGGAGAGAAGTAAAGACGTTTTCAGAGTAGTATGGCGACCACCTCCAACTTCTATTTATAAGTAAGTCTTATACCCTACCATTCCTTTTACTTTCCTGTGCTTATCTTCCTTGGAACTCCTTGTTCCTCACTGTCTGCTTCTCTCTTCACATCCCAGCATCAATCCTCTGAAATCCAGAGTCAATAGACCCATCGAATTAAGACTCTTAAACTTCATATGCTTCCAAGAAAATCTTTTTTCTTGAAGAAAAATGCAGTATTGCAAATCAGCATGGTTTATTTTTCAAGGATCAAAAGGCTGTAAGCAGTCATACTTCTGAGCTAATAAAAGAAACTGCTGGTTCCAGCCATCAGGGATCAAGAGGAAGGAATAAAGTCAAGAAGAATTATATCCCTGAAATTCTGAAAATCATGATTTCATAAAATGAAAGCCCAATCCATGAAAAACAAGGTTTGTGATCAAATAAATTTGTTGAACACTTAGTACTAATTTACCTTCCTTAGCCACAGACACATTCTGAGACGTTATAATGATGTTACCCTGACAGATCCAAAAGGAAACAAACTTACAAAAAAACATACATGCTCTCCCCTCACCCTCATTGAACAATTTAGTGTAGAGCCATTAGATAGGGCCAACAAGGTAGGCATCTGCATGACCTGGCCTGGGGTGCAGAGCCCAAGCAGGGTGAGGAGGACCCCCATGCACGATTGGTTACCAACTGTGACTGAATTATGGAAGCTAGTTTTCTCTAAGCAGGGAATTACAAAAATGAATAAGAGGAAACTAGAATGAATCACATGGTGGTAGATTAGAATTGGTGGTATTGGTATAAATACCTCTATGAATTAGAATTGAAAGCTTCGAAATAAATGTAGGTGTAAATGTGTGTATATATGTGTAAGCAATTGTGCGTATGTGTGTGTGTGTGTGTGCGTGTGTGTGTATTCAAACCTATATCCCCTTGTTTTGTCTTCTGAGAAGGCTTAGGAGCAACCCCACCCCACAGCCATAAGCACAACTAGAGCAGGGATCTTGGCTTCCAAATATTATTCTCCAGTAAAAGTAACTAGAGATTCTAGAAATGGATTATTCCAAGATTCTGGCAGGGAAACTACAGATGATCTTGGAATACGTGGTAGTGCCAGAAGGCAAGGAAATGCTCAAAGAATAAGAGAGACATGTCAAAAGAACATAGAAGCCAATTCGAAGAAGGTCCTACTGGCCAAATCTGAGGCAATTTGAACATGGAAATAAACAATGAGAGTAAATGAAACACAATGAGAATCCCTGAGTCCATGCTAATATAAATAAATGGGGTATGTACATGGTTTTAAAATATCTCCCTACAAAATAGTTACTACTCAAAAAGTAAAAAAATATCACTTCCCACTGACGAAATCTTGCAGACATCAGTTAATCAAGTGATCAAAGTAAACATCGGGATGCAAAAAGAATAGAGTATTGCCTCTGTAATACTCCTACTATAAGTGAATAACTTGAATCTAATTATGAAGAAAAATCAGGCAAACGCAAATCGAGGAACATCCTACCAAAAAACTGGCCTGTAATCTTCAAAAGTATCAAAGTGCAAAAAGACCAAGGAACTGTTGCAGACACAAAGAGGCCAAAAAGACACAACACCTAAATGCAACACTTGAATATAAACTGGGCCCATTTACTATAAAGAACGTAAAAAGGACAGCTGGCAAAACTCAAATGAGATCTGAATTTCAAATGGCAAAATGAATCCATGTAAATTTTCTGATTTTAATGGTTGTGTTGTAGTTATGCAGGAGAGTGTCGTTGTTGGTAGCAAATACACACTGGGGTTATATTTGGGAGTTGTAGGTATTTGGGAGTTGTAGGGATATCAAGTTGGCAACTCACTCTCAAATAGTTCAGGTGGAAAAATGGTGGCTGTGGACTATAATTGCAACTTTTCTGTGTGAGATAGTTTCAAAATAGAATAAAATTATATATTTGGAGAAAAAAAAGACTCATCCTGATTCTCAAGCACATATGGTCACTGAAGTTACTTAATGTGATAATATTCCTTGGAATTCATCTTCCCCAGCAGATATGTGGAGGAACACTTCTGTGAGCAGTCCCATCAGTCTCTGATGGGAGACTGGGAGACTCCCTTATATACAGGAAGACTCCACAGACAGGAAAGCCTTCTGAGTTAGAGTCCAAAGCATTTAAGGGTAGCTTCTTCTTTTCTTTGCCCATGAATACAAACTTTGGTGAAAAGGAGAAGAGAGAAAAATAACTCTGAATTTAGTTACACAAAGGGACAAGCCAAGAAAAATTTTAGAATCTATTTCAAGTTCATTGGATCACGGTAGAAACAGGAATCAGCCTGATATAATATAAGTACAATTAGTGACTTTATGGTATCGTTTAATCTCTCTGTACATAATTTAAGAAATAAAGTCTAAGTATTATTTAGTATCATCATTGAAGATATCATCAAAATAAATTAAAAGTTGAAAACCACTGATGTTCTGAGAAGTTAAGGACCTTGTTTTCGTGAAGCCAGAATTAAAATCCATGTTTGGCATCCCATAACTGTCTAAATGGATGCCCATGCTATCTCCATGACACTAGGTGGTTTTCTAAAAAAATAGAGAAGAGAAATGATATTCTGTTCTCCAAGAAATAAAATGCTCTGAGAAAACTGAGGTAGACATAGACTGGTCAGAATTTGAATAAAAATCCACTTGCCAATCCATTTAAGGCATACTTTTCTTTTAATCTTTTACAAAAAAAAAAAAAATCCCCAAACAGGTAGCATTGGTTGTTGTTTCCATTTTTTTTTTAAATTTTCAATTATAGTTGACATTCAATATTATATTAGTTTCAGGTACACAGCATAGTGGTTAGACATTCATGTAATTTATGAAGTGATCCCCCCAATAAGCCCAGTACCCACCTGACACCATACATAGATACTACAATATTATTGGTTATATTCCCTGTGTTATTCTTCACATCCCTGTGACTATTTTGTAACTACCAATTTGTGCTTCTTAATTTTTTACCTCTCCCCTCCCCCCAACTCCTCTCCCATCTGGTGACCATCAGTTTGTTCTCTGTATTTATGAGTTTGTTGCTATTTTGTTTGTTCATTTATTTTGTTTTTTTAGATTCCACATACAAGTGTGGAATCTAAAAAACTGACTTTTTCACTTAGCATAGTAGCCTCTAGTTTCATCCATTTTGTTGCAAATCGTAAGATTTAATTATTTTTGCTCTTTTTATATTCCATTGTATATATGTACTACATCCTCTTTATCCAATCATCTATTGATGGACACTTAGATTGCTTCCATATTTTGGCTACTGTAAATAATATTGCAATGAACATAGAGATGCATATATCTTTTTGAATTAGTGTTTTGGATTTCTTCAGATAAATACCCCAAAGTGGGTCATATGATAGTTCTATTTAAAATTTTTTCAGAAACCTCCAAACTATTTTCCACAGTGGCTGTACCAATTTGCAATCTCATCAACAATGCACAAGGGATCCTTTCTCTCCATATCCTTCCCAGCACTTGTTATTTTTTGATCTATTAATGATGGCTATTCTGACAGGTGTGAGGTGATATATCATTGTGGTCTTAATTTGCATTTCCCTGATGATTAGTGACACTAAGCATCTTTTCTATTGGCCATCTGTATGTCTTCTTTGCAGAGACATCTATTCAGGTCCTCTGCTCAGTTTAGGTTTGGTTGTTGAATAGTCTTTTAAGATATTATTGCTGACGTACCTATGCACATTCTCTTAATGCCTCTCTGCTCATTCTACATGAATAGCTTCATTAATTGCAACACCCAAGCCACCATTTTATAAGTGGAAGCAGTGAGTTACTGGTGACTTAATAAAATTCCTTGAGTATCTACATTCTCTAAAGTTCAACAAGTTGACTATGAAAATAATCTTGCTCTTCCTCATGTAATACCTGTGAGCTTAATCAAGGAATCAGGAAAGACAGTTGGAAGCAGAAAACAAAACAGTATCAATTACTAACATTTCCCATTCTCTCTTAAGGTTTGTCTTATTTGAAGTTTGTACAGTTGTTTCATCTTTTCCATAATCTCAGAGTAAAGAGAGCCTGGAAAATCCTAGTCTTTCTACAATAACTATCAGTGGGATTTTCCATAACTATCTGGATGCAAAATAAAAATCTTAAAAAGTTGATCCAATTCTAAAACTTACTTCTCAACTTACTAATAAATAGAGAGAAAACCCATCCACATTTTCTTCAAATAATATCTGATTTCTTGGCCAGACTGCTAATACCTGAAAAAGTTGTTGAGTTTGTTTCAACAAAACTATACTCAAAGAGCTGTAAAATGCATTTATGCATTAAACATTCTTTTTTACATGTGACTTAGGGCTAGAGATGGGACTGTGAGACAGAATCTTCCCAAGAAATTGGAAAGAAAGGGAATAAAATTGTCTTCTAAAAGTTAAACTGAAATCAACACTTGATGGATTGGGGCAGAGAAATGAGAAATCTAGGCCAGCAAGATTTGGCTGTGACCCCACTACAGATACAGTACACATATCTAAAGACTATATTTATCAATCGTGAAGTCATAGAAGAAGAAGGGTTGCTAAAGCAGACCTGAGTAGTCCCCACCAAGGCTCTGTGCAGTGTGGAGAAAATCTGGGCCAGCAGTGAGTCAGTGACAAGGCATCTCTATGGTGAAAATGAATTTATCACTTTATCTTAGCCTGATTACCCTGGGCTGGCCTATGTTATTCATGATGGAAAGCTCAATATTGAGCATATGGCCTGGCCTAGAGCAGGAAATCATTAGATTCAACGAATTTGCTCCAAGTCTTCGCTCACAATCTCCTGATTATAATTTGGCTTCCATACAGTTCTGCCTTTAGGGAGAGAATGACCTACTCTTGTGGATTTGAATTCTGGCCCCCATGCTGGCTATAGCACTCATTGAAATACAGTTCAGCATTTGAGCTTGCTTACTCAGACTCAGCTCCCAAAAGAAGGGCCCCTGAGTGCACTGAGGGATCAAGTTTCTGAGCCCACAAGGGCTGGCAGCTAGCTTCTGGGCCATGGTAAATTCACCAAGGTGTGATGGTAACGGTGGTGACAGGGATAACTGTGGCCATGTGCTAAGCACCCTCTATGTGTCAGACACTGCACTATATGCTTTATATACTTGAATTCCTTTAATCTCTGCAATAATCCAATAAAGTAGGCATTATTAGTATTCCTATTTTGTAAATGAGGAACCTGAAGCTCAGAAAGCTTTAGTAACTTACCCAAAGACCCACACTAGGAATCTGGATTCAGAACAAGATTTGTTTGACTCTAAAGCTTAATCTCTTAAAGTCTGAAAATACTATCTCTGGAGGATGAACCCTATCCTTCTCCTGGCCATCTTCTGCTTCAATAGTGTGCTTTAGGCCATCCAGTCCATCTTCAGCATGACTATTCATCAATATACCACTACTGTACCAACCTTCATATCAGTGCACATAAAGAGTAGCAATAAATTCTTAACAGAAGTGCAGAAAGTCAAACCCTATCTCAGTGAACAGCATCACTGTCACTGTCTATTCCATGCAATCATATGGTAAGCTTCAGAAGCCAAAAATGACACTTCCCTCTCCATCGCCACTTTGGCCACACACATTCTAATCATTTGCATATCCTTCAGTAAACCTCTTTAATAATTCTCTAATGTATCCACTTCTCACTATCACCATTGTCACTACCTGTCTTTCAACTGGACCTCTATGAAAGTCTACCAGGCAATATTGCTCCCATTCTTGCTCTCCTTCACTCTCAACCATGCAGCTAGTGATCTCTATATTATTAAATCATAGCATTCCACTGTTTAAAAATCTTTCAGGGGACACCTAATCTCTCATCATACTCTGTGCCTCAGACCTAATAGTGATTGGAATATACTCAGCCATGTCTGCTCCAAGATGACACACAAGCCAAGCCTGGAATACACTCTCATCCCCCTGGACCATTCTTCCCTCCACACCTCCTCTGGTCAGCTCATATAGGAATTTTGGGACTTTCTCATGTTTCACCTCCTCCAGGGAGCCTGAGTTAGGTGCCCATCTGAGGTGCTCTTATCACATCCAGCTCATCCCTCATCTCACTGTATGGTAATTTTTTATTTATATGACTCCAACCCCAGACTATGACCTCCATGAAGCCCAGGATCCACTCTTTATACACAGTGCCTGACATGCACACAGAAAAAGTGCATGTGGAATGAATGAATGAACAAACGAATGAGAAACTGGTATATCATAGGTGTCAGAATCCACCCACTTCCTTGAGTCCCAGCTGTGTGATCTGGAGAAAGTTGTTTCACCTCCCTAGACCTCAGATTCTCTGTAAAACAGAGATCATAAATCCTATACTGTTAAGTTCTTATGAGACTTAAACTAAATCATATAACATGTGGAAAGTCCTCAGCACCATTCCTGGTATATAAGTGCTTAAATGTTGATTGTTATTATTATTGCTATGTCACTGGAGACCTAACAGAAAGTATTCATGTTCTTGAAAGGCCTCACAGATATTCCCAGACCTCATGATGACTCAGCCACTCCTGGACTCCTCAGCATTCATGTTTTATGTTTTATAATGTATTATCTTGCACTCTCGAATATACTACTTTGAAAGTATCTGTAGATCTTACTCCCCCCTGGAGCCTTAACCCATGGACAGTTACATGGCATCTCTTAATGATGCAAAAGCAGCATAACCCTGAGAGGAACACACCAGAGAAACAGGAAGGCTGTGGAATTGACAGGTGGTGATCTCAAAATAGAAATCAGGTCTTAAAGCGGTCAAGGCAAGAAGAGGTCTCAAACAGAGGATGTCCTTTTTCACAACAGATATGGAAAAGTGAATTAACAGACCAGTGGTTTTAAAAAATTATAGCGTAGCCCTTCAATAAAATATTGTGCAGCCATTAAAAACAGGTAAGGGGCCAATTAATAAAATGGCAAAAAAAAAAAAAAGAGAGAGAGAGAGAGAGAGATTATGTTATATTAAAAGATATGGATAATATATGCTTTTTGATCACACTATGTGAAATTTGCTTTAAAAAAATTTAAGGAAGTGGACCAAAATTTCAATAGTTGTAACAGGGTGATGAATTTGTGGACAATATTGTCTTTGATCGAGTCCCCACGCCTTTTGTGGTGTTGTCTTATTCCGTTAGAGTGTAAAGACTAATTCTTAAAGAATATGTGTTTTTAAATATATACCTCCCAGATGGCTCCCAGAAGAGAAAAGATACTGCAGAAGACACGCCTTAGGCAGAAGGGGGCTCCAAGAGCCTCGGGCCTGGGCACGCGGGCGCCCGACAGTGCAATCCCGCCCATGACGGATCCCTTCTTTATCAGCCACCGCCCCGCTAGGTCCCACTGAGTGCCCGCCATTAGGCTGCCCTTGGTGGGCGAGCCCTCCGCAAACGCCCGACTTTGCTGTATATCCCCCGAGAGATCCTCCTTGCAAAGTTTCTCTTTGATAGGATGGAGGCCCTGCGACCAGCTGGTAATCGAACACCTGGGCACAGCCCCGGAGGCCTCCCCACACCCGGCCACCTCGGCCGCCCACCCGGCGCCCCACGTACCTCTTACAGGGAATGAGCGCCTTCCTCTCGTCCAGCACCCGGACGCGCTGGTTGAGCCCGTCGTAAGAGAGCAGCGCCCGGCTGTTGCGCCCGCTGCTCTGCCGGTATAGTACCTGGCGCCCCTCCCACTGCTGCGGCGCCTGGCAGGGGCGCGGCGCCCCTGGATTGCCCCAAGCCCCGGCTCGCAGCGCCGCCGCCCCTGGGCCGTAGAGGCCGCCCAGCGCCCAGACCCAGAAGCCACCCAGCAGCCAGGCGCATAGGGCCCTTAGGGCCCCCCGGAGAGGAGCGCGCCCTGGCATCACCATCCGTTGCTCCTGCTACCCGCCGAGGGCCAGCCGGAGCCTAAGGGGGCGCTGAGCAGCCTGGGCGCAGTGCGGCCGAGGCGCGGGCGGCGGCGCGTGGTCTCCTGCACAGTGCCTGAGTGTGGTCTCGGCGAAGTTGCTGCCTGTCCCCACCACGGCCTTTACAACTGTTGAGATCAGGACGCGCCAGGCCAGGAGCTGAGACCAGGGGCCTGGGAAAGCTTGGGTGAGCCACGCAGGAGTTATTTCTGCCTTGGCCAGTGCCCACTGCAGCTTGTTTTCACTTGCTCTCTGCTGCCAACAGGAAATGCAGTGGCAGTAGTGCCATTAGCATCCTGAAGGGCATCCACGTTTTAAAAAGGGGAAGAGGTGGTGATGAAAAAGGATATGTTTCTTCCCGAACTTCAGTGTTCATCAGGTAACCACACACTGGGGAACAAAATCAAACTTAGGAAAGCAGTGCTGTTGCACTTGCTATGTTCCACATAACTTGCCCCTTTCGCTAAAACTGCCGCCTCTTCCTCCAAATTAAAAATGGAAAGAAGGGCCCCTTCCTGAAGAAATAACACCAATCACTCATCATAGCCATTTCCCAGTCTAGAGCCGAGGGGACTAGGGATAAGCCCTTGACCTTCCGCTGAGGATTCAGAGACATTTTCTCCATGCCATACTTGCAGTGAGACTGCTCCCCTCACCCATCATCTGACAATACCACAAGCCTAGATGTTGTGGGTCTGGGAGTTTAGTATTTTCAAGGACAAAATTAATTGGGTGTACAATTTATGTCTATGTAATGTTAGGATCTATGATATGGAATCAAAAAAAAAAAGAAGCAACTTAAAAAAAAAAGACCCTTGCTTTCCAAGTTTATAGTTTCTTTTTATTTGATCTGCATTTTAAGGATGAGGATGAATGAGCCAGGTGAAAGAGGGAGAGAACATTCCTGGATGAAAGACATGGAAAATGAATGTAATGTTGGGGTTCAAGTGTGAGACAGAGGGTACTCTGTCACTCAAGGCTCTGAAAGCCATTTTAAGGATTTGGTATTAATACCGAGGGTAGTTGGAACCATGGATAAATTCAAAGCTAGGGAGGGGCATCACCAGGTAAATACCTTAAGGAGCTCACTCAGGCATCAATGTGGAGAATAGATCGGGCAAGGCAGAAAGCTGGGAGAAGAAGGAGGAAGATGCTGTCATAAACCAGACAGGTGACACAGACTGCTGGAGCTAAGGAGGTGATAGTGGGAATGAAGAAGGTGGAATAGAGTTGGGAACTACAAAAAAAGGATTTAGACTCAGGGAGGTTTCTGGGGATTCAGTCCTGAGCTAGAGAAGATAAATTCTGTTTGTGATTGGTTGACTTTGAGATGACTGTGCGATACGCAGGTGGAAACACTCTGGGGATAATTGGATAAGTACTTCCAGAGACTAGCAAGGCTAAGGGTCTGGATGTGGGAGACATTTGGCATCTAGGTGGATATTGAAGCCAAATAGTAAAACTGTAGTTCTCCACCCAGGATGACTTTGCCCTACCCCAGAGGACAACTGGCAATATCTGGAGACATTTTTGATTATCACAACAGGGTGGCAGGTAAGCTGCCAGTGGCATTTAGTGGGAGGAGGCCAGGGGTGCTACTACCAAAATGCACAGGACAGCCTCCTCTTCCTTCCAATCAAGAATCATCCAGCCTCAGTGTCAATAATGCTGAAGCTGGGAAAACCTGAAGTAGCAGGGAATGAAGAGAGCAAGAAGAGGGCTGAAGATGGAGCCCCAAAGAACTCCAGATATTTAAAGCAGGAGTCCCCAACCCCAGGTCTTGGACTAGTACCGGTCTGTGGCCTGTTAGGAACCAGGCTGCACAGCAGGAGGTGAGCGGCAAGCCAGTGAACAAAGCTTCATCTATATTTGCAGCCACTCCCCAGCGTTAGCATCACTGCCTCAGCTCCACCTCAGATCATCAGGCATTAGATTCTCTTAGGAGCACCGGGTCCCTGGTGCCAAAAAGGCTGGGGACCTCTGATTTAAAGGATGGGTAGAGAAGCAGGCACTTGAGATTGAAAATAAATCACCAGAGAGAAGCCACTGACCAGGGCAACTTCCTCAGTTACAGGAGCTTTTGGTAAGTCAATGTCAAGTATGGGGTAATGGATTGAGTGCCAAAGTAGAACATATAGAGGTAAGTGGGTTAACAGAATATTCTGATGAATCCTTTGCTATTGCACTGTCCCGGAAACATTAGGGACAGGCTATCAAAGGACCTAATGGGGTAAGCAAAGAGCTTTACAGAGAAAGGCTCTTTTCACCCTTTCTTAAAAGATGCCATCGAGAACATCAGGGAAGCACCTGAAATATGACTTGGTAGTTGCATAAACAAATGCAGCAGGTTCGAATTGGCTGCAGACACATGAGCTTTCTCCAAGTTTTCTCTCCTCGACCAATTCACAAGAAAAGGGCACGCAGTTCAGCTCTTTCTCAAAACTGTATTTTCTTACCTCGTAGGAGCTCAGGCTGAAAATCTTTTTCATGAAGCCAAGTGTTTACTCTCATAAGATTTTCCTGCTGGAAATGCCTTAAGATCTCTTTGGGCTATCCTCTTTGCTTGTTATCTAGCTAGCCTGGTTTGACACTTTTGAAATTTGACATCTGTCCTACAGAAAGCCGGAATGCCTCTCTGAATTGGCCTGGCTGTATCTGGGCACCCTGGGCTTCCTCTAAATAGAACCAGACTCCTGTGGTAAATCCTGACGAGTATTTGTCTCATTAATCCTTTTAATTTACCATGCTTAATTCATGCCTCCCCCCAAATAATAAAATATATTTAAAGTGCTTGGCACCATGTCTAGCCCATTGTAAATGATCCATAAATGTCAGTCGTGTTTTTCGTTCCTTGGGCTATTTTAATCCTCAGTCCTAACTAAGGTCGAAAGTAAACTAACTTGGTGGATCTAACCTTTACAGAGAGAATAAAACCTGTCTTCCTTAAGTTTTTAAAGACTAAAACTGTGTTTTTAAAGATTAACATTCAGAGAGCACGTTTGCATGTTCTAATGCCTAAAGAATATATCATACACCAGCAGTCTTACTGCCTGAAGATTGAGGTACCCTTACAACAATAAAGCCGCCCTTTTCTGTGGATCGCTGAGCCAGCAGTTGTTTTTACTACCTCTTCCTAATAAAAAATAAGAGAAAGAAAGGAAAACATACATACTTGCTTTCCATGCCACACAGCTTCTTACTCAATTGAAATAACAGTTTCCAAGCACATCAAAAGTCAAAATTTTAGGCTGCTGGGTTGGAAATCACTTGTTATGGAGAGGGCAAAAGTCTTTCAGACTTTGGTGTGTCCCAAGTTTTCTTTGTTTTCTTATGGGTTTCATTCATGTCAGAGAGAGGAATAGGGAGACAGAAGAAGAACAGGGGCGATTTGGTAGATGGAGGACATTTCTCAAACTAGAATATGCTACTGAACCTTCAGGCAGTTCTGTTTTGGAGCAGGTACAGACCAAATGCCATTCTGGAAAAAATTGAGCCCAAACTAATGTCTACTAGTCACAACGATAACAAAAAACAAATTTCATACAACGTTGGGGAGGTGTGAGGGTGGTTTGTTTACATAACGTGTCCATCCTCTTCCAACGACTACTCCTACACTCTCTCCGTCCCACATGTCACTGCTCAGCGCTTCTCATGCCCCCTACTGGAGAAAGCAAGTATGTTTCTGACTTAACGGCAGCAGACATTCCGATTTCCCTCGAACTCTATTCTTGCGAAACCTGTAAGGCAAAAGGCGCAAAGTTCAGCTTTGACTCGAGTGTCTTTTCCTCTCTTGAAATCCTCTCTTGCGCCCTCTTGGATCCGGTGTCCAAAACGACTGCCAGAGGCTCTTTTTCTTGGTCCAAAGAGAAAGCACTGGCCAGACTAAAAAGGAGGGACTTTAGGGGAATGCAGGGTTCCAGCCCTGGGCTGCGGCCCGGAGGAGATGATGTCACCGCTTCAGCAAAGAGAAGCCTGGGGGTGGAGCGGCCGAGGGGGAGCCCGCGCCGCGCCAGCAGCTGCCAAGGGAACGTTCCGAGCTCACGTCAGGGGAGGTGTCGGGATAAATAGGCTCCCGCAATGGCCGTGGCTGGCTGCGTTTGGAACTGCCTGGTCCGGGACTGGAGCTGTAAGGGCGGGTTCGCGCCCCGGAGACTGAGAGCTGGAGCAGCTCATGCTCTGTGCGCCAGATTCCTGATATCCCCGGCCAGCCCCAGCGGCTCCGCATCGCTGCCGACAAAAGTTTGGGGAGCTCTGTCCCCTAAAAGACTTCCTCCTCGGAGAGGGGAGAGCGAAAGACTAGGAGGGCGGATAGAGAAGGGCCCTTTTTGCTTGTCGGGGTCGCAGCGCAGGGTAGCGCCATGCTACTCTCCATCCTGGCCGCGTTGTGCCTGTGGCTGCGTCTGGCGCTGGGCGTACGCGGCGCGCCGTGTGAGGCGGTGCGCATTCCCATGTGCAAGCATATGCCCTGGAACATCACGCGGATGCCCAACCACCTGCACCACAGCACACAAGAGAACGCCATCCTGGCAATAGAGCAGTACGAGGAGCTGGTGGATGTGAACTGCAGCGCCGTGCTGCGCTTCTTCCTCTGTGCCATGTACGCGCCCATCTGCACCTTGGAGTTCCTGCACGACCCCATCAAGCCGTGCAAGTCCGTATGCCAGCGTGCGCGTGACGACTGCGAGCCCCTCATGAAGATGTACAATCACAGCTGGCCTGAGAGCCTGGCCTGCGACGACCTGCCTGTCTATGACCGCGGCGTGTGCATCTCTCCTGAGGCCATCGTCACTGACCTCCCAGAGGGTGAGGCCAGGGGAAGGACTGAGAGGGTTAAGGAGGCATCCTTCGCTGTCTCCGCCACGTGAGAACCCGGCAGCCACACCTACAGCTGCCAGGGGGTGATCAGTCACCTCCCCCACCCCCCACACCCCAATCCCAATTGCGAGTGTTAGAGGAATTGGGAAGGGCTGGTGACTTGACTTCTGGAAAAGTCTGGTTTCTCTACAGGAATTTCAGGAATTGAAGAACGCTAAGTCCCAAGGTGGCGGGGGCGGGGGGCGGGGATTTCTTACAAAGGGAGCCACTGGAGACATTTACATTTACAATGACAGAATAGTAATCGCAGCAGTAGTAAACAGGTGTTTAGGGCTTATAGTGGGTGTGAGCCAGCATAAAAGACTTTACATATATCATTTAATACTCAAAACAATCGCACCGAGATTCTTAATTTAGTGTTAGCTCTTGAAAAATCTTTCTGTAAAAAGCAGTTTCAGTTGTCACTCCTTACCAAGAGCGCAGCTTGTAAAATTTAGTCCCCCTGCAAAATTGTGATGTGGTTCTTGGTCTTTGACCAGGGGCCAGCATCTGTGGAATCTTAGTTAACTGGATCTCCTCTTCCACTTTCTTCTTTTCTCTTTTGTCATTTTGCTGTTTTCCTAGGATGAAAGAACGGGTTTAAATCCACTTGTTGAAATGAAACCTAAGAATATTTTTGCATTCTTTTATCCCTGACCCATATTGCTGCACATTTAAAAAGATAATGGTATTGCTTTAGTATAGTTTCTTAAGTTATACCTCAGAGCATTGCCCAAAACGCGAAGAAAGAGAAATAAAGTGAAGAGAAAGATTGAAGCTCTTAACTCAGAATTTTTGAAAAACCTATTTCTTGCTTAAATTATATAAATGATATAGGGTTATGCTTGCTTTGAATTATGTGGCTGTGGACTGTTTTGCACTGCAAAGTGTGAGGTGGAGATTTAGAAATATTCTGATTATTTTGATTAGTGTAAACTGTCAGCTTGGAAAAATAACATTTTACAATGGATTTGAGAAGGAATCACATAATTTGTCCAGGTTGGCTGTATGTATCAGGTAGGTTAACATCAATTTGTGCTGGATAGGCATCCTTACCTAAAAGTCTTTCTTTCCTAAGCCTAAGGATTTCTATATGAAAGAAAGTCAAAAATCATGTGCCATTTTTACTATTTAGTATTATTTTTGTGTGATGCTGTGTTAGTTTAAGTCTCCAGATGGTTCCTTATTCCAGCTAGGTGAATAAACCAAATCATTGACCATACCTCTGTGGCCCGGCATGTGTTTCAGATGCTAAGTGGTTAGACATCACGCCAGACATGATGGTACAGGAAAGGCCTCTTGACATTGACTGTAAACGCCTAAGCCCCGGTGAGTTCCTTGTCCTCAAGGCTCTGTTTCCTTCTCCTCAGAGTGATTTGTGAACCCTTTTCCAGCTTTCTGTCTTTCTCTTATGTTCTTTAGACCGGTGCAAGTGCAAAAAGGTGAAGCCAACTCTGGCAACGTATCTGAGCAAAAACTACAGTTATGGTAAGTCATCTGATGAGACCATTCATTTTCAGACTTGGCACATCACAAAGCCAAGGCTGTGGGTCATAAAGTAAACAAGTGGGTTGGTGATCTTTCTAGTTAACTATGTGGGTTTCAGATGGCACAATAACAAATATAAAACTTCTTGGTTTTCTGGGTATATCAAATAAACACAAAGTAAATTACCTATGTGAGAACTGTGATGTGGCTCAGATTGCAAGTTTGACATCATGATCCTCCTTGTCTTGATGAGAGGTGCTGCTCAGCCAGGACAGCACACCTCACCTGTTCTCTTACTAAGATTTCATTGCTGTGGAAAGGATGAGTGAGTGATCCATGGATTTAATTATCTGAGGCCCAGAGGCCCAGGAATTAAGACCTGACCATGTATCTTTTTACTCATCAATAGCTATGAATATTTAACATCTTAAAGAAATTGTGGGAATATGTTAATCACAAGACTCTATGGCTACAAGTATTAATGTAACTTAAATGCCCTCTTTGCTCCTATGTGGAAAGAACAAACTTTCTTCAAAAACAAAAATTTTTGAATGTTTTAAGTAAATTTAATTATGCTACCATCACTTGAAAGTAAATTTAATTAAATGTTCTTTTAAGATATCTATTTGGGCTATTTTATGTTTCTTTGCATTTCTTAAATTATTTCTTCTGAAATAAAAACTGGGGAAAATGTTCATTTTGTTTGCTAACTTAGTTTTCCACATTTCAAATTGAAATTTTATATCATAAAAACTTTTATATTATATACACACATGAAAGTAAGAAGATCATGGCAATATAAAAATCTAAAAAATAACCTTTTTTTTTAGATTTGAGAATCATACGTAGCCAATGTGGGTAATTCAACCAAAAAAAATACACTTTCTTTTCTAGTAGTTTTTTGTTGTTTAAAACCATTCTATGGAGATATATTGTCTTAATCTAATCTGCTTAGTCCATCACCTGACACTATTAAGCCTTAGTTACTTATCTGAATTTTATGCTCACGCTGTTCTCTGGGGTATCATGGCCTCATAAGTACTTTGATGATGAAACCATTTCTATTTAAATCCTTTGGCTCCTTCATAAACCAGCTTCCTAGGATAGAATCCAAGAGAGATCCATACTAGGCTGATTACAACACCATGGCAGGCAGTAATAGCAAGAGACCAAAAGGGCCAGAATTTAAGGTATGATCAGATACAGTGACATTAACAGCCATCTGTAATAACAGTTCTACCTCTACTCATTCCAGACCACACTTTTACAGTTCGGGAAATTAGAAGATCGAGAATAGTGATTTTCAGAGATTCCTTTCGATCTAAAATGTTATTGCTTTCATAACTTCCTCTAGAACAGAGGTAGTTTAAGCCTCACATGGGTGATTGAATCATACGAACTTTAAGGTGGCTTCTGAATCGAGAATGTATGATTCTCACTTCAAATCATCACAAGGCAGAGAATAAACGAATATTTGTTTCTAAGAAATTTTTAGTGACATTCTGTGTAACTAAATTTCCTGATATTTTTTGGAGGGGGAAGGGGGAAAGCTAATTTTAGAATTACAGAATTTTAGGGCTGAGAAAGATCTTTGGAATTCTCTAACTCTATCTATAGCCCAATGAGGAGCAGTCACTGACCCAAAGGCAGAACCCAGACTAAGCCTGCTTGTTAATGTACTTATACTTCTTGCAGTGTGATTCAGAACTTTTAAGACAATGTTGACAATATGGGCGGCCTTACATTTAGTATACAATTGTGTGGGCTTTCTGCCTGCATTTGGACAGCTTGGACATGACCATAATTACAGGAGTGATTCCTTGAGAGATACTCAGGGATTGGCATGAATACACAATCCCTATTTTTCTCCAAAGGCTTCAACAACACTTATATCAATTTTTAAATTGCAGTCATTCATGCCAAAATAAAAGCTGTGCAGAGGAGTGGTTGTAATGAAGTAACGACAGTGGTGGATGTGAAAGAGATCTTCAAGTCCTCATCACCCATCCCTCGAACTCAAGTCCCACTCATTACGAATTCCTCCTGCCAGTGTCCTCACATATTGCCCCATCAAGACGTTCTCATCATGTGTTACGAGTGGCGCTCACGGTAGGCATGGAGGGGCAGAAGAAACTGCACACAGTTTCAAAAACATGAATTCCATTTAGCAGTCATGATTTTTTAAAAAATGGCACCAGCTTTTCTTAAAAGTAGTTTTAATGGATGCCTTTGTTGGGACATCATATATCCTAAATATCAATTAATTCTTCATAAAATTAAGGAAAAACAGAAATATGAGTATTTGAATAAAATCTTTAAAAATCAATTTCAGAATTAAGCGATTTCAAAAACTTATAGGCAGATAAATTACTTGAGTAAAATCAGTTCTTTCCAAATTATTCAAATCTATCTTAGTGTGGCAAATACTGAATTATTAAAGCTATCTCTTTAATAACTTACATATCCAGTAAAGATGGCCATTTGAGACTACAGGTCCACATATTTTCCTTATATGCACTTAATTTATATATTTGTTTGTTAGAGTATTACACACACATGTGCATGTATGCTCACACATATATATGCCTATCTCTAGCTATGAGTGTGTGTCTCCCCACATTTATTTCCTTAGCATTTTTTTATATATTGGTACTTTCCTTATAATATAAAAATCAAA
The DNA here is from genome assembly GCF_000325575.1 of Pteropus alecto. NCBI lineage: Eukaryota > Metazoa > Chordata > Mammalia > Chiroptera > Pteropodidae > Pteropus > Pteropus alecto. The sequence continues at coordinate 486,340 of NW_006494608.1, read as the reverse complement.
CACTTCAGCACAGGTTCCAGGATGAGCCCCATAATTTGCTGCAATACACTTCTCCAGCAAAATTACTTACATAACATTTCTCTTTGATTCTCTGCCATTAATACTTATCTGTTTGTTTCTTCTAGACACAGCTCAAAATTATTTCTCAAAAAAAAATCTATTGAAATTGACCTCACTTGAAAACTTTCTTGTTCTATTTTCTATCAGTACTTGAGTATCCTCCTCATATGCATATACCACCTTATGTTCTTGGTTTTAGAGCTGTTCTATTTATATTTTGTCTCTCTAAAGAAGCTGAATGAATGAATGTTAAACGAATATTTCTGGGCTCATCTTTTGCATGGTGCTTGTATCTGCTACAGTACTAGGTACTGTTCTGAGGATGTAGCAGGTTGCTAGTCAACAAATTCTATTTAGACAGATGAATGGATTATAAATGAGTTAAACAATAGCTTTCATGTCATCTTTCCCAAGTTAGCTTGTAAATTTTATGTAATTCGATCAAAATCCCAGAATTAAAAATTTTATGGATGATCGGGATTTATGTTTTCATAAATCCATTTGGAAGAATAAACTAGTAAGGATATGTAAAGAAGATTTTGAAAGTAAGAGGGATGAGAGGAAATCTGCCTTATGAGACACGCAAAATAGGTATAATGTTACACTTATTAAAACCATGTGGTGCAAGTCTTGAAACAGATTCTAATGCATAAAAGAACTTATGTAAGAAATATGCCAAGTCAATGGGAAATGAAAATAATTAATGAAAGTTGCAAATATTTTTATTTGAAAAAATAGAACATATTTTTATTTTATACTGTATTACAAAATAAATTGCAAATGGGTAAGAGATAAATATTTCAAAAACTTAATGAAAGAGGATAAAATTAGGTAAATAAATGTGTGATATCAGAATGGCAGAATACTTTGTAAACATAAAAGTATGTAAGAAATTATAAAGGAAAACATCAGTACACATATTTGACCACATACTAGCATGTACATAAAAATCACAAATAAAAATAGAATTCAAAAGTTGAGAAAAATACTCATAACAGGTATGACAAAGAAACAGTAACCTTACTCTCTGAAGAGTTAATATTTAAAATATTAAGACTGCAACATAGAAATATGTGTACATAAATCTATACAGACAAGATCCTAAAGAAGAAATACGAGTAGGTAAAACATTTAAAAAAATTGTCTCCTTAATTCCTCAATCCAAATAAAAACAAGATTCAATTTTTACTTAGTCTTAATTTTAGTGAATTGAATGCAAATTCAATCATTTTGAAAACAATTTAGCACTATGCATTGAAAACCTTTTAAAAAATTTCTCTTTGACCCAGTTATTTCAGAAATCTATCCTAATGAAATAATAAGCCAGTACACACTATATATAAGGACTATTCAATGCAACACTGGTAATGATAGCTAAGCAAAAGAAGGAGGTTCAAGGGTAGTTATTATGGATATCTATAATATGAATATATATTATAGATAGCCATAGTTGTAATCGAATTTGGTTATTAAAGTTATGTTTTTAAATCTAATTGTATCAGAAAAAACATATAATACAATAATAAAATAAAATGTGCAATACGATCTAAATATACAGTGTGATCTAAAATATATATAAGTGCAAAGAGGAATGAAAGGATATATCAACAAAAAATAAATGGTAGATTGTGGGGTTAAGGGTTATTGAAGAATTTCAAAAAATTTTTTATATTTTTAAACTTTACTTTCATAATCAGAAGTTGTTTATTAAAGTATATTACTTTTTTCAGGATGATGCTTCTTGAAAATTGTTTAGTTGAAAAATGGAGAGATCAACTTAGTAAAAGATCTATAGTAAGTATAATTAGCAATAGTAGGAATATGGATATAAGTTCACATAAAGAAATTCTGTAGAATTTGGGTATTTTTCCCATTCTTTCATCTCCAAGCTATCATGGGAGCCATCAATAGCTGCACTATTTGTCTTTTGAATAGGCAGTTACAAAGATAGCTATTCTCACTTGGAATTTTTATTGTAAACCTCTCCAACTTTAAAGGCAATTTGATTGCATTCAATGCTGATCTACTGATTATTTCCAGATTAAATTAGTTTTTTGGTTTCTTTATTGTATTACATTTAATTGTTTTAGTAAACAGTCAGGTACTGGAGCAGAATTAACACCCAGAGGGATTAAAACAGACATATACATGTAGGGGTGTGTATAACTCATTCTAAACCTCATCCTATCACTGTACAAAGCAGAGTCTTTCCCTGTATTTAAAATAATTTTAAGAGTTTTGTCAAAATAAATTATATAAAAAAGTAATTATTTTGTATTATCCATGATTTTAGTGGTAACATCATAGGAATATTGGTAATGCAATGAGAGGTGTTAGAATAATCTTTTGCCCAGAGATGTGAAGTCATACCAGAACTAAAGAAATATGGTCGTTGGCTTGAAATTTTTAAAGCATTCCCTCTCTTGAAAATATGTTGAGATATAGTCAAGAAAATCTATGTTTTCAGTTCCACAAAGGTACTGCTACTGCTATAATTTCTTCATTTGTATAAATAAAAATTCTTGGTTAGGGGAGAGTATATATTAATAATGACTTATGGAAATTGTAGTTTCAACACAGCCTCTTCTACTCAGTGCATTTCTGAATAAAGGAACCAAACGCTACTGTTACATCTGAGCTAAAAACTCACAAGCTGCTCAGGAACACTCTTAGTCTTACTAGACAAAAAATTCTGGCAGAATTAGTTATCAGGTTTCCAAGACTACAGTAGATTAGAAGCATTAATGTAGAAGTTTACAATAAGGACCTGAAGGGAAAGAAAGCTTTCAAGAATCACAGCTGTTTGGACCATTCAGTATTGCAGGAAATATTATAATATACTTCAGTAAGAATTTGAAAATATCACTATATAATAGCAACGTATAGTGATGTGTTTATTGTTTTAGAACACCCTAGGAGTTATTTCATTGTATTTCATTTTATTTCATTGTATTTCTCATACCTAGAACAATGCCTGGCCAATGGTCATGCTCAAACTCTTTGCTGATTGAAATATACTCTAACAAAGGAGCGACTTGTGTGTTATAATAAAAAGCATGTCTATTCAAGTGGACTTACTTTTTCCTTATATGCAACTGTTTAAATAAATAATATTTATTTATATTATAAATAGTAGATCTTTTTCTATCAAGGAAACTTAACTGTCCAGAACGACGCATTTCCCAGCAGTCCTGGGTAGCTAACACTTGAGTGGATTCATGCAGGCTAGGCTTCTGTTTTCATTGGATGTAAGAGAATTAAGTGAATTTATAAATGTAGTAAGAGGCCTCTGATTTTCGGTGAGTCAGGATAAATTTCTACTTTTAGCAATGTCAACCCTTTTTAGAAGGCTTTGCTATGTAGGAATGTTACATTACAGGACCAATGGGAAAAAAATTCATGGGTTAGGGCTTTGGGCTCTGGAGTCAGACTGATGGATTTGAATTCTAGCTCTGACATTTACCAGCTGTGTGACACTCTGCAAATAACCTCAGTGTGTTTGTTTCATGGTCATAACTATGGTGTCCACATAGAAGGGCTGTTGTGAGTTTCAATGAAATGAGTACATGTCAAGACTTTATCATATATTCAGCACTTTCCAAAGTATCTAATTCCAAAGTTGAGTACATGATAAGTGTTCAACACAGGTTAGTTATTATAATCATTGTCATGATTTGTATGTTATAGTGAAAACAATTCATTAATTCTGTTATTAGTTTAATAGCATAAAGGAGTGAGATGTACTTGACAGTCATGTTTACAAATTGCCTCCCAGCAGTGGGAAGAGAGGCTACGGGAACAGCAGAGGACAATCCAGGATAAGAAGCGAACAGCTGGGCGCACGAGTCGTAGTAATCCTCTGAAACCGAAGGGAAAGCCACCTGCTCCCAAACCAGCCAGCCCCAAGAAGAATATTAAAGCTAGGAGTGTCCAAAAGAAAACAAACCCGAAAAGAGTGTGAGCTAACTGCTTTCCAAAACGGAGACTTCCTTTCAGGATGAGGCCGGGCATTGCCCAGACAGCCTGTGGGAGGCCACACACCCCTTGTCTTAAGAACGACAGTATTCTTCATAGACAAATCTTGCATTTTTCTTAGTGATATGCTTCATGTTTTTCTTTCTAAGCCACTAAAAGCCATCGTGGTAGGTATGCCCTTTGGTATAGAAGGTATATGAAAACCGGTTTAAAAAGTTTATCGTGTTCAGAGTAGCCTGTGCGCATACTTTATGAGAGCTTTGTGTGGGGAAATATGTTTTCGTTCTTACAATTTGATCTAATATGCGCATTGTAATATGAATGCCATATTACAAACAAAACACCTAATTTTTTTACAGTATGTTTTATTTCTGTTTGACTTCCGTTATTAGAATCTGAGATTTTTAAAATGTTATTGAAAATATAAAGATTTTAAGGAGGAAAGCAAAAGAATGAATGTTTAAAAGATGTGTTTACTGTTTGCATAAAAATTTTTGTGGTGTAAGGAGACTTTTGAACAATCTAGCGAAGTAGATTATAGAAAATTGTAATAAGTTTTTTAAAAGAAGTCTTTCTGCTCTGTTTTTAGCTAGAAACTCTAAAAAATTATACAATAATAATAATAAATAAAAAGGAAAGGCAGGCAGACAATGTCTGGATCCTTGTTTTCTGGCTACCATGCCATGGTGGAGATGCTCTGATTTTACATTCACAATGCTTCTCATCAGTACCCTTTAAGTAGCAGCTGAAACAGAGTTTCTTTCTCTTGTTATGACTTAAGTACCAATTAATTAACACCAAGTATTTGTGGTGTTAATTAATAACACCTGTAGCTGTGATGCTTGTCTCTCTTTCCAGGACTTCCTAGTTATCCTGAGGCCAAACCTCTCTGCTGGTTGCTGATGCTTTACAAGGGGGCTGTGGGCCTGAGGTAGGAGGGTCAAGATCCAAAGCACCTGTTTCTCAGCCTGCTATTGCACTGCTGCCACATACCAACTCTACACCTGAAAAAGGCAACTATAGTCACTTGTCCATCCACTATTCAGGAATGCAGAGGAACAATCTGAAAGCTTAAAAGTTAAATCTCCTTTAGCCGTACCATTGTTCCTGCTTCTCAGAGAGGGAGTAAGATACATTTTGCATTCGTACAAGGTAAATAAACAAATAATTTAATTTCATCTCTATAGCCAACGAGACACAGAAGTGATGCGGGGAGAGTGGAAGAATAATAGGACTAATGAGATTGTTGACACAGGCACCCATCTCCTCCTAAAAGTGTAACTTTGCTTGCATTGCTACCCCAGGGCAGCAGTTAAAGGAATCCATTAGATCAACCCACATATGGGTGTCAATAAAATCCTCAGTGTGTGTTTCTGCTGTATAAAAGCCAAACCTCTTTGATTCTTAAGGAAGCCAGACTAAAGAAACCTATGAAAGGCCATTAAAAGGCACTGGTAGCCTAGTGTACCTCCTTAGCATAGTAGGAATTCTTTGGAGGAGCGAAGTTAGGAATGGAACTCTCCATGGAAAAGGAGAAAAAATGCTTAGTAAAACCTATTTTTTAAGTGCAAAACAATAAGAATTAGGAGATGACTTTACAAATTTAAACACTGCTTTCTTTGAAGACGTAACTGAAATCATAGACTGCTTATTACACAAAAACTTTATCAGGCACATTTATCAGTTTGATTAATCAGTAAAAGATTAACCAGGCCACCATTTCATTACTTATTGTGAAAAAGTTGAAAATGAACATCAGCCCACACTGAACATAATATAACAAAATGGAAGTGGCCCTTGTGTGAGAGCCAAAAATTTATTCTTCTCGCTTAAATATTTCTCCATCTAAATACATGGGAGAGGAGGTAAACATAAATATATGGAGAGGAAAGCTGAGTTTCTGTCTCTGAAATGGGAATTATTTGAGAGCTGAGTTACTTTAATCAAAAAAAACCCCTTAATTTGCAATATGTTTATCAATACATTTTCTGACTGAGGTCAACTGGAGGCATTTATTTTTAAATAGTTTTCTTGATCTTTTAATAATATGGTAAACATATTTTCTATAATGCATTTAATAAATGCATAAAATAGAAAAGATAAAATAATGGAATTAAAATCCTACCTAATCACACTTGCCACCACGCAGAGGTAATCACTGTTAGTATTTTGGTATGTAATTTTCCAATTGTTTCCTATGCATTTATATAATGATTTGAAAAAAATAAAACTAGGAACCTATTATATATGCTATTTCATAACCTGCTTTCTTCACTCAGCCCTTTACTGAGATTAGTTCTCATGTCGGTAAAGCCAGTGCTGCTTCATTTATAACGGCTGTGTTGTACTCCACGGTATGCATTATTCAACAAATTCTTAGGTTATTAGGGATTTAGGTTGTTTCTTAACTGAACATACTGAATAACTGAATAAATATCTTGATGGCTAGTGTTTGTGCACATCCTTAATTAGTTCTTTGGGATTTTCATTTAAGTAGCATTGCTAGGCTGTGGAGCATGCCAAGCAAGGAAAGTTCTTGATCATATTGTCAGTTATCCTCTAAAATGCTTGGATTACAGATGTATAAAAGTGCTGACTTTCCAACCCTTTGTTTCCTCCTGCCCATAGTTTTATAAATTTTAGCTGGGAACTGAATGTCATCTTGGGCGAAGTGCCTCTTCCTCTGTGAGCCATCAGCTGACAACATTCTCAACACTTTCAACCTCCGGGCAGCTGGGAAATGAATGACTAAGTATCTCAAGCTGGGCATGGTAGGTAGGAAGGTAGGTAGGTGGGTAGCTATGTAGATACATAGATCGATGATAGATTCCTTGACTTGTGGAGAAAACCTATGCAACCTTCTCAATTTTTTTTTAATGAATCAAAGTTAATAATATTCCTTATCAGCTAGGGAAACCAAAGAATTAGAGTTTAGCAGAAGTGCCAATAGATGTTTTTCTCTTTCCAGGCTTCTTTTAAGAGACATAAAGACTTAGATAAATAACCTCAGTTTCTTACTTTCCATTTCTAAACCAACGCAGTCTGACCACACTTTTGGTTTCTGCCCTTGGATGCTCATAAGATTGCCCACTGCAAACTTAGAATAAAACTCCTTTATTTCAGCTAGCTCAGGGGTGCTTCTGCTTGGCGAAACCAGACCCTGAATAAAAAAGAAGGGAACATTTTACCACAAATCTCTACCTGCTGTTATCACCAATTCAAAAAGCAAAAAAAATGATTATAAGCATGGAATAAAAAAGTTAAATGGGACCTTAGAAGTCATCACCTAGCTTGCTGAAGAAAGTCTGTCAGAGCTTGTCTGATATCTCACGTGTGGCACATATATTTTCCCACTATTATTGAATTTTCAAAATCAGAAAAAAATGGGGCATACATAATTTTTATTTCTTCTAATGAACATATGTTACTTTAAGATTAGAAGATACTATAAAAATGAGAGAAATGGATTTAAGCCATGTAGACACCCAAACATAAAAACTATTTCATTGATTATGTTTGTTAGTCTTCAGAGAAGCAGACATCAAAAGGAAATTAGGTTAAATATGAAAGGATTCTATTAGAGGAAACACCTGTGAGAAAGAATAAGGAGCTAAATAGGGAAGAGGGAAGATTGGGTGGAAGCATTTCAGACTGCCTCAATGTCTAAGGAAGGCTTGGCAAGGCTACTGGGGAGCCTTGAGCCAAGCATCAAGAAGTCCCTCATCTGCCAGGGACAACTCTGCCTTTGTGTTTCACTGCACTCAGTTATTGACTGGGAGCTGCCCGTGGACAGCCTGGTCTTGCTGCAAAGATAGCAATTGATTTCAGACTGTAGTGTCTGGATACCCGGTTAATTATGGTCCTTGTATTTAGAGTCTATGACTCGCATTCTCAAGGCCATCACAGTATGACAACTGTAAAAATATTGAGATGTTTCCACTACATTTTCAGCATATTGTATAAAGTGGTACTGCCAAGCAACAAAATGTCTCTGTTAACTTCTGTAATTGTCATCAATACACTATTTGAATCCCTAAACCTCAAAAACTTTTCTTTAAATCTTTTTGTTTTTTTATGTTTTATTTAAAATTTATTGAAGAGAAAATGTGTTTATCACAGCTGCAAATTTGATGTATTTGTTCTTCTACCTAAGAGACATCTCTTTATATTATAATGTTAGGAAACATTTTTTGAGGTATTTAATGGCAATAAGAAATTCTATGATATGTAACTTTGCCTTTACATGTTTAAACAGCATAAGCATAAGTCTAATATATTTAGCTGCAATATTCCTATGAGAACAGTTTTATAACTCAATAATCCTAAAATATGTATCTCAGTGAGAACCACTTTATAATGGCAAGTTTGGATCACATTAGCATGTACTTTGAGAGTAAAAAAGAGTGTACTTTATTGACAATTAAATTTAGCTAACCAAGAAGACTCATTAGGGCTGAACCCAAATCTCACAAGAGTGTACCAACGTGAATAATATGACAAGCGTAAAGAACTGACAATAAGCAAAAACTGGTATTATGAATAACATTCCATGATGGTACTGAGAAATATCTAAAATGTTGTTGAATCACATTGATGGATTTTTCAAACTCATTAATCTCTTTAGTCATCTAATAATTCTCTACTCAAGAATGCTTCAGGTCTCCTGTCTTGGAAGAATGCTAGAGGATTTAAGTAGGGCAAAGGAACTCTAGCTTCAGGTTCAAGGTGCATGACCGAGCCAGTATTAAAGAATGGGAACCCTTTTGCAATGTGGAATTCATAAACACACATCTCCAGCTCTGTTTGGCTGTTGAGATAGAGGTGCTTCCTTCACAGGCATACCATTGTCTACCTTCTGAGTAAGTCCGTGAATTTGGACCCATCCCCTCACCATCATGTGATTCTCATCATGCTTACAAAACTCAGCCCAGAGCTCTAATGTGTTCCCACCAATACTGCAGTCCTCAGTTGCTTCAGCCATAATGGCCCAGAACATGTGTTTTTTGCCTAAAGTCCAGCTGAGATTCAAGATCGGCCCATTTAGCAGGAGCCCTGACAACTTCTAGCCTTTTCTAACCTTTCTTCCCAGGGGCAAGAAGATGCTCCCAGGTACTACCAACCCCAATTCTTATGTGCCTGCCTCATGCTGTGGTGTCTCACCCACTAAATTCAATCCCTTCAAGACCAACATCAACATAAATTAAAGTTTAATTGACTGTATCTCTTTGGACATTATTATATTTCTGACTAGTTACCTCAGGACTAACCCTACAATCTGAAAGAAATAGCCTTTCTCAGTATCAAATCTTTGTACAGATATGTACACACATATATAGACAAATGAGTGAAGTGTGCCATCTTCTGGTGATGTATGTTATTAATTTTTAGAGAATGTTGTTTTAATGCTCTTGAAGATTTAAAGCATTCAATAACAGTGCACCATTTAACACAATTATATTATGGATACCCAAATGCAATCAAGCATGTAAAGCAGCAGATAAGAGTATTTTTTTAAGAAAGAGTAGGGAATGTGAAGAAAGTGAAAAAGTTGAAAATTTCATTATACTTATTTCTCTGTATAATCCAAAGAAAGCCAATAATTAATTTACCTTAGCTTTTTTTAAAAAAAATGCATTCTGAAGAAAAATTGAGAAACATCCATACAGATAATTCACATGTATATATTTTGTGATACAGATGAAGGTCCACAGGTGTGCTTCTCATAGCATTGGAATACTAGAGATTTGAGTTATGTGTTCCTAATAAATGGTCAAGAGATGATATCAGCAAGATGGCAGAGTAGAAAGTTTTGGACCATCTTTCTCCCACAAACTCATGAACACAACAAAAATTCATGGGCAAGTTCCCTTTATTAGAAATCCAGGAACTAAGAGCTCCTACACTATAGGTGACCAGAGTGAAACCAGACTCACTGAAGCTGTCAAGGAGATATGGAACACTCTCTGACTAGAGTCTCTGCTTCCAGTGCAACACTGTATAATCATAAAGAGACTCCCTAACTCTTGGCTCCTCCCAGGAGAGTAAAGGGGTTGGTTCACAGGTCCAGTGACTAACTTTTCCAAGAGATCTCAGAGGACTAATCACTGTCTGGTCAGTCTTAGAGTTGGATTGATCCACCACAGCTTAACAGCCTGAAGGAGAACAGAGATGGCAGCTTGGGAAACACCATAGCATCCCTGTTTGTGCAGTAAAGAGAAAACAGGTGAAAAAGCAGAGATTTTGAGAAAGGTCCCACATCCCATACAGCAGCAGGGCCTAGCTGTAAAAAACTATCTAGCCTCTGCATGAGGGACACAATGTGGAGACCCACTTGTTCTAGGCAAATGGTCAGGTGGGCAGGCATAGGCCCTGGACACACTGGCCTGAGGGACATGAATACTTAAGACTAAGTACAGGGTTGCAAACTGCACATACACATATTCTGCAACTCTCAGGATCTTGGGAGCCCATGTTCCCATCCTTGTTTTGGGGCTGTATAGGCAGAGACTGGGTCGTGTGTGCATGTATCTGGGGTCTACAGCACTTTACCAGGGTCCAGAGCACTCCAAAATGAAGGAGCCTATTTCCTTGAAGTCAGATCTTGTGGAATCCCAGAAGCTACGCCATGTCCAGCTGTACTGGGGAGTCTGTAAATGAAAGACTTGGGACTCCTGATTACAAGAGAGAGTCTGCATCCCATATGGACAGCAGGACCATATTAAAAGAAAAAGTCCAGGTCTCAGCTTTCTCTTGGAAATGAAAAGAGTAGAGCTGCTTGTATAGCACCCCAACTTCTCCAACAGGACTCTACAGATAACTGATATTGGTCTTGCAAATCTTGGAACTTTGATGGGTCTACCACATACTAGCAGCCTGGGGAAGAATAGAGACTGCAGATTGGGCTGGCACTCATGGTAGCTACACCTCCTGGCTCACCACAGAGTAAACTGACAAAAAACAAAAACAAAAACAAAAACAAAACAGCTGACTACTACTCCCTGAGAAAGTAAAAAGTTGGTAGAGGTCCTTAAATCTGTGGCAAAGCTGATTTGTTGGCAGTCATGTCCTGTATAAGGCCAGTCTGTTTAGACCAGGAGAGGTGTCTGATTTATCTAAAGCACAGACATAACACAGGGAGTCAAGGAAAATTAAGAATTAGATAAAGATGTTCCAAACAAAGAAACAAGATGAAATTTCTAGAAACTGATCCTAATTAAATGGAATTATAAGATTTACCTTATTGTGAATTCATAATAGCTGTCAAAAAGATGCTCACTGAGGTCAAGAGAACAATGCATGAATGAAGTGAGAATTTCAAGAGATAGAAAATATTTTAAAATATCAAACAGATATTAAGGAGCTGAATAATGCAGGAATTAAACTATACAATACACAAGAGGAGTTCAACAACAGCTATTCCAAGCAGAAGAACATATCAGCAAACTTTAAAACAGGTCTTTGGAAATTAGTCAGAGGAACAAAAAGAAAAAAAAAATGAAGAGTGAGGGACTTATGGGATACCATCAAGTAAACTCTCCGCTCCCTTCTCCCTGCCCCCTCCCCCCCAAAAAACATTATAGGAGTCCCGGAGAGAAGAAAGAATGAGAGTGAGAGGGAGCAAGAGAGAGTTAGAAAGCTAGAGAGGGAGAGTGAGAGAGAGAGTACCAGAAAGCTAATTAGAAGAAACAACGGGGGTTTCCAGTCAAGATATCTGAGTAGGAAAAAGCTTTGCTTGCCTCCTCTCACTACCACATCAGAATTACAATTAAATGACAGAAAACTAACACTGAAAAATCACCTAAAGTTATAAGACTAAAGATATACAGAAAAAACCATACTGAGACTAGGAGAGGTAGAGACACAGGGGCTAGTCCCACACCCTCGTATCGTTGTTAAAAATTAAGAAGGGTATTTCAGCTGCGGAAATTCACTATGAGAAGTGAGGGGTCACAGTCCCATACCAGGCTCCCCAACCCCCGGTTCCAGTGCTGGGAAGAGAAGTCCTCACGACAGCGGGCTGTGAAAGATATCAGAGATTGTGGTTGAGTGAGATAGAGGGCAGCTGGAAACCCAGGCACTCTTTTTAAAGGGACCATGCACGAACTTGCTCACTGATGAACTTACTTGCTCTGAGCTCCAGTGCTGGGGCTGTAGCTTAAAAGGTGCCAGGAACATAAGGAGGGGAACTGAATTGTCTGACTTCAAGGTGAGGGCTAGAGGGCAAGCTCTCTCCCAGATAGAAGTACTGGCAGAAGCCATTATTCCTTTGTTGAGCCTTCCCCTCACCCAGTGTGCAGACCCTGGCTGATTCTCCATCAATCTAACAGTATTCACCCTGCCCTGGTGGTTTCCTGAGACCCTGTCCCACCTAACTTGCGGGTCCACCCAAGCCACTTCCAGTGTCTTTTCCATACAAATGGCCTGCCATGATTCATGGTGTGGACTTTCCTAAAATCTCTCAAAGTTTCACAAAACCCAAACAAACAGCATCTGGCCTCAGCATGCCATGTATCTCTTGCTAAGAAGCCCCAAGCCTAGCATTAGCGACAGCCAGCTTCAGTTCACAGCTTAGCCTCTCCCAGGCACCTCCAAGCCCAGCACAAGTGGCAACCATCTACAGACCACATTGTAGCTCATACAACGTGGCTTCAGGCAGGGCACAGGCAGCAGCTGACCTTGGCCTGCAATAGAGTCCTATCTAAAGGCTCCAGAACCAACACACCTGGTGGTCAGCTTCAGACATCAGAGCTCCACTCAACCACCACCAGAAAAGACACAGCCAAAAGATAGAATGGGCAGGCACCAGAGCCCTGCTAAAGTGAATCTTGTTTCATAGGGACAGTCCCTGCACAGCAGCTCCTTCACTGTAGTCACGCACAGTCCTCACAACCAAATCAGCCTGAAGATCAATCTCTCCCACTAATGTTCAAACAGCAATCAAGGCTCAACTCCAGCAGGAGGGCACACACCACCCACACAAAAGATAGACCTGGAGTACCTGGCTCTGGTGACCAGGGAGACTGTGACACTGGGCCCCTAGGACACCTACTACATAAGGTCACTCTATTAAGACAAATCGGCTCTACATAATACATAGAACAAATAAAGAAAGACAGCCAAAATGAAGAGTCAAAGAAACATGTCCAAAATGACAGAACAGAGCAAAGCTCCAGAAAAGAACTAAACAACATAGAGACAAACAATCTACCAGATGCAGAGTTCAAAACACTATAATAAGGATGCTCAATGATCTCAGTGAGAATATCAACAAAGAGATAAGTTAACATTAAAAAGAACAAGTCATAAATGAAGAATACAATAACTGAAATGAAAAATACAACAGATGGAATAAAAATTAATTAGATAAAGCAAAAGACTGAATCAGTGATTTGGAAAATTAGGTAGCAGAAAACACCCAATCACAACAGCAACAATAAAAAAAGAATCCCCCAAAATGAACATAGTTTAGGAACCTCTAGGACAACATCAAGTGTACCAATATTCACATCATAGGGGTTTCAGAAGGAGAAGACAGAGAGCTAGAAATTGAAATCCTATTTGAAAAAGAATGACTGAAAATTTCCTTAACCTGGTGAAGGAAATAAGACATGCGAGCAGGGAGTCCCAAATAAGATGAACGCAAACAGGCCCATACCAAGACTCATCATAATTAAAGTTACAAAGGTTAAAGACAAAGAGAGAATTTTAAAAGCAGCAAGAGAAAAAAAGTTAGTTACCCACAAAGGAGCTCCCATAACACTATCAGCTGATTTCTCGACAGAAACTTTGCAGGCAAGAAAGGATTGGAAGGAAATATTCAAAGTGATGAAAAACAAAGCCCTACAACCAAGATTACTTTACCCAGCAATGCTATCATTTAGACTCGAAGGACAGATAAAAAGCTTCCCAGACAAGAAAAAGCTAAAGGAGTTTATCAACACCAAGCCAGTATTATAAGAAATGTTAAAGGAGAAGAAGAAAAAAAAATAAGATAAAACATATAAATAATAAAATGGCAATAACTGCAAACCTATCAATAATTTACTTTAAATGTAAATGAATCAAATATTCCAATCAAAGACATAGGGTGGTCGAATAGATATGAAAACAAAACTCATACATATGCTGCCTATAGGAGACCCACTTTAGATTGAAAGACAGACTAAAGTAAAGGGACAGAAAAAGATATTTCATGCAAATAGAAACAAACAAACAAAAAAGCTGGGGTAGCAATATTTATATCAGACAAAATGAACTTTAAAACAAAGGTTATAACAAGAGACAATGAAGGACCCAGCAATTCCATTTCTGGACATTTTTGGAAAGAAACTCAAAAAACGAATTCAAAAAGACATATATATATCCTTTGTTCATTCTATACTGTTTACAACAGCCATAATATGGAAGCAACCTAAGTGTCCATCAATAAATGAATGGACACAGAAGAAGTGGTACATATGTACAATGGAATATTACTCAACCATAAAGAATGAAATCTTACCATTTGCAACAACGTAGGTGGACCCAGAGGGTATTATGCTGAGTGAAATAAGTCAGACAGAGAAAGACAAATACCATATGGTTTTGCTTCTATGTGGAGTCTAAAAAAACAAAATAAATGGAACAAAACAGAAACAAACTATAGATACAGGGAACATTTTGATGGCTTTTAGATGGGAGGGCATTTGGGAGAAGGATATAAAAGGGCATAGATTAAGGTATGTAAATTGCCAGTTACAAAAACAGTCATGGGAGTGTAAAGTACAGCAAAGGGAATATAGTTAATAATATTGTAATAATTATGTATAGAGTCAGATAGATACTAGACTTATTGGGGTGATCCCTAAGTTCTATTAATGTCTAATTGCCATGTTGTACACTTGAAATTAATATATTGTATGTATGTCAACTGTATTTGAAAAAATTTTTTAAATTATTTAAAAAAAGATATGCAAATGTTAACCAATAAAGGGCAGAAATGGCTATATTTTTATCCACCACGAAGATATAACCATTATAAATATATATGAAGCCCACATCAGAGCACTAAAATATAAAGCATACATTGACAGAATCGAAAGGAGAAATAAATAACAATAAAATAATAGATTACAATACTTTATTTTCAATATTGGATAGAACATAATATATATTATTCAGGTATCCCGCTCTGGTCATATATCCAAAAGAATTAAAATCAGGATCTTGAAGAGATATTAACATTCCCATGTTCATTGCAAAACTAATCACAAAGCTAAAATGTGGAAACAACTTAAACGTCTATTGACAGATGAATGGATAAAGAAAATGTAGTATATACATGTAATAGAATACCATCCATCCTTAAAAAGAAGGAAATTCTGCAATATGTGACAAAATGGATGGACCTTGATGATACTATGTTAATTGAAATAATCCCAACACAAAACAAGTAGTGCAAGATTCCACTTATATAAGGTATCTAAAAATAGTCAAATTCATAAAATCAAAGACTGGAATGGTGGTTACCAGGGGTTAGAAAGAGGGGTCAATGGGGAATATTAATCACATAAAAACAAAGTTTCAGTTAAATGAGATAAATAAGCCCTTGAGATCTGCTATACATTGTACCTATAGTCAACAATAATGTATTGTACACTTAATTAAGAGGATCTCATGATCAGTGTTCTTAACACAATAAAATAAAAATATACTAAATGATCTAAGTTTGTGAATATCTTTATTAACATTTGAGTTTAGAAATTAAGATGGAAAGTTAATCATACCAGAACATCACTCTCATTCATTTACATTCCAATATGTTCTCTTGAGTGGAACAAGAAGAAGGGATGTCACAGCCAATATGCTGGAAGTCACATATAACCTTGGCTAAAATCTTGAGTGTATTACTGTATTAAACATCATTTAAATTGCATTCTGAGAAGGGGGAAACTCTAAAAGCAGTAAAAACTTTGACTTATTACCATTTCTAGAGAGATTTGCATGGCATATGGCTTGCACTGTCCCATAGTTATATTGCAAATTATGTAAATTGATATGTCACCTTTTCAGAGTTTTCTGCTGGAGTGCTTAGAGTCAAATTTTTGGCCAAGCTCTAAATACACATTAGGGCCTTGCAGTATGCTTTTTATATATAGCTCCACTCCTGCCTTCATTGGATCTATCCTACACTCTTATCCTTTGTATTCCATGTTCCTCTTCAATTATTTTGTTGAATCTTGTATGCATTTATATAAGCCACCTTATATCCTCTTTGAAACATAGGATAAAAAAAATTCAGATTTGAGGATTTTATTTTTATTGTTATTATGCATAGCCACGTTTTTTGTTTGTTTTTTCTTAATTTAGGTGAGTTTTTGACTTGAAGTAACATTGAGTTTCCCTCCAAAGAATATCTTTCATATTATTTCTCCCAGGAAGCTGTGTCATGAGGTTATATGTGAACTTATATGCATTACGTTATCAAAGTTCTAGGAAAAGAAAGAATACACTTAAGATGCATAACAAAGCTATATGCTAACTTTAAAGCAGTTATGAGTTTCCATCTTGCACACAAATCCCTTGTGTATGGTATAACTACAAAACTTGGAAGATCGTTTCTTTTCTTTATTTAAATATTGCCTAATTCAGCAAATAAGCAATCAACAATGATTTACAACCCAATAATTTAATGAACAAACTCTTCTGACAGGGTTAAAAAATATTAACTTGTAACCACAGTTTTCTATCTAATCCTTTCAAGGATTCAGAATTACTGGGTAAGCCAAAAGTGAGAAAGAGAACTGGAAGTTGCTGAGAAAGACAACAAGACTGACTGTACAGCTATGTGCTGAATGATGGAGAGGCTAAAGCAGGTAGGAGAGGGGAATGGAGTGGGGAAGCAGCTGCAGGGCCCAGGGGGACTCTGAGGACAGAGATGTCCAATGAAGGAATTTGTTGTTACATTTTGTTTGAAAAAAAAAATTCCTTTATTTGCTATTTGTTCAAGAAGCTATTAAAGGCTTACTTTTGAGGATTTTGATATCAGGATGACATTTTCTTTTGAATGTCTCTAAGACAGGATTAATTTTGTATCATTTCAAGAGGAATTTTGGAGAACTCTGTTATGACGGATTTTTGTACTTCCCTGAGAAAATTTCTTCCTTATATGATTTTTTTTTAAATTAAGTTTATTGGGGTAACATTTGTTAATATAATTACGTAATTTTCAGGTGTACATTATAATTTGACATCTGTATATTCTGTTGTGTTTACCACCGAAAGTCCAGTTTCCTTCAGCTACCATATATTTGATCCCCTTTACCCACTTCACCCTCCCCCATCTCCCTTTATTTGACTTCTTTTACCCCGTCTACCTTCCCCCACATCCTCAACCATGTTTATGAGTCTCTGTTTGTTTGTCTTGTTCATTCGTTGCTTTTAGGTTTATATCCCACATATAAGTGATATTATGTGATTTTCAACTTTTTCTGTCTGGCTAATTTTGCTTAGCATGATTATCTCGAAGTCTATCCTTATATGATTTTTTTTACTATGTTTATTATGGAAAAAATATAAATGGTAATAATAATATATAATAAAATATATAAAAATATAAGTTAAAATTTTCAACATTTTAAGTGTATAAATAAGTGATATTAATTACATTCACATTATTTGCAACCATCGACACAATCTATGTCCATAACTTTTCATCACCCTAAACAGAAACTCTGTACCCATTAAGCAATAACTCCCAACTTCTCCCTCCCCCAACCCTATTAACCTCTACAACTTTCTATTACTATGAAATTGCCTATTATAGGTACCTCTCATCAATGGAACCATATTTTGTTCTTTTTCATCTGACTTATTTCATTTAACATAATGTCGTCAAAGTTCATTTTGCAGCATGTATCAATACTTCATTCTTTCTCATGGTTAAATAATATTTCATTGTATGTTTATACCATATTTGTTCATATTCTTCTGTTGATGGTCACTTGAGTGTCTCTATAAGTATATGTTTGCATACTTGTTTTCAATTATCTTGGGTACTTACATAGGAGTGAAATTGCTGGATTAAATGTTATTCTATGTTAAAGATTTTGAGAAACTGCCACACTATTTTCCATAGCAGGTGCCCCATTTTATATTCCCACAAGCAGCATACAAATGTACTATTTCTCCACATTCTTACCAACATTTATTATATTCCCTTTTTTGTTATAGCCATCCTTGTTATGTGTGAAGTGGCCTCTCAGCGTGATTTTGATTTGCATTTTTCTAATGACGAATTGTACTGAGGATTTTTTCTGTGCTTGCTAGCCATTTGTCCTCTTTGGAGATAAGTCTATTCATGTCCTTGCCTATTTCTGATATTAAATCCTTATTGGATACGTGATTTGAAAATATTTCTCCATTATCTTTTCATTCTCTTAACAGTTTCCTTTGCTGCACCAACTTTTTAATTTTGATTAAATCCAATTTATTTTTCTTTTGTTGCCTATGCTTTTGGTGTCATGTTTAAGAAATCACTGCCTAATCCAAGGTCCTGTAGATTTTCCCCTGTTATCTTCTAAGAGTTTCATTGTTTTGGCTCTTCAATTTAGGTCTTTGATCCATTTTAATTACTTTTTTAATTTAGTGTAAGGTAATGGTCTAACTTCACTATTTTAAATGTGGATAACAAGTTTTTATAGTACTATTGAAGAGACTATTCTATTCTCATTGAACAATCTTAGCACCCTTGTCAAATATTAACTGATAATGGATGTAAAGGTTAATTTATAGGCTCTCAATTCTATTCAATTAGTCCATAAGTCTATCTTTATGCCACTACCTCACTGTTTTGACTATTGTCACTTTGTAATTTATTTTGAAATCAAGAAATGGAAGTAACTCCATCTTTGTTCTTTTTCAACAATGTTTTAGCTATCCTGAGTCCCTTGAAATTTCATATGAATTTTAAGATCAATTTTTACATTTCTGCAAAAAATACCATTGAGATTTTTATAGGGATTGCATTGAATCTGAAGATCACTTTGGGTAGCACTGTCATCTTAACAATATTAAGTTTCATGAATACAGGATGCCTATTTACCTATTTGGGTCTTCTTTAGGATTTTTTTAGCATTATTTTATATTTTTCAGAATAAAAGTCTTACCCTTGCATACTGACTGAATTTATTCTTAAGTATTCTACTCTTTTTGATGCTATGGTAAATTGAATTATTTATTTAATTTATTTTTTGGATTTTTCACTGCTAGTATATAAAAACATAAATAATTTTTGTGTGCTGATTTTGTATCCTACATCTTTGTTGAATTAGATCTAACATTTTTGTGTGTGTGATTCTTTAGAGTTTACTAGATATAAGATCATGTTATCTGCTAATGAAGATAGTTTATTTTCTTTCCAATTTTGGTGTTTTTATTTCTTTTGTTTAACATTTTATTTTATTGTATTATTAATTTCAAGTGCACAGTACATTGATTAGACATTTATATAGTTTATGAAATGATCCTCCCAATTAATCTATTACCTCTCTGACTCTACACATAGTCATTACATGCTGACTGCATTCCCTATGCAGTGATCCCCATACCCTTGATCATCTATCAACTGCTAATTTGTACTTCTTTAACCCTTCACCCCTTCCTCCTAAACCTGCAACCACCCTCCCCTCTGGCCATCTCAAGATTGTCCTCTACATTTGCGAGTCTATTTTTAATTAGTTTGTTCTATTTGTTCTGCATATAAGTAAAACCATATGGTATTCATCTTTCTCTGTCTGACTTATTTCGCTCAGCATAATAAACTCTAGTTCCATCCGTGTTGTTGTAAACGGTAAGATTTCATTATTTTTATGGCTGAGCAATACTCCATTGTATATATGAACTATAACATCCTTATCCAATCATCTGTTGATGGGCATTTAGGTTTCTCCCATATTTTGTTTATTGTGAATAGTACTGTCATGAACATAGGATGTATAGATATTTATGAATTATTGTTTTCATTTTATTTGGAATAATACCCAGAAGTGAAATAGCTAGGTCAAAAAGCAGATCAATTTTTAACTTTTTGAGGAATCTCCAGACTGTTTTCCATAGTGGCTGTACCAATTTGCAATCTCACAAACACTTATGAGGGTTCTCTTTTATCCATATCCTCCTCAACACTTGTTTTTTAATTTATTGATGATAGCCATTCTGACATGTGTGAGGTGATATCTCATGGTGGTTTTAATTACCATTTCTCTGATGATTAGTGACCTTGAGTGTCTTTATAGATGTCTATTGGCCATCTGTATTTCCTCTTTGGAGAAATATCTATTCAGGTCTTCTGCCGATTTTTAAATTGGATTGTTTGTTTTAGGAGTGTTGAGTTGTATGAGTTCTTTGAATATTTTGGATATTAACCCCGTATCAGATGTGTCATAAGCGAGTACTTCTCCCATTTAGTAAGTTGTCTTTTCATTTTGTTGATGTTTTTCTTTGCTGTGAAAAAACTTTTAGTTTGATGTAGTCTCATTTGTTTGTCTTTTTCCCTTGCCTGAGAAAATATATCTGAAAAGAAATTATGAGTAGCAATGTCAGAGAGTTTACTGCCTATGTTTTCTTCTAGAGTTTTATGGTTTTGGGTCTTACATTTAAGTCTTTAATCCATTTTGAGTCTATTCTTATATATGGTGTAAGAAGGGCAGCCATCCAGTTACTAGCTGCTCTGGGAAATCTGTGGGTTTAGTAGGGTGGGCAAACTCCCTGGGCTAATGCAGCTTCAGAATTGGCCATGCAGCAGGAAGTTCAGTACAGGCAAGCTGGCACTGGTCTGTAGACTTCCCCTTAGGGGGTGCCGACTAAGGCACAATGGCAGCTGCCTCTCCAGCCCTTGCTCCAGCGTCACATAATGCAGTTTTTCCTCATGTGACTCTTTCTTGAGCCTCTGTCCTTCTGCCAGCACCCAGGGTGTCTGTCTGCAGGCAAGAGAGCCTGTGTGTGAGCCCTTCTCAGAGGCTTCTGAGATTTCAGTCTCCTTCCATCTCACCCAGATAGCCAGAATTCCAACTGATTTTTACAGTCAGATATTTTGGGGAACTCATTTTCCCTGGGCTGGGGAACCTCCATATGGGGCTAAGCTCTCTTGGGCTCTCTCTCCTGCAGCTCTCTTGGGCTCTCTCTCCTGGTCCTCCACCACCACCTGCCGGTGCAGGTCCAACCTGATTCGTGTCTTTGTCCCTCCTACAGTCTTCAATATGGCTCCTTCTTTATATCATCAGATGTATGTGTTATGATCAGCTGGACTTTAGATGATTCTCCATGTTGATTATTTTATAATTTGGTTGTAATTTTAATGCGGTCCTAAGAGAAGGTGAACTCCACTTTTACCTAGTCTGCTGTCTTGACTGAAATCCCTTTGCTTCTTTATATTGCCAAATTGTTCCGGCTAGAATTTCCAAAACTATGTTAAACACAAGTGGCAAAAGTGAGGATCCTTGTCTTTATCCTAATATTAGAAGAAAAGCTTACCGTCTTTCACCACTGAATATGATAGTATCTGTGGTTTTCTCATATATGGTCTTTATCATGTTGAGGAAGTTCTTTCTATTCCTAGTGTATTGAGTGTTTTTTTTTTATCATGAAATGGTGTTAGATTTTGTCAAATCTTTTTCTGTATTGAGATTATATCTGTTTTTCTTTCATTCTACTAATGCGATTTATTACATTCATTGATTTTTATATGTTGCTATGCTTGTATTTCTGGGATAAATCACATAACCATGGTGTAGAATCCTTTTAAGATGCTTGCTGCTAAATTCAGTTTGCTAGTATTTAAGATGCTTGCTGCTAAATTCAGTTTGCTAGCATTGATATTCATAAGGCATATCGTTCTGTAGTTAGTCTTTTCTTGTAGCCCAATTTTGTCTGGCTCTTGTATTAGGGTAATGCTGGCATTATAGAAATGAGTTAAGAAGTGTTTCCTCCTTTTCAATTATTTTGAGGAGCTTAAGAATTGGTTTTTAATTCGTAATTAAATATTTGATAGAATGCTCCAAGGAAGCCATCTGATCCTGGAATTTTCTTTGTTGGGAGGTTTTTAATTACTGATTCGATCTCTTTACTTGTTATAAATATGAACCTATTCAGATTTTCTATTTCATTTCGATTTAGTTTTGGTAGTTTGTGTCTTCTCAGAAATTTGTGCATTTCATCTAACTTATCTAATTTATTGGCATACAGTTTATAATATTGTCTTATAATCCTTTTTATTTCTGTAAATGGGGTAATAATGTCCCTTCTTTCACTTCTAATTTTAGTATTTGCATCTTCTCTCCCTCTCACTTTCTTTCTCAAGTTTTTGTTTTGGTTTGGTTTGCTTTTTGTTTTGTTTTGTTTCTGTTTTGTCAATCTAGCTAAAGGTTTGTCAAGTTTTTTGATCTTTTTAAAGAACAATTTCCGGTTTTGCTCACTTTCATTACTGATTTTATCTGTTCTATTTCATTTACCCTCACTCTAATCTTTTTTATTTACTTATTTCTGCTAAATTTGGATTGAATTTTTCTTATCCTAGTTTCTTATGGCACAAATTTAGTTTATTGATTTGAGATTGTTCTTTTTAACGTAATAATTACAGCACTAAATTTCCCTCCTGGCACTGTTTCTGCTGCATCCCATAAGTTTTGGTATGATGTGTTTTTGTTTTCATTCATTTTGAGGTATTTTCTTCTATGGCTCATTGGTTCTATAATCGTACTGTTTAATTTCCACATATTTATGATCTTTCCAGTTTTCCTTCTGTTATTGATTTCTGGTATAATTCTATTGTAGTCAGAAAATATTCTTCACAAAATTTCATTCTTTTTAAAAAAATATATCAGACTTTTTAGTGGCCTAAGATATGGTTTATTTTAGAGAACATGTCATGTGCACTTGGGAAGAATGTGTATTCTACTGTTGATTGGTAGAATATTCTGTATATATCTTCTAGATTTAATTGGACTATATATTGTTCAAGTCTCCAATTTCTTTATTGATCTTTTGTCTTGTTCTATCTATTATTGAAAGAAGGCTATTGAAGTCTCCAATATTATTGTAGAACTGTTTATTTCTCTTTAATTCTGTTAAAGTTTTCCTTATATATTTGGGGGCTCTGTTGTTATGTGTGTATATGTTCACAATTTTTATATTTTGTAGATGAATTAAATATTTTTCAATATATAACGTTCTTTTCTTATCTCAGAAGATTTTTAAATATAAATATATATTTTCCTGATAATAATATAGCCCTTCTTGTTATTATTTGCATGAAATATATTTTTCCATCTTTTTACTTTTAAGCTCTTTGTGTCTTTGGATCTTAAGTGAATCTCTTGTAGACAGCATATACAGGCCTACTTTGGAGATATTGCAGATTTGGTTCCAGACCAACACAAACAGTAAATATCACTATAAGTAAATAACACAAACTTTTTGGTTTCACAGTACATATAAAAGTTATATTTACACTATACTATATTCTATTGAGTGTAATAGCATGTTGTCTAAAAAAAGAATCACATATATATCAATTTAAAAAACTTTATTGCTAAAAAAAATTCTAACCATTATCTGAAGCTTCAGCAAGTTGTAATCTTTTTTGCTGGTGGAGGGTCTTGCCTTCATATTGTAAAAAACACAGTATGTGCAAAGCACAATGAAACAAGGTATGTCTGTGTGGATCACATGTTTTAACCCATCCTGCCAATCTCTGCCCTTAAATAAGAAAATTTACTCCATTTAAAGTCATTAATGACTAGGAAAGACTTACTCATGCCATTTAGCTATTTGTTTTCTGTATGTCATATATGTTTTTGTTCCTCAGTTCTTCCATTACTGGCTTTTTGTTTTTGGTTTATTTTTTTTGTGTGTGTAGTGTACCACTTGATTCTTTTTTTTCTGTAATTAAAAAATTATATGTAGTCGTTACCTTGGGAGTTACAATTAACATCTTAAACTTATAACAACCCAATTAAATAATACGAATGTAGTTTTAATAGTATACAAACTTCTATAAATCTGTCTCTTTCTCTTTTATATTATTATTGTCACAGACTCCATATTTATACATTGTGTGCCAATTAACATGTGTCTATAATCATTTTTAATTATTTGCATTTTTTATAGCATAGGAAAAAAAGAAGATAAACCAAAAGTACAATAATACTGGCTTTAATATTTACCTATATACTCTACCAGTGTTCTTTGTTTTTTTATATGGCTTTGAGTTATGGTCCAGTATCCTTTAATTTCAGTTTGAAATACTTCCTTTAGCATTTCTTATAGAGCAGGCCTATTAGTAACAAACTCCTTTATTTTTGTTAACTTGGGATTCTTGATGGATACTTTTGCTAGATATAGAATTCTTGGTTGAGGTTTTTTCTTTCATAACTTTAAATGTGTTATCTCACTGCTTTCTTGCCTCTCTGGTGTCTGATAAGAAGTCAGCTGTTATTGAGATTCCATGTATATAATAAATTGCTTTTCATGTACTGCCCTTAAGATTCTCTTTGTCTTTAGCTTTTGACAAATTGACTATAATGTGTCTCACTGTAAATCTCTTTGAGTTTATCCTGCTTAGAGTTTATTTAGCTCCTTGGATGTGTGAATTTAGGCATTCCATTATATTTGAAAAGTTTTCAGTCATTATTTCTTCAAATATTCTTTCTGCTCCTTTCTCCCACTCCTTTTCTTCTAGGAATCCCATAATGTATATGCTGGTCTGCTTGATAGTCTCCTATAGATCCTTTAGGCTATGTCCACTTTTCTTCTTCTTCTTTTTTGTTTTTATTTCTGCTCCTCAGACTGGATAATTCCCACTGTCTTATCTTACAGTTCACTGATTCTTTCTTCTGCCTACTCAAATTTGTTTTGAACACTCTAGTGAATTTTTTAATTCAGTTACTGCACTTTCTTCAGCTCCAGAATTCCTGTTTGGTTTACTTTTAAAATTTCTCTTTTTTGATATTCTCATTTTGTTCCTACATCATTTTCTCTATTTCTTTTATCCATGGATTCCTGAACTCCATGATTACATTAAGACAATTGATTTAAACTCTTCACTTAGAAAGTCCAATCACTGGGATTCCTCAGAAATGGTTTCTGTCAATTTTTTTTTCCTGTGAATAGGCCATAATTTCTTATTTCTTTGTATGTTCTGTGATTTTTTTAAGTGAAAACTGGATGTTCAACTATTATAATGTGGTAACTCTGGAAATCAGATTTTACCTGTTCCCAGGCTCTGCTCTTCTTGATTGGTGAAGACTTAGTTTGTGTTCAGCCAGCCGTTTTGAATAAAATTTCCCTGACATCCAGGAGTTCAAAAATAATAGCAGCAGCAGCAGCAGCAGCAGCAGCAGCAGCAGCAGCAGCAGCTATAACAATAAACAACCTAATCGAATCTTTCTGGATTGGCTCTATGCTACAGAAATTCTTTAAAGCTTAACCATGCCATTTACAATTCTGCCTCACTTTTTATTTTCTGCTTGCACTGAGCCTACAGATCACCAATGGTGAAAACTTCAGGTTTCTCAGCTCTTTTCTGAACATGTATCTTGTTCAACATGCATTGCCTTTTACATTCCCCAGTATGTGCCAGTGTTTCTGAATGCCCTAATTTCCCAAAGAAACTCTCCCCTCAGCTATTCCTCCCTGCTTTAGGTAATCCGTTGTATATCTCATCTATAATCTTTAGCCTCAGGAAGCTATGAGGGAGTTTTTCTCAACATGCAATGTTTTCAAGTAATGCCCATTACTTTTTCCTCCCTGAGTGCTGTCTGGGTAAAACAGAGATGAATGTCTCGTGTCATCCTTCAGGTAATGTCCAGACAGGGTAGAACAGAAAACAAACAAACAAACAATAATTTGTTAATAATATTTGTGTTATTCTCTCTGGAACTAGAGACTGAAGTTATATGGTGAGAACACAGGCTGCAGTCTTCAAAGCTGTCACCATGCTGGGAAGTGGTAGGGAATGGGCAAATTAAAATGTCACAAAGCTTTCATATCATTTTTAAGTTGGTTACTGTAAACCTTTGATTATTTTCCAGAGCTCTGACAAAATTTGTCTGATAATTTCTGCTTGTTTTTTCAATGTTCCTATGGAGGGATGGGAGCTTATAGCTGCCTACTCTATCATTTTGCTGAAGTCATTCCAATGGGGCCTTCTTGACTCTACTACACTGAGGGCCTGACTTACTTTCAACATGACTGAAACAGAACTCATAGTATTTCCTTCTAACATATTTCTCTTTTCTGTGCTTCCTATCTAGGAATGGTTAGATCATTTCTTCAGTTACTCAAGCCAGGAATCTTTATATTTTCCCATTTATTTGGTAGACTGGTAGTTAGTCATCAAGTTCTGTGGATGCAGTGTAGCCTTCTAAGAATTCTCTGATTATTCCACTTATCACCAATTCATCATTTCTACATTAGTTCAGGTTGCTATCATCTTCCACTTTGATTGTTTAAATTCCTCCTGTCCAGATGGCTTACATCTCATTTTCCTTCTCCATTTCCTATATACATCTGCTCAAAACACTCTGTGCTTACCCCTAAGAACCTTAGGACATATGTTAATATTTTATTTCTTGCTTTTAGAGTCCTAATCTCCTTTAAGATGAGAACTGTGTGTATTCAGCCCTGCAACAGTGTCCAGTATACAGCAAGATCTAATCACATATTCTTGAATATCTGAAACAGATTCACAATACTAACCCTCAGAATAATATGATATAGTACATAGTAGGCATAGTAACAGGAACCAGCAAAATGTTTTTATATATAAGCATACATGTACACACTCACGCACACACACACACACACACACACACACACACACACACAGTTTAGAAACTTTTAAAACTGAATTTTCTTTCTTGCTTCCTTACCTCTGATTTTGAAAATCCTACTGTTCATTCAATATATTTTAATCCTTACCTTCTCTAGCTCCTACTTATCAAATACACACCTGTCAATTCAGCACTAAATTATATACTAATTCAAAATCCTTGATATAATTCATAATGCTCCTTTCATCAAAAAAGAGAGGGATATGCAAATGTTGGGGTTAATATATACCATGTTGCTAATAGATGCTGTAAACAGAATGTAGCTCCACTTACCACCCCAGGCCCAGTTATTCGCCACTGACATGCTTAATAATGTACTGTCTTATAGTGATTATAATTAGATATAATTTCTGTGAGTTTTGTCTACCCATTAGATCTGCATTTCCCTGAAGGTAACAACCTTCATTTAACTAGTTTTCTATTAACCAAGAACTCAGAGTTCAAGCAGATATACAATACATATTTTCCCAACATAAATGTTTATGAATCGTAATTGAGTAAGACTTATGGGATGAGCTGTACTATGCCAGAATTTACTTTTATTTTTGCATCTAACGTTTTGATACAATTGTCTTATACCTGGATAAATCATAGCCTAAATGACAATATTAGGGCACAATATACTCTTCTCCCCCTGAAGAAACTGGATGGGTGTGGAGAGGTTTTTCCATTTCACATTGCTTTCTCATTATGCCCAGGAGACAAATTATCTATTTTTCTCATCTAGCTGGGGACAACAGTCCACATGTGAAGAGTCTCTATGGTCATATTCAAGTCAGCATCCAGAGCCATGCATATATGTACATTTGTGAACCTGCTCTTTGAAAATAAAGAAGGAAAGTTGGTGTGGTGGGAAAAGTCATCTATCTTACACTCTATCTCCCACATTGCCCGAGATAGAAAAATTTTCAAGTTTTAGATCAACAACTAAGTAGACTTAATCCACATACATATTACATGGCTACCTTTCCCCCAATAAGAATCTCTTTGCCAAGGAATAGAAATGATTGCCTTTTGCTCTGTAATTTCTAATATTCTATTATATTATCATATATCACTCATAGGTAGTCAGTAGGTTCCAAGTTTCTAAATACTTAGTGGATAGAGTTGAGGCTGATGAATGAGACCTTGGCATTTCAAAGTGGAGACATGGAGGATGGTCAAGAAGAGACTTCATGAGACTGTCATGGCAGATAGCATAAACAGTTTGAGACCAAGGTTTGCAAACCCAAGGGTATCTTGCTTGCCCCACTCTCTGCTAGGTCCCTGGCACATACAAGGCTTGGCTTTGAGGCTTCAGGGCTGCTATGGAAGAGCATAGTGTGTCTGGCAGGAAAAAAAGTTTAATTCAGGGATATGAATAAAGTTCTGGTCTTTCCAGAACAACTTTGTCCTAGACCCAGCCACTTTAACAACAAAAGAAAGAGAAATAATAATTAAATAGGTATGGTACTTTAGTTTTGCTCAGGATTCTCAGGAACAGCCTCTTCAAACATTTTATTAATGGTCTCCATTGCCTCATGGACAGTAGATGATCCATGAACAGCATTTCTCAAAACACTTTTTCCATATTTGGCCCGGATAGAGTCTGGGGACAATAGTTTTCCTTCATCTGGGTCTACAGGACCTATCAGTCGTCTCCAGTCTGCAATAGCATTCCACTTGGTCAGAACCATGACCAAAGATGGACCCCTGCAAATAACAAAGGTTTCAGAAAATTTGGGCTATTTACAACTGTACAGGAAGGAAGGAAGGAAGGAAGGAAAGAAGGAAGGAAGGAAGGAAGGAAGGAAGGAAGGAAGGAAGGAAGGTCTTTCCAGAACAACTTTGGAAGGAAGGAAGGAAAGAGGGATGGAAGAAGGGAGTGAGGGAGGAAGGAGAGAAAGCTAGAGAAGAAAGAAAGGAAATAAAAATGAACCCCAAATATTAACAGGGTGCCTTTTTATAAATGAGATTATATGAAATGTTTCGATTAATTTTTATCTTTTCCGAAGTTTCTATAATGAACATTTACTACTTCATAATGCAAAGAAATATATATCAGAAACTTACTCAGATAATATTTCTAATACATCTTTATAAAAGTCTTTTTTTTTTATTTTAAAATAAATTTTATCTGCTTGGTCTTCAGTTAGCAGCATTTCCTTCATCTGTGTTATCTCAAATCCAGCTTCTTTAATAAGGTCAAAGATCTCCTCTAGAGAAAACAAACAGTTGCTAATCATATAGATTGCCTTTACTTTTGCTCCTTATCCAAGTAGATTGAAATAAGTAAAGGGAGTAATAGTTTTACTTGCATAGTGTGGTTTAAAAACCAAAACTATGCTAAACTAAATTGAACTTAAAAAGCACCAGATTGACATTCAGAAGAACTTTAAGTGTTAATGTAGATGTTCAATATCTGTGATCCATCTTTCCAGAAAATACCCGAAACATCTAGTGGACTATAAAAGTGGGAGAGGAGGTGATCTCTTTTGCTAAAAGTGAAGACATGTTTTCATCTCCATACTACAGATGCCAAGGAACTTCTTGCTAGATGTTGATTGAAGAGGAGTGCCAATCTGAGCTCTTCTCCCTGAAGCAGCAAGGCACCATTGAGGAAATCAAAGTAAATTTTGTCATAATCTCATCAAAGTCTAAACTTTGAGGGCTACTTTCTGGAGATGAAGGTATTCACTGCATTATTCTTTCAACTTTTCTGTAGTTTGAAAATTTTCACTAATTTAGGGAAAATGTATATGCTGGCTTTTATTTTTAAATATTTACCTCTTTGTTCTTGTGTCACATGAGGTTTAATCAGTCCTAAAGTGTTTTGAGGAGGAAAGAAATACTGTATTTCCCTTTCAGCAGCTTCTAAGGAAACACTTCCATACAACTGGTTGATAGGTAAACTTTCCATTGCAAATTGTACACATAAACTTTGGGAAAGAAATCAAGTGAAAAACTGTTATAATGTAACATAATATAATATAACACAATACAATGTAACACTATTTATATAAATTATTCAAAAGTTAAAAAAGCAATAGCAACTCACTTCTGATCTAGGCATTGTGCAAAAGGAAGTAATTACAGAATGGCTTAGGGCATGCTACTTCCTTAGATGGAGGTAATAGCCATTAGGAAGATAGGGCATGAACATTTAAATAATTGGTAATGGATGTTGACAGATAACTGTGAATGAAGCAATGGATGTCCTGGTGCAGTGACAAAGCAGACTATAGAATCCTGACTGCACCACTTGCTAGCTATATGATATTTAGCAATTACTTAACTTCTCTGTGCTTTAGTTGTCTAGAATATAAATATGATAATAAAACCTGTTTTGGAAGGTGATTGTGAGGATGTAATTAGATGATGTATTTGAAATATATGGTGCATATTAAGCTCTCATAAATATTCTTTTCCCTTCTTTTACTACTAAATATCATTAAGCACTAGAGATAGCATTTGACTCTATACCAAAGATACCAAACTATAAACATTAAATCCAGGAGACACTATAGTAGAACCCTTCCAGTAAGCAAGAGCAGCAACAAAAGAGGAGCCTAAGGGATAGCCCACAGACAGTAAAGAGGCAGAAATGATGTTGATGGTCCTAGATAATCCATGCCAGGTTACACAATTTGTTCTGGTTCTGTTTCTACATGATATATGAATATATATTTCCTAAATCAATTGTTCCTTGCTAATTTTTTCATTTCTTTTTTTCTGTCTATCTATGTATATTTTAATAGAGGAAATTATTACTGCTCATTGCATTTTCTACCTTTTACACATAATCTTGAGCAGCCAAACCCCCAAATCCAGCCATGGTAAATAATGCCCCTTCATGTTAATAGAGTGACATCACTGGAAACTTGATTTTCTGTCTTGAGCTTCAGGAGCTTCTTGCCTCTCAGGTTTCAGTGACCTATTTATATTTCCTTTTTGCTTTATCCTACTTGACCTTCCTACTCGGGCCTTGGCTGTTCTCCCACCTCTGATTTGGAGATACCTGTAGCCTAAGATCCTTGGAAACTGTGATTGCCAGAGATGGGGATTTGTACAATGAATGATGAAAATAGCCTAAACCACCACTAGCACTTACTTTATTCATTGCAGAGAACTACATCTAGCCCCTTTGTTATGCTGTTAAACATGATTATTAGGAAAAGTGTGTGTGTGTGTGTGTGTGTGTGTATGTGTGTGTAAGGATAAAATAGAGGGGCTGCTATATTTATCTTTTGTGCAAGTGCCCATATTTCAGATTAAGCAATGCAGAGTGCAGAATTTAAACCAAAGTTCAGAAAAAGGACAGAGCTCCATTGAAAGAGTTATTTCTAAAACAATCTGAAGGACCTGAGTTGAGCCAAGGAAATTGGAAAAGTGGGGACCAATAAAAAATAAGGGTCAGGATTAGTTGTAAACTTGTAGCAACAGAGAGATCTTAAGGGCTCTGGATGGGAATCCTCATTACAATAGTGGGATGGAGAAGGGTAGCCACTCAGTGCCCTCACCTGGAGAAAATGTCTCTGTGCAGGTACACTACCTCTATTCTTGGAATCACAATTTCTAGAAGAGTGTGTCTACAGGTATCGGCCTTGTGTTGGTAGGAGTTCTTCTCTCTGATGCTATGCTTTGCATTCTATACTACATTTCATTAAGAGGTTCTATGGCACTCTGCTCACAAACCATTTATGGAGTGTCCACACCACATTATCCTTGACAGTTATTTTCTGACACAAGATCAAAGACATAAGAGAGTAGGGCTAAAAAAGAGAAATAATATATCCATTTGGAACAAGTCAGATTCAAGATATCCTGCCCAAAAGAAACCAATTAACTTTTATATGTGATGTTTCATAAGTACTGCTATTTATTGTGTAAACATATGTCAAGTTTACTTGTGCCTGATAGAGCATCTCTATTCTTGTTCACATGAAGGAAAGGCCTTTCTTCCCCTGAATTAAATCCTACCCTGCAATCGGCACAAAGAATTCGAATGAATTACAATTCAGTTAGTTTCCATTAACTATATCACGAGAATGATGCATGAGATTCTATCCCCATCCTCCAGATGATAACAAGCCTGACAGCTAAGATCAAAAGATATTTACAGAGTGCCCCTTATGTGCCAGGTAACATGCCATGTTTTGAATTGATTACAAAGTTTAATTGTTATCTAAGATTCATCAGTAAACTAACTTAGAAATGGTTCTCCTCAAATTATAGACAACATATTAAGTTATCATTGTCTTAAAATGCTTATGGCAAACTAAAGAATCTACAGCTGCCATTATACCCTTCTCAAAAGAATTTCTCCTAAATAATAAATGGGGTAGGTAGATGGAGTTTTTTTGCTGGGTATCCATCACTTACTTTCTAGCTCCAAACCAAGCAATCCACAACCTTCTTTTGCAAATCTTTGGCCATATTCAGGCTGGCACTGAGCAGTCCACTCCTGACCAAGGAGAACCATCTATCCTGAGAACTTCCCTTGGACTAGAGCTGTATTTCCTGTGCCTCATATCCAAAAAGAAATTATAATGGCTCCCAAGAAAACAGTTTGGGACCCATGATATGAATCTGACCTCTCTGGAAGACATTCTTTTGCTTCTTCAACAGTGTTTGGGCCAATTAACTTTTTCCAGTGTTGTAAACCATTGTCTCTTAATAAAACAAGGGCTAAAGATGTACCACTGTTAGAAAAGAAAAAAAAAAACCAAAGTTAATAGAAGTATGGCTCAGTAGCTAATTATACATAGGTAATACAAGTGTATATGTTAAATAGACTACAAAAAGTCAAAATAATCCTTTTATCAAGAGTCTGAAATTAAGATTCTTAAGAACATATTTATAAAAATACGGAAGCAGCGATTTGAAGTAAAAAAGAAGGGCCTTAATTCTGATAGAGTGGTTCCTATATTGTTCCCATGATCCTGCAGATTTATATTACCTTGCTGGATTTCTTCCCAAGTTGCTATTTTACTTACTCTTCTAGAAATCTGATAGATTTCTAGCATTTCATTCCTCTTTTAGAACTAGTAATCCTTAGGATTATCAAAGCCTTTGAGAGTCAGTCAATCCTCTGCTTGGACTTGTTGCACACTCTGATGTCTGCCACTCAACTGAACTGGACTCTAGTAACTTCACCTGAACCTTTCCATTTTTCTAATAATATTCCAAGAGTACTAGAGAAGACCGATATTTGAGCAGAGAGTCGACATAGGAGGAAGACTGGAAAAGAAGCAGACTCAGCACATGTTTACAGAATTGAGAGAACTGGCAACTTGACAGAAATAAAAGTTAAGAGAAGATTTAAATGATTCAAAAGTAAGTCAAACTGTGCTTTCTACACCTAAATTCTACCTTACCTGGTCATGTTTTCTATAAGATTTTCAAAATAATCTTCATTTTTATATTCCTTGCACAGTGTTTGTGCTTCTTCTTCTGATAATACTATTTGTCTTTGCATCAGTATTTTAAAGCCTTCATCTTGAATAATATTCAAAACATCCTCTAAATAAAAGTCACATGAGTTTTAAACTGCTAGATTATTGCTTATACACATAATATAGAATATATTTATCATAAGGGCATATAATGCATTTTATTCTAATATGAAATTTTTAAATTTGCAAAACAAATAGCCCATTAGATTTTAATTTAAGGGGAGCAATACTCATATCAGATTATGGTTCTATTTCCAATTTTTCATGACATGGGAATCATACAGATATATGTACACACACACTCATGGAAGTATCTCATTAGCAAACATTTTCTATACTATATGCTTTGTCTCTAAGACTGGAATCAATGCAAGGCTAACCTCTCTCACTATTTCTATTCAATATCATACTAGAAAACCTAGGTAGTGAAATAACACAAGAAAAGGAAAGATAGGATATACAGATTGGGAAGGAAGGAATAAAATGGTCTTTGTTCACAGATGAAATGATTGTCTATATAGAAAATCCCCTCAAAACAACAAAACTCCTGGAACTAATAAGAGACTATTATAGCAAGTTTGCAGGTTACAATTAATATGCAGAAGTCAATAACTTTCCTATATACCAACAATGAATATTGGAATTTGAAATTTAAAATAATATCATTTACATTAGCATACAGAAAATGAAATTCATGAATAGAAATCTCACAAAATATGTACAAAACCTAAATGAGGAATACTGCAAAACTCTGATGAAAGGAATCAAAGATCTAAATAAATGGGGGCATATTCATTGTTCATAAATAGTAAGACTCAAAATTGTTAAGATGTCAATTCTTCCTAACTTGATTTCTAGGTTCTACACAATCCCAATCAAAAGCCCAGCAAGTTATTTTGTGGATGTGGATATTGACAACTCATTCTAAAGTTTATATGGAAAGGCAAAACCCCAGAATAGCCAACTCAATACTAAAAGAGAAAAACAATGTTGGAGGACTGAAACTACCTACTTTAAAACTTATTATAAAATTATAGTAATCAAGACAGTGTGGGATAGGCAAAAAAATAGACACATAGAACAATGGAACAGAATAGAGAACCCAGAAATAGACCCACATGAATGCAGTCACCTGATCTGTGACAAATAAGCAAAGGTAGTACTGTGGAGCAATGATAGACTTTTCTACAAATGGTGCCCGAAAAACTGAATATGCACATGAAAAAAATAATCTAGACACAGACTTTATATTTTTCACAAAAACTAACTCAAATGGATTATAGATCTAATTGTAAAATACCTAACTATAAATTTTCTAGAAGATAAAGGAGGAGAAAATCTAGGTGACCTTGGATTTGGCAATAATTTTTTAGTATAAACATTAAAAGAACCAAAAGAAAAAAAAACCCGATAAGTTGGACTATATTAAAGATAAAAACTTTTTTGGAAAGGACACTGTTTAAAAACCACAGAGCCAAAAATCTGGAAAAATATTTGAAAATCACATTTATATAAAGGACTTGTGTTCACAATATACGAAGAACTCTTATAACACAACAATAAGTAAAAATGGGCAAAAAAATCTGAAGAGACACTTCACCAAAGAAGATATAGAGATGGAGGTTAGTGTATAAAAAGATACTCAGCATCATATATCATTAATAAATTGTAAATTAGGATAACATGAGATATCATTACATACTTATTAGAATAGTATTAGAATAGGGGAAAAAAATCTGAATAACCACCTGTTGGCAAGGATGTAGAGAAACAGGAACTCTCATTAATTGCTGTTTGTAATGGAAAATGGTACAGCCACTTTGGAAGGCATTTTGACAGTTTCTTACAAAGCTAAACATAGTTTAATCATAGATCATATGATATAGTATGAATGCTCTTAGGTATTTACACAACTGAGTTGAAAACTTTTGTTTACACATGCAAAAAAATGCACATGAATGCCTATGGTAGCTTTATTCATAATAGCCCTAAACTGAGAACAACAAAGATGTCCTTCATTAGGTAACTGGAAAAACTTTGATACATCCATACAATAGAATATTATTCAGCAATAAAATAAATGAGCCATCAAGCCACAGAAAGACACTGAGGAACCTGAAATGCATACTGTTAAGTAAAAGAAATCAGTCGGAAAAGGTTATATACTGTATGATTCCAACTGTATAACATTTTGAAAAAGGCAAAACTATAGAGACAGAAAAAAGATCAGTGGTTGCCTGGATTTAGGAGGGAGAAAGAGGGGAATAAAAAGATGAAGCACAAGAGATTTTTAGGGCAGTGATTCTATTCTGTATGAAACTATAAAGGAGGTACATGACATTATACATTTATCAAAAACCATAAAATGTACAAAACAAAGAGTAAACCTTAATGTAAACTAAATTGTAAAAACATATCACAATAACATACGATGTTAATTGGAGAAACTGTTAGGCAAGCATATGGGAACTCTGTACTATCCCTCTTAATATTTTTATAAATCTATAATTGTTCTAAATTATGAAGTCTATTCACTTAAAATATGTACATATTAAAAAAAAGATTTTAAAAGGTAAATAAAACATTACAAAGAAGAAAACTCTAAGCCCAGATAGTTTTACCAGTAAATTACACTAAACACTTAAGAAAAATATAAAACCAATTAATCCTATCTCTTACAGAAAATAAGAGGAATGACTAATTCTCATCTCATTTTATAAGGCCCTCATTATGCTGACATCAAAACCAGATAAAGACATTACAAGAAAAGAAAACAAATAACCCTATTGAATATAACCACAAAAGTCCTCAACAAAATATTAAAAAATCAAATCCAGAAATATGTAAAAAGGACAATATACAATTATCAAGTGTGGTATATCTAGAGAATGCAAGGCTGATACAACATTCATAAATCAAAGTAATTGTCATAGTATCAAATTCAGGAAAATAAAAAAAACAATCATATCAGTAGAAACAGAAAAAAATATTTGAGAAAATACAACATCCACTTGTGATAAAGAAAGAGAAGAAAGAAAGAAAGAGAGAGAGAGAGAGAGAGAGAGAGAGAGAGAGAGAGAGAGAGAGAGAAAGAAAGAAAGAAAGAAAGAAAGAAAGAAAGAAAGAAAGAAAGAAAGAAAGAAAGAAAGAAAGAAAGAAAGAAAGAAAAAGAAATCTCCTCAAACTAAGAATAGGTGGAAGTTTTCTTAATTTGATAAAGTATAGATAGAACTAACATTATATTTAATGTTAAAGGACTGAATGCTTTCTCTATAAAGTCAGGAACAAGGCAAATGTGTCTACTTTCACCTCTTCTATTCAACATCATATAGAAAGTTCTAGCTAGTCAGCCCAATGAGGTAAGCAAAAAAAATAAAAGGCATACAGATTAGAAAGGAAGAGGTAAAACAGTCTTGATTTGCAGATGATATTGTCTACATTAATGATTCTCAGCCAGATATTTTGTGACCCAGGGGTGCCTTTGACAGTGTCTGGAGACATTTTTGGTTGTCACAACTGAGAATAGAGGAATGCTATTGGCATGTAGTGAGTAGAGGCCAAGGGTGTTATAAACATTTTACAATGCATATGACAGAGTCTTCCTCGACAAAAATCTATCTAGCCCCAACTTGAAGTAGGTCTGAGGTTAAGAAATCCTAGTCTACATAAAAATTCTCAAGGAGACTACATCAAAACTTCTAGAACTAGGTGAGTTCAGCAAGTCAGAGAATACAAGATCAATATACAAATAACATTATATTTTCATACACTAGGTTTGAGAAAGAATTAATAGTGTGAATTTATGGTTTATGTTCTTACTCTGCAATGTTCACTCTGCTTTGTGAATATGGGATGAGGTTAAAAATAACTTTGTAAGTGCCAAGCACTTTGTTTCTCATTTTAATCTTCTGAATTTTACACAAAAAGAAATAGAGTTGGTAAAGTATTTTTTCAAATCACACTATTAATAAGGTGTTGATTCAAGTTTTGAATCAAAGCATTTCAGACATGAAAGCATATAGTCTTTATTATGTAATAATTCCTGCCGTGTTAAAATCTACTCTAACAAATTCATAGCTTAGACAATACTTTGAAAACTCTTCAACTACAGAAATGTTTTATTCTTTATTATTGAGAAATTAGTAAATTAATATTTTACTTTAGATATTTTTTCTTCAAAGTTAAATTTTAAAACAATATTTTAATATAATTATACTACAGTTTATTTGAATCCCATGTATGAAATAGTTAAACGATTTATACTTTATTTCTTACCTTTCTTTTTTTTAAAGAGATCTGGTCGAAGTAATGCCATTATTCTTTCTAATTTTATGCTTGTTATACTTTTAAAATCAGGGAAGAAGGTATCAATAAACTTATTAACATTAGCTATATTCTCTTCAATATCACAAAACTGAGATAGATGTTGTCTTTCTATATAGTCTTGTAAACTGTTGAAATCCAAAATATAATTTAAGATATTATAAAGTGAAGTTTAATAACCCCATGCCAGAAAATTAAAACTGGTAATATATTCACAAATAATTTAGGGTATAGTAAAACAAATACAAATTTAATTTCACATAAAGATAAATCATATCTCAAAATCTGAATCTGCATTGCCTGGTGAACTCTGCTCGCTTCACCTTAGTGACTCCCTGGTACCCTGCCCCATGCAACCTGAGCACCGCCTGAAGGTCTTTTGCAGTGGGAAGCCAGGGTAGGCCTATGCTGTAGTCTTTCCTGGACAACTCTTAGGGGTCCATGGGCCCCAGGTAAGAGTCAGATGGCTTCAGTGTGCTCTGTGTCTTTTGCTAAGTGGCCCCAGGCTCAGCACTGGTACAAAATTTGAATCTGCATTAACCTGGTGAATACCATTAACCCCACCCTGGTGATTCTGTGAGACCTTGCCTCATCCAACTTGCATCTGAGGCTCTTTAGCAGGTGAGCCTTAGGGAGAGCAAGGAGGCAAGATCAAGTCTTAAGGTGCCCTGGGCCTTTTGCTAAGATATGCCAGGCAGTACTAGTGGCAATAGGTCACAGTTTTCAGTGTGGTCTCTCCCATGTGCCTCCAGGTCCAGCAAAGGCAGCAATCAAATGCAGACTGCTTTGTAGCTCCTACCAGGAATCCCCAGGCAGGTCACAGGCAGCGGTTGATCTAGGCCTGCAAAGGAGTGCTTCCCAAAAGCCCGAGAAATGACATACTTGGTAGCCAGCTTCTGACCACAACAGAGCACCACCTGATTAACCCCGCAAGTGGCACACCCAGCGGGTGGTCTCAGTAGGCACCAGTGCCCATTAGGACGAATCTCACTCCATGGGATCAGCGACGAACAACAGCCCATATCCTATGGTTATAGCCAATATGCACAACCAGTCAGCCTAAGGGTCAATTCCACCCACTGATGTGTCAACAGCAATCAAGGCTCAACTACACCAGAAAGACACACACAGCCCACACAAGGGACAATCTTAGAGCAACTGGCTCAAGTGACCATAGATACTGTGCCATTTGGCCCCTAGGGGCACCTACAACATAAGTGACACCTATTACTCTGCCAAGACTGTGAGACATAGCAGGTCAACCTAATACACAGAAACAAACACAAGGAGACAGTCAAAAAGGAAAGGAAAGACAAAGAAACATGTTCCAAATGAAAGAACAGGACAAAACTTAAAAAAAATAAAAATAAAATAAAATAAATAAAATGATGGCAGGCAATCTACCAGAGACAGAGTTCAAAACTCTGGTTATAAGAATGATCAAGGAACTTAATGAGAACTTCAACAAAGAGACAGTAAGCATAAAAAAGGACATAAAAATGATTTTTTAAATGTCAGAAATAAAAATACAATAACCAAAATGAAGAATATACTAGAGAGAATCAAGAACACATTAGATGAAGCAGAGGATCAAATCAGCCACTTGGAAGACAAAGTAGCAGAAAACACCCAATTGGAAGAGTAAAAAGAAAAAAGAATCAAAGAAATGAGGATAGTTTTAATGGACCTCTGGGACAACATCAAGCATAACAGCATTTACATCATAGGAATGTCATAAGGAGAAGACAGAGAGGAAGGGACTGATTTGAAGAAAAAAATGACAGAAAACTTTTCTAATCTAATGAAAGAAATAAATAGACATTCAAGTCCAGGAAGCACATAAGAGAGTCTCAAACACGATGAATCCAAACAGGTGCTCACCAAGACATGTCATAATTAAAATGTCAAAGATTACAGACATCTACAAGAATAAACTCAAAATGGATTAAAGACTTAAATGTAAGACCTGAAACCATAAAAACTCTAGAAGAAAACATAGGCAGTAGACTCTCTGACACTGCTCTTAGTAATATTTTTTCCTGACATATCTCCTCCAGCAACAGAAACAAACAAACAAAAAAGTTTTTGCACAGCAAAGAAAATCATACCCAAAATGAAAAGACAGCCTACTAAATGGGAAAAGATATTTACCAATGATACAACTAATAAGGGGTTAATATCCAAAATAAAGAACTCATACAACTCAACACCAAGAAAACAAATAATTCAATTTAAAAATGAGCACATGACCTGAATAGACATTCCTCCAAAGAGGACATACAGATGAAAAGATGCTCAATGTCACTTCATGATTAATCAGAGAAATGCAAATTAAAACTACAATGGGATGTCATTTCACACTTGTTGGAACAGCCATCATCGATAAATCAAAAAATAACAAGTGTTGGTGAGGATATAGAGTAAAAAGAATACTCCTGTACCATTGTGGGATTGCAAATTGATACAGCCACTATGAAAAACAGTTTGGAGTTTCCTCAAAAAATTAAAAAATAGAAATAGCTTAAGGCTCAGCAACTCATTTTCCTGGTTATTTATTCAAATAAAATCAAAACACTAATTCAAAAAGATATATGCATTCCTATGTTCACTGCAGTGCTAGTCAGGATATAGAAGCAACCTAAGTGCCCATCAATAGATGAATGGATAAAGAAGAAGTGGTCCACATATACAATGGAATATAAAGAAAGAAAT
Organism: Pteropus alecto; assembly: GCF_000325575.1. Lineage (NCBI taxonomy): Eukaryota > Metazoa > Chordata > Mammalia > Chiroptera > Pteropodidae > Pteropus > Pteropus alecto. The sequence continues at coordinate 445,968 of NW_006494608.1, read as the reverse complement.
CTTACCATTTGGGACAACATGGATGGACTTAGAGGGTATTATGCTAAGTGAAATAAATCAGAGAGATTAAGAAAAATATCATATGATTTCACTTACATTTGGAATTCAAATAACAAAAAATACTAAAAAACAAAACAGAAACAGACTCATAGATACAGAGAACAAACTGGCAAATGCTAGATATGAGGAGGTTTGGGGGGCTGGGTGAAAAGGTGAAAGGATTAAGTACAAATTGGTAGTTACGAAATAGTCACAGGGATATGAAGTACAACATAGGGAATATAGTCAATAATATTGTTATGACTATGTATGGTGACAGGTGGGTACTAGACTAATTGAGAGGATCACTTTGTAAATTATATAAATGTCTAACCACTATACTGTACACCTGTTGTTCTGGAGGCAGCTGTGAAAACTGATACCCAGACAAACATGCTCCCCATCACTCCATGCTGCCTGCTTCTGGCCACTGCTTTGGATAAACATGGGCCAAAGGCAAAAGGAATCTCTAAGTTTAGAAAAAAAATGCTACAGACTTTGCCAAAACAAAGTTAACACATCTCACTTCACCTCCACCCTGACAGTTGCCTAAATTGTTCATCTTGTTATATGGGTATTGAACAATTGGAGACAACTGCGTCTCAAAGTTGGTCGTAATGGAGATTTACCTGAACAACAGCACCATGCAATATTGACTTCTTTTACGTCACTTGGTATTAATGACTGTTTCACAGAACACTTTTTGTATGGCTGAAAAATTCTGGTATAAAATCTAATATCTTTTTGAGCTAAACTCTGCCTACCCAAATCTTCCTTCTGACCACTGATCATTATTTTCTCTTAAAACTCTGAAAGTAAGTAACACTATTTACAAAGACTATGTCAGCAGTTGATTTACCTTATGAGTCCCTCTATCCCACTTAAAACTTGGATTTATATTAATTAGGGTCTCCCTGCTACCTGAAAACTAGCAGGAACAAGCAGATGTAGCTACTTAAGAAAAGCCACAATGATTCAGTAATAAGACAACAAGGAAAGTTCTGGAGATTCCCAGGCAGAAGGTACAATGGAGATGGGCTTCCCAGCATGGTAAGGCACACATCATGAAGCCTCAAGACAGCTGCTCTCATTATATTCCTGCTCACTCACTTTTCTTTTAGGCACAGCTCAGATAGCCTTTGTGTCAAACTGGATTTTCTGAGTCTTCAGATAAATAAAATGCACAGATAGCAGTGCATAAAACCAAGATTCTATAAATTATTTACATATTTAAAAACCATTAACAAAAACATACAACTACTTAATTCCTAGCAATGTATAACCACTAACGGCTTTAAGTAAAAGGGAAGAGTACATTTGATGTCTGTAGGACACAGGGAAGGTGGAAGTGAAATGTAGGGAGATGAGAGAAGACATGGAGTTGGGAGGGATTGTTCATGGCCATGATATACCCCTAGAACCCCAGCCCATGAGGCCAGACTGGTATGCCAAGCTGTAGAAAGACAAATGGAAAGTTCTTCCCTTGCTAATCCTTTTGATATAAACATTCAGGACAATCCCAGCTTTGCTAAATATATCGTATTTTAGATTGACTGGAAGAAATAATTACAAATTTTTCGACATAAAATATTTGTCTTCAGATTTTGAGATATTTGGACATTACCTACTAAGACATTGTAAATGATAAATTACTGGTCTCAAGCTACCTGTCCCACTTCTTCTCCATCACTGTAGGTGTGGTCATTTCATGTTGACCCTCAGATGGTTCAAGTTCAGACTCGGGATTAGCTACAGTTTCTTCCCAGGGAGGCTCTTGTTTATTTCCTTGAGATATAACTAGAATATAGCTTAGGCCATTTGTCATTAAAGGGACAAAATCTTCAAAGTCAGGCTGCAAAATAAAATGACAAACTGTTCAGATTCTTGAAATGTATAGACTAACATGACAGCCACTACCTAAGTCAAGTGGCATCTTCCCTTTCATGATTAGGGGATGGGGATGGTATCTTTATAAAGCTCTTATTAACAAATACATTTTTGAAGAAGTTCACGGTTAGCAGGGATTGATTTTAGACAAGCTATAACTATTTCACACTTTAGAATCTTCCAAATATTCTGGAGGGCTTATTAAAACACAGGTTTCTGGAGTCCAATCCCAGAGTTTATGATTCAGTGGATTTAGGACGGGGCCCAGGAATTGGATTGTCTCAAAAGTTCCTAGGTGATATTGATGGAGCTGTTCCAACTCCTTTCTGGGGCCGAAAAAGATGGTTTGACTGGTTTAGCTAATTTATAAAGTGCTGTTCAGCAGAACTTTCTGTGACAACAAACATGTCCTGTGCTCTCCAACATATGTAGTCATATGCAGCTATGGATCATTTAAAATGTAGGTAGTACAACTGAGATTCTGAATTTTTATTTAATTTTATTTAATTTAAATTCAAAAGGCCACATGTATCTAATGGCTACCATATTGGACAGTGCATTTGTACAAACTCTGTCTCCTGATCCCCAAGCCAGTGCACTTTTCAATATACAGTGCTGCCTTTGTCATATTTCTTCAGGCTAGAGAGAACTTAAAAAAATAGATTGCGAGAAAGTCCTTTGGGTACAGAAAAAAATTACAACTTTCCTGTGAAGTGTATGACAAGGATTCTTCAAAATGGTATAAAAATGTATAGAGATGGCCTGAATGAATATTCACTTCCAGAGGTGATGCAGGGAGTTTTCAAGTAAGTAACATAAAGAGATCATCACTCCAAAAGAACACAATCGGATCATTCACTTTTGCTTGGCTGCCACTATTTCTACTGAAGATTTCTCCAGAGCCATCATCTTTGACATTACCACGATATGGACACCAATAGAACACCAAGAGCTTATTTTGTTGGTCACACTTATTCATTTGATTTTCTATAATGAGGATCTAAAATTATAAGAATCCACTGCATTTGAAAACACAGTGGCTTTTTTTTTTTAACTTTCTTACCTGGTCTGCTATTCGACTATAGAAGTCTCTTACTTGTTCTTCAGTGAGCACTCTCTTAGCCTCTGCTTCTATGACAAATCCTGCATTGATAATCTTCAATTAGAGAGTAGGGTCAAATCCAGACGTGTTGTGGGACCACATGTAAAACAAGTCAAGGACATTTGTTTTCTAGGCTTAACAAACCACCCCGATTTCACATAAAGACCTCATCACAATCCACACAGAGTACTAGGTTTAAAGAGGCACAAAAATATATAAACAAAGAAGGCCATTGTCATGCCCCATAGCATTTAAGTTTTCAAGGCTTAAACCAGAGACTTCACAATTTTCTATTATTTATATGAATTGCCTCAAAATATGAAAACAAGTTCTTGAAATTCGAGGAAAGATATCATAGCTTCTGAATCACCCACAAAGACATAACTTTACAAGTACTGGGGTGACGTCAGAAGCATGGCGGAGTGAGAGATGTCCCCATATCTCTCCCTTTGAAATAACAATAAGCTGAACATCTAAAACTCAACAACAACAAAAAACCACCCAAACTGCACACCAGTATGTCTGAGCGAGCAATCTACGAATAAGAGCTACCACAGGTCAGAACCGTCTCAGCAGGGAGGTAGACCAGGAGAAACAAAGAAGTTGTCTCTCACAGCTGGAGCTCCTGCAGGAGGAAGGGGAGAAGAGAAGGTGCAGGAGGTATCCTGAATAGTCCTGCCTGAGAGCTGTGAGCTCCATGCAGTGGCAAAGCCCAGGGATCAGGGCAGAAAGCAGAGAAGTGGGAATGGCAGAGAAGCAACAACTGATTATTACCAGCCATGGTTGCAAAATGCAAGGCTGAGCTACAACTCCCATCCTCCAACCCAAAAAGCACCTTCCCCCATATCATCCGATCCCCAAAATTGCAGAGCCCCAGGGGAATCTGAGCAAACACTATCGAAACTATCGCTAACACTGACAGGGACTGAGACTGAGAGTAGTGATTGTGATTGAATATTTATAAGGAAAAAAAAAGGCATTATTAAGGCTTTATATAAAGCAGGGATCTGAGAGGCTTAGATGCCACCTACTGGAAACCTAAAGAAAAATGCCTTCTTAGCAACAGGCTAAAGAGTAACCTTTATATAATGAATCTTCTTTCTGGAAAAAAAGCAGAATACATTTCCATTAATGCCCAGGTGGAGAAATAGTCCTTTAAACACTATGAACAACCAAGGTGACAAGTCATCTCAGAAAGAAAGAAAAAAAATCTCCAGAAAATAAGCTTACAGACATAGAAATATGCAACTTAAATAACAGAGAATTCAGGATGGTACTTCTAAAAAACTCAATGAGATCCAAAATAATTCATACCAACACTTCTAGGAATGAAAAAAACAACTAGATCAGCAGAATGTTTTTTTGTTGTTGTTTTGTTTTTGTTTTTTGTTTTGTTTTGTTTTTAGTAAGGAGACTAAAACCCTTAAAAAGAACCAAGCAGAACTTCTGGAGATGAAGACCATACTAAAAGACATGATGCATAAAATAGCAAGCTTGGGAAATAGAGTCAACCAAATGGAAGAAAAGATCAAAGACAGAAATCTAGAAATAAATCAGAAGAAAGAAGAGAGAAATCAAAGAATAAAAAATAATAAAAGAGAAATAAAAGAACTAACTGATACCATCAGGAGAGGAAACATAAGACTGATGGGATTCTCAAAGGAGAAGAAAAGGAACAGGGATTAGAAAGCATTTTCAGACAAATAGCTGATGAGAACTTCCCAAATCTAAGGAATGAATTAGAGCTTGGAATTCAAGAAGTCAACAGAACACTCAATTATCTCAACCCAAAAAGTCCTTCTCCAAGACACATTATTAAAATTATCAAAAATTAATGACAAGAAAGAATTCTCAGGGCAGCCAGGGAAAAGAAGACGGTAACTTATAAAGGAAAACCCATGAGATTATTGTCAGACTTCTCAGCACAAACCTTACAAGCAAGAAAGGAGTGGAATCAAATGTTCAAACTAGTAAATGAAAAGAACTACCAGCCAAGAATAATGCATTCAGCAAAGATCTCCCTTAGATATGAAGAAGAAATAAACTCCTTTCCAGACATACATAAATTGAGGGAAATTTCCACTACGAGGCCTGCATTACAGGAAATACTAAAAAGGATCAGCTCACCTAAAACAAAATGACAAAGAAATACATAACTATGAGTAAGGTGACTAGCAGACAGATAGAAGCAGAGGAGTGCAACCCTTACTAAGAACAGGGCATTATAAGCTTAAACAATAAGGAGAGATTTGCTATAGCAAGATAGTAATAAACATTCGGCATACACAGTAACAAATTAAGACAACAATAAAAGAAAATGGGAGGATTTGAAAATCCAAATTCATGAAAGGAAATGGAGATGAAGCACACACAGAAGGAAATGGACTACTAGATGTATATAACTATCTTTTACATATTTGTAATGGTAACCACACGCCAAAGATTCAGAAGCAAAGTATATAGCATAAAACAAGAAAAATCAGAATAAAAATCAACATAACCAGACAAAATAAAAACAAACAAACAAACAAACAGAAACACAAGGACAAGGAAGCAATGGAAACACAGAGCTACCAGAAAGCAAAAGATAAAATGGCTATAGGAAAACCTCATATTTCAATAATCGCTCTAAATGTAAATGGACTGAACTCACCAATAAAAAGAAACAGAGTTGCAGATTGGCTCAAAAAACAAAACTCAACCATATGCTGCCTCCAGGAGACACATCTCAATTCAAAAGACAAATATAGACTCAAAGTGAAAGAGTGGAAAATGACATTCAGAGAAAAGAGGGAGCAACGGTACTAATATCGAATGAAATAGACTCCAAAATAAAAAAGATAAAGAAAGATACTGAGGTATACTTCATAATGATAAAGGGAATCATGTACCAAGAAGATATAACACTTATTAATATCTTTGTTCCCAATCAAGGAACTCCGAAATATATAAAGTAATTACTAACATAACTAAAGGGAAAAACAAACCAAAACACAATCACAGTGAGAGACCTAAATACCCCATTGTCAGATATGGACAGATCTTCCACACAGAAAATCAATAAGGAAATAATATCCTTAAATTACACATTAGACAGACTGGACATAATTGACATTTACAGAGCCTTTGATCCCAAAACAGTTGCTTATACACTATTCTCTAATGCACATGAAACATTCTCAAGGTTTGACCACATACTGGGACACAGAGATAGCCTCAACAAATATAAGAGGTTTGATATCATACCAACCATATTCTCTGATCGTAATGATTTGAAGCTGGAGATCAACAGTAAAAAGAAAGCGAGAAGAACCACAAATACATGGAAATTAAACAACATTGTTACTGAAGAATGACTGGGTCAGTGAATAAATAAAGAGACCAAGGGACACATAGAAAAAAATGATAATGATAGTACAACATATTAAAACTTTTGAGACATGGCAAAAGCGGTAATAAGAGAAAAATTCATATCATTACAGACCTAATTCAACAAAAACAAGCCCAAATAAACAACCTAACATATCATCTTAAAAGCTAGAAAAGAAAGAACAAATGAAGCCTAAAATCAGCAGAAGGAAAGAAATATTCAAAATTAGAGCAGAATTAAGTGAAATTGAAAACAAACAAACAAACAAAACAATAGAAAAATAAATGCACAAAAAGAGCTGGTTCTCTGAGAAGTTTAATAAAATTGACAAACTCCTTGGCTAGACTCACTAAAGAAAAAAGAGAAAAGACACAAATAAACAAAATCAGGGATGAACAAGGAGAAATTACTACAGACACCACAGAAATACAAAGGAACATACAAAAATACTATGAAAAAGTACTGCACCAAATTTAATAACCTAGAAGAAATGGATAAGTACTTAAAAGATATAACCTTCCTAGACTGAATCAAGAAAAACTAGAAAATCTAAATAGACTGATCAGCAGTATGGAAATTGAAACATACGTTAAAATCTTCCAAGAATTAAAGTCCAGGACCAGATGGCTCCATCGGTGACTTCTACCTAACATTCAAAGAAAATTTAATACCTATTCTCCTCAAACACTTCCAAAAAATTGAAGAGGAGGCAATACTTCCTAACTCATTTTATGAAACCAATATTACTCTGATACCAAAACCAGTTAAAGATAACAAAGAAAAAAGAAAACTACAGACCAATATCTCTCATGAGCACTGATGCAAAACTCCTAAATAAGATACTAGCGAACTGAATACAGCAACATATTAAAACAATTTTACACCATGATCAAGTGGGCTTCATCCAGGGGCACAGGAATGGTTCGACATACACGAATTGATTAATGAAATATCCCACATGAACAAATTAAAAAATAAGAATCATATAATCCTATCAATAGATGCAGAAAAAGCTTTTGACAAGATACAGTATCCATTTATGAACAAAACACCTACCAAAATTGGTATAGAAGAAAAGTACCTTAACATAATAAAAGCCATATATGACAAACCTTCAGTCAACATTATACTTAATGGTGAAAAACTAAAAACCTTTCCTCTAAGATCATGAACAAGGCTAGGCTGTCCACTATCACCACTGTTATTCAGTATAACATTGGAGGTGCTAGTGAGTGCAATCAGGCAAGGGAAAGATATAAAAGACATCCAAATAGGAAATGAAGAAGTCAAACTGTCACTATTTACAGATGACATAATTCTCTACATGGAAAACTCTAAAGACTCCACAAGAACACTACTAGAAACAATAAACAAATACAGTAAAGTTTCTGGATCAAAAATCAATGTTCAAAAATCCATAGCATTCCTATACGCTAATAATGAAGTGTCAGAAAAAGAAGTGGAAAAATTAATCCCTTTTGAAATTTCAACAAAAAGAATAAAACATGTGAAAGACCTATATAATAAAAACTATAGGACCCTATTATAAGAAGTTAAAGAAGGTATAAAGAAATGGAAAGATATTCCATGTTCTTGGATTGAAAGAAACAACATAGTTAAAATGACCTTATTACCTAAAGCATTATACAAATTTAATGCAATCTCCATCAAAATTCCATCAGCATGTTTTAAAGAAATAGAACAAAAAACATCAGTTTTGTATGGAAGCACAAAAGACCACGAATTGTCAAAGCCATCCTGAGTAAAAGCAAACAAGGCTGGAGGCATCACTTTGCCCAACTTCAAGTTATACTACAAAGCGATAATAATCAAAATGTCACAGTAGTGGCAGAAAAACAGATACATGGACCAGTGGACAGAATCGAGAGTCCAGAAGTAAAGCCATGTATATATGAGCAAATAATTTTCAACAAAAGAGTCAAAAACATACAGTGGAGAAAGGAAAACCTCTTCAATAAATGGTGCTGAGAAAACTGGAAAGCCACCTGCAAAAGAATGAAACTAGACAGTTGTCTATGACCACACAACAAAATTAACTTAAAATGGATTAAGGACCTAAATACAAGATCTGAAATGATAAAATGCATAGAAGAAAACAGAGAAACTAAACTCAAGGACCTTGGACTTCAAAGAGGATTTTATGAATTTGATCTCAAAGGCAAGGGAAGTAAAAGCAAAAATAAATGAATGGGACTACATCAAACTAAAAAGCTTCTGCACAGCAAAAGAAACTGTCAGCAAGGTAAAGAGACAACCAATTGAGGGAAAATATATTTGCAAGCAACACCACCGATGAGGGCCTAATGTCCAAAATATACAAAGAACTCATACAACTCAATAAAACAACAACAACAAAAACAAACAATCCAATTAAAAAATGGGCAGAGGTCCTGAACGGAAACTTCTCCCAAGAAGGGATACAAATGGCCAACAAACATATGGAAGGATGTTCAACATTGCTAGCTATCAGGGAAATCCAAATCAAAACCACAATGAGATACCATCTTACACATGTTAGAATACCTATTATCAACAGGACAAGTAATAACAAGTGTTGGAGAGGATACTGGTAGGACTGGAAAACAGTACAGAGGTTTCTCAAAAAACTAAGAATTGATCTACCATATAATCCAGCAATCCTTCTATTGGGTATTTACCCCAAAGAACTGAAAACATATATCTGAAAAGATATTTGCACGCCAATGTTCATAGCAGCATTATTCATGGTGGCCAGGATATTGAAGCAACTGAGTGTCCTAAAATAGATGATTAGCTAAAGAAGCTGTGGTACATATATGATTAATGGAATATTAATCAGCCATAAGAAAAGATGAAATACTGCCATTTGCGACAACATGGATGGACCTTGAGATAATCATGCTAAGCAAAATAAGCCAGACAGAAAAGGTTTAAAACCACATGATATCACTTACATGTGGGACATAAACCTAAAAGCAACAAACAAACAGGACAAGCAAATAGAGACTCATGGACATGGACAATAGACTAGTGGTTATCGGGGGTGGGGGCAGGGAGTAGGGAGGTAGACGTGGTAAAAGGTCAAATATGTCATGACAGAAAAATCTAACTATGGATGGTAGACATGCAATGCAATATACATATATATATAATATATATAAATATTATATATGTATAATATATATAAACATTATATATATTTTACTGTTGAATTGTACACTTGAAACTTACTAGATTTTGTTAACCAATGTCACCCTAATAAAAAAAAAAAGATTACAAGTACTTCTTAACCATCTATTTTCAAAATTGTTTTAACTTTAAAAGCTTTACTGTGTTAAGGCTATAACTCATAGTCTATTATATTTTACTGTTTTAGCAATAAAAATATCCAAGTTATGGCGAAGGACAAAATTTAAGAGTTAGCCATGATTTACTTGTCTTAAAGAAAATTTAATTTAATAATAAATTCAGTTTGCCTGTCACTCAAATATAATAAAATGTAACAAATAGAAATTTGAGGCAAAAATGACAAGTCCAATGAAGTACTAAACAATTAAATATAAGTGTACTGGTCCAAAGCAAGTCAGTAATTACATTACACAATACCGATAATTTGAGCTCAATTTGATTTTGGACTACCCAGCACCACATACCTCTGCTTCTATTATGAAAGCTAGCAATGTCCTGGTTCTGTGGGCTTGGTTGATATTGCAGAGCTGTATTTACAGCTTAATGACTCCTATCCTAACACTCCAATTTAATAATTTTTAAATACTCATATCGTGTCTGTTAAGTTACTGACTGTCTGACAAAAATAAATAAAATAAAATTCAAGCAACATTTAAACTTAACTTGTTCTTTACTATAGTTGAAAAATGCAGTGTGTTCATCTTTTTATTCAAAACATTTTCAATTTTTCTGTCTTGTTAGTTATGTATCCTTTTACTGTATATTCCATAGAAGTGAGGTATTTAGTAGATATTCATAATTTACATTTCTGAAATGTTGTTTACTACGTCAAAACAAAAATTCAGATAAACTAATGATTAATAGTATTGCCTCAACTAAAGAACTACATAATTTTGAAAATCTTCACTATTGTAGCTATTAAAACATACTCAAATAAGGAACAGTAAACCATGTATATGTGAAATTATTTTTGAAAACTTTATAAAGTATAAGCAATAGTCTGGTTAAGATAGTGGAGTAGCTAAACACTATGCTTGCCTCCTCCCATGACAACATTAAAATTGCAACTAAATTATAGAACAAACACCCTGGAAAACCATCTGAAGATAGCTAGACAGAACTCCTGTAACTAAGAACATAAAAAGAGGCCACATGGAGACTGGTAGGAGGTGTGGAGATGTGAAACAGGCTGGACCCACCCCCACATGTGGTGTTTGAGCATCAGAAGGGACATTTTTGTGGCAAAGGTCCCATTTGAGGAGTGAAGGGCCCCAGGCCCACACCAGGATCCCAAGCCCAGGGTTTCAGTGCCAGAAAGAGGAGTCCCTACAATATTTGAAAGTGAAAACCAGCAGGGATTCTGCCCTTCTAGGTGAGAAGAAGGCTGCTGGAAAATGATAAATACTCTTAAAGACCAATATATAGACTTACTTGCTTGCAAGAACTCATCCCAGGCTCTGGTAGAGGGAAGCTGACTTGGGAGGCACCAGAGACACATAAGGAAAGGCTGAGGTTCATGGCTGCAGGGCGAGGACTAGTGAAATAGCCAACGTTATCCATTGTTGAGCTCTCTTCCTGCATCGCGGGTGGGCCAACAGCATATTGCCTATGTTGTACCCTCCCCAACACGGCCAAATCTGAAACTGCACTGGCCTGGTGAACTTTACTCACTCCACCCTGGTGACTTTTTGATAGCCTATCCCACCCAATTCCTGCACCACTGAAGGCACTTTCAGTGGCTGGGCAACTAGCCCTGCCCGGTGCTCCACAGGGGGCTCTTTCAGCAGCAAACAGCAGGCCTTAGCTCACGTGCCTGAGGTATTTTCGGTGGTGGGAAACCAGCCCCACCCATGCTACGGTCTTTCTTGGACAACTCTCAAGGATCTGCATGCACAAGGTGGATGGCAGCTGGACTTGGTGTGCTCTGAGACTTTTGGGAGGGCCCCCAGCTTAGAGCTGGCACCACAACTGAACCTGCATTAAGCTGGTAAAAACCACTCACCCTATCCTGGAAACTACCCGGGACCCCGGAGCACCCAATTCAAGTATTGACCAAGCTTTTCAGTTGCTGAGCCTTACAATAGCCTTTTGCAGAGCTACCCCAGGCTCAGTACTGGTGGATGCTGGCCTTAGTTCTCAGCATGGCCTCTCACACATGCCTCCAGGTCCAGCACAAGAAGTGAACAATCACCAATAACTTTGTAGCTATGACCATTTAGCCCTGGGCCAGTCACAGGTAGCAGCTAACCTTGGCCTGCATGGGAGCCTCTCTTAAGAGGCTCAGAACAAACATACAGGAGGTAGGCTGCAGGCAATAACACAGCATTACCCAATTAGCCCTGTAAGCAGCACACCCAAAGTGTGATCTCAACAGGCACAGGAACCTGCAGGGGCAAATCCCACTCTGTGGAGTCAGCCCCTTGATAGCAGCTCATATGTGAGTATGGCCAATCTTCACAGCCAGTCGGCCTGAGAGTCAATCCCACTCATTGATGTGCCAAGAAAAATCGAGGCTCAACAACAAGAGGGCACATATACCCACAAAAGGGACACTCCTAGAGCACATGGTACAGGCGATCAGGGAGACTATGCCACTAGGCCATACAAGACATCTATTACATAAAGCTACCAGTGAAGACAGAGTGACATAGGAGATCTATGAAACAGAGGCAGCCAAAATGAAGAAACAAAGAAACATGTCCCAAATGAAAAAACAAACAAACAACAACAACAAAAACAAAACAAAACAAACAAACAAAAAACAGGAGAAAACTCCAGAAAAAGAACTAAATGAAATGGAGGCAAACAACCTTCCAGAGACAGAGTTCAAATAACTGGTTATAGGTATGCTCAAGAAATTTACTGGGAACTTCAACAAAGAATAGTAAGCATGAGAAAAGACACAGAAACCATAAAAAAGAACCAGTTGGAAATAAAAAATACAATAACAGGAATTTAAAAAAATACCCTAGAATGAATAAATAGAAGATTAGATGAAGCAGAGGGTTGAATCAATGATTTAAAAGATAAGGTAGCAGAAAATACCCAATCAGAACATCAACAACAACAAAACAATTTTTAAAAAATGAGGATAATTTAAGGAATCTCTGCGACAGTATCAAGCACAACAACATTCACATAATGGGAGTACCAGAAGGAAAAGACAGAGAGCAAGGGATTGAGAACCTATTTGAAGAAATAATGACTGAAAAGTCCTCTGACCTGTTGAAAGAAATAGACATACAAGCCCCAAAAGCCCAGAGAGTCCCAAACAAGATGAACCCAAACAGGTGCACACCAAGACACATCATAATTAAAATGCCAAAGATTATAAACAAAGAGAATCCTAAAAGCACCAAGAGAAAAGCAATTATTTACCTACAAGGAAGCTCCCATACAACTGTCAGCTGATTTTTCAACAGAAACTTTGCAAGCCAGAAGGAACTGTCACAAAATACTAAAAGTGATGAAAAACAAGAACCTACAACTAAGATTACACAGAAAAAATTATCATTTAAAATTGAAGGAGAGAAAAAGAGGTTCCCAGATAAGAAAAAGTGGAAGAAGTTCATCACCACCAAACCAGTATTACAAAAAATGTTAAAAGGACTTCTTTATAAAGAAAAAGAAGGAAAAAGAGAACATGAATACTAATAATAAAATGTCAATAACTGCATACCTATCAATAATCGCTTTAATATAAATGCATTAAATGCTCCAATCAAAAGACATAGGATAGCCAAATGGATAAGAAAGCAAGACCCAAACATATGCTGTCTATAAGAGACCCGCTTCAGATTGAAAGACACACAGAGACTAAAAGTAAAGGGATAAAAAAGGACATTTCATTCAAATAGAAACAAAAAAGCTGGGGTAGCAATACTTATATCAGACAAAATACTTTAAAACAATGACCATAATAAGAGACAAAGAAGGACAATACAAAAGATCAATAAAACCAAGAACCAGTTCTATGAAAAGATAAACAAAACTGACAAACCTTTAACCAGACTCATGAAGAAAAAAGAACCAAATAAATAAAATCAGAAATGAAACAGTAGAAGTGACAACTGGCTTTACAGAAATACAAAAGATTATAAGAAAAAAAAAAATACTACCAGCAATTACATACCAACAAATTGGACAATCTGGAAGAAATTGATACATTCCTACAAACATACAAAATTCCAAGACTGAATCAATAAGAAACAGAAAATCTGAACAGACCAATTACTACTAATGAAGTCGAATCAATAAACAAAAAACTCCCAACCAACAAAAGTCCTGGACCAGATGGCTTCACAGGTGTATTTTAACAAACATGCAAAGAATTAACTCCTTTTCTCAAACTATTCCAAAAATTTAATTTCCATTTCCTGATATTTATCCAAAGAAAATCAAAACACCAATTCAAAAAGATATGTACACCTCTATGTTCACTGCAGCGCTATTTACAATAGCCAAGATATGGAAGCAACCTAAGTGCTCATCAATAGATGACTGGATAAAGAAGTAATACATATATTCAATGGAATATTACTCAGCCATAAAAAAAATCTTGCATTTGGGACAACAAAGATGGACCTAAATGGTATATGCTAAGTGAAGTAAGTCAGATAGAGAGAGAAAAATATCACACGATCTCACTTATATGAGGAATCTAAAGAACAAAACAAACAAAAAAGCAAAACAGAAGAAAAATAAAATAAAGTAGTAACAATATATGGGGTACTGGGGAACAGTCTAGTGTCCCCTCTCCTGCATACACACCAAAATCTGGGGGAGAAAAGGGGATATACTTTGAGAGTGATATTAATTAAATCAACTCATAATTGGAAGATGACCCATGGACCATTTACTTCATTGTAGTTTAATCAATGATAATGATGATATAGCTAAAGAAAGAATGCACAACAGAAAGTTCATCCAGAGATGCCCAACCGCCACTGACAGCTCCCCTTTATTGCACGTGCAACATTCTTTCAAATTATAATATAATTTTATTTTTCAACACAAAGTCATCCTTCAGAAGTCAGTAAACTATAGCTTTCAGTTAAAATCTGTCCTATAACTTGTTTTTGGAAATAACGTTTATTGTAACACAGCCACACCCATTTGTTTACATAGTGTCTGCTGCTGCTTTCTCCATAAAATGACAGAATCAAGCAGTTGTGACAGAGATTATATGTTCCACAAACCTGAAAATAGTTACCATTCCATCTGGCCCTTAATAGAAAATGTCTGCTTACCTTTGAATTACAATGCAATTTTCTTCTAAAAGAATTTATTTGGTCTCTAAAGCAAAACATTAAATGCTTCCTTAAATTATCATGTATCTAAAAAGGACCATACATTTGTGACAACATATAGCTAATAAAGCAAGCTAATGTGAGCTTACAACAAGTTTGCATTATTAATAACTCAACTCAAAAAACATTCACTAAAATTCAATAAAAGAACTATAATTTTATCATTTTTATGGAATGCTGGTAGAACAGAATTATTTAAATAAGTTTGCTTGAGTAGGTTTAGTCTTTGTAAAGATGAAACACTCAAAGCCTTTAGAAACATCAGAAATCCATCATATTCTATTTTACTCTAAAAGATAAGTTTGTCTCCAAATTGACAATTAAGGTTTTTTGGTAATTAATTTAAACTATTATTGCAAAATATTACTTACTTTTTGTTTAATTGCCACTGTTTTTCCAGTAATCACAGCCTCGGGTTTGATAATAGCAATACTGTATAGTTGCTCTAGGAAAAAATAACAGAAGAATTTCATTTTCTTGGCACAAAGTCTAGATAATAAAGGATTTGGCAATTAAAAATATAAACTACTAATGTCCAGTGAATTTTTATCCAATGACAGTTTTGTTCATATTTTGGCATTTCAACTATCAAAGAGTTTCTACTTAGACTCAAAGTGCAATTCCTACACTTACATGCAATAGAAACGTTCACAAGAGTGTGTGGTTAATAGGCAAAAAAAAAAAAAAGTATGTGGGCACTAGTTCTTTTGCTACAATTCACATACATTAGTATCACACCCATGATCCATCTAGCTCACTATCACTGGTGAGTGGAGTTTCAAAGGCAAGCAAACATTACACACTAATGGATTTAACATTGTAAGTTTATCTACATTTATCTACCCATTATTAGATGTGTTTGCCTCTACTCCCTCTGGAGTATGAACACATACTCGTATGCCCACACAGACAATCCATTGAAGGCAGGAAATTATTAATTATAAAGTAAACTTGGAGTGTGAGTCATCAAGAAAGATTATTTTCACAAGTTTTTGGAAGATGATGAACCTCTGAATGGCTAACCAGGCACAGAGACCAAATAGAAGGGAGGGAGAGCAAAAGAGGTTGCTTTTCAATAGCTGAATCTCATATTGCACAAGTTATTTATCCTTCTGGTTCCATATCAGCTAACACTGATGTCATTACCAGCTCTTTGATACTTCAAGTAGTGCTCTAATGAGCATTAATGTACACAAATTCCTTGCCATTACTTTAAATTTACTTACCAAAATTTTCAGAGGATGCTTCCCCAGTATCTTCTGTATCTGAGTCTGCAAGTAAAATTTCATTATACTATGGAAGAGAAATGCAAATAAAATAGTTATATTTTAATATTACAGTGAAGAGTTCTTGGAATTTTTTTCTAATAAATATTTATAATTCAGGGGACAGAAGAGAAAGTAGATATGTGCCTGCACTTATCTAACACTACTTTTCCCAAGCTTTCCACTAAAATAAAATAGGAATGTTTAAAATAGTTGGAGTAGGGGGATTATCAGAAATAATTTATATATGCTATATGGAAATGATTAAAAACCAAAAAGCCTTAAAACTTAAGAGCACAAGGAATAAAATAAGAAACAGAGATTAAGAAAACAATAAATAAATATGTTAAAGATCAAAAGTGCATTCGATACGTTTCAAGATCCATTCCTGACTATTACAATTAGTAAATTAAAAACAGAAAGATACCACCTTAACTTATTTTTTTTTAGTCTTGTTCAAAACAATAGCCAATTTCCTACTATAGAGCAGAACACTAGGAAGAATGGGAGGTGAAGTCCTTATTAATTGCTTAAGAAGCCCTGAAAGTACTGCTG
Source organism: Pteropus alecto (assembly GCF_000325575.1). Lineage (NCBI taxonomy): Eukaryota > Metazoa > Chordata > Mammalia > Chiroptera > Pteropodidae > Pteropus > Pteropus alecto. The sequence continues at coordinate 429,252 of NW_006494608.1, read as the reverse complement.
TGATTCTGTGAACTCCCTGCAAGGTCTGTATATTTACATATACCCACTTATTTTTTTTTTTTGGCAAGATAATTCGGAACTTCAGATTTTCAATGGAATAAAGACTCAAAAATATTTGTAAATAACTATACTGGAAGCATTCACTCTTATTATAATCAGGAATAAGATAATTATGAAAGCTCTAACTTCAAATTGATCTGACTTCGTATTTACTGGACCTGTGTTGGCCAATAGAGTAGCCACTAACCACTTAAGCCTGTTTGAGCACTTGAAATGAGGTTAGTTCACATTAGGATGAGCTGTAAGTGAAAAATACACAGCTATTTTTTTATCTTAAGTATATCTTTAAATGAGAATCTTTTGAATATACCAGATTGATTAATTTTCTCTATTTAATTTTTCTTATATCTAATGTGATGTGTAAAATATTTTATATTATGTATGTGGCTCACATCATGGTTTATATTTTATTACTATAGGATAGAGTTATTCTCTACAAGGCAATTAGATAAGAAAGCTAAATAACAGACATGTCCAACAAAATGGAATAATATAAAATAAACATGATATCATAAATTTCTTATATACCCACTGTTATTAATTAAAACAAGATGTCATTCTGTAAGAACAGCAAGAACAACAAGAACAACAATATAACCGTAAAACAGTACACATAGAGAAAACTAGATAAAATACAGCAAAAGGAGAATATGTTTAGGAGTCATTCTGTCTGACTTCAAATTCTCATATCACCACCTACTAATTGCCTGTTTCTGCGGAAATTAGTTAATGTTTTTAAGCATTGTCTTATCATTTGTAAATATAAGATTTCTTGAAGTTCCAGTTCATGATGGCAACATAAGAGGCTCCTGAACTCACCTCCTCCCATCCTCCCATAGACACACCAAATCTCATCTACATGTTGCACAATTCCCTCTGAAAGAAATCCAGAAACTAGCTGAGTGACTCCTACACATCAAGCAAATGAGGAAACACACACACACACACACACACACACACACACATTGAAATGAGTAGGAAGGGTTAAGACACAATCTCACCATAAACTCCACTCCTGACACGACATACAATTGGGAGAAATTCACATCTCACAGTATTTCCCTGAGGAGTGAAGGGTTTAGATTCAACATCTAGGACTCAAATTTTAAGACTTCCAACAAGGATTGGCCCCCAAAAGCCTACCTCTGAAAGTCAACTAGGGCTTGCATCTACAAGATCCACAAGACTGGAGTAAATGAACAATTCTTAACAGGCTCTTGAAGACTCACTGTGGCTATCATCCCAAGGCTCAATACAGAGGCAGCAGATTGAAATGCCTAGTTTTTCCCTGAAAGATGCCTGTTTGGAAATCTTATGAACTATAGTCCAAGGGTCAGTATCCTAATTTAACAAGTGCCTAAAGGCTGACCGGAATCCTCTCCAGAGACCGAGGAGACCAGTAGAAGCCATCAAGTGCTCTCCCTCTGCTCTACTGCAGGTTACTGGTGTCTCCCTGGAAGGAGCTTGTGCACATGTCTGGTGCACTGGCTTTCACAGCTGCTACCCAAGGGACAAATCCCTTGGTCACTTGGCTCTTATGGCCAGAAGAGCTTGAGTTCACAGGTCCCACAAGACTGCTGCAAACAAAAAATAGTTCTTGACTGGCTATCCATCAGGGCACAGCAGGAAGGCAGCAGTCAGAGGCACCCAACTCCTAATGTTTCCCCGAGGGATCCTATTTGCATGTCTTGGGGGCTGCAGCCTGGGTAAGGCTTCTAGTTTGATACACATCTAGGGGCTAACTGCAATCCTCTCCAGAAACCATGGACTCTGGCAGTTCTCATCTTTGCTTTCTCCTTCTGCCCTGTTCCAGGTCACTGTTGTCTACATGAAGAGAGCTTGAGTGCATAGCTGGTACTCGGCTTTTGTGGCTGCTTCCCAGAGAATACATCCTTTGATAGCCTGGCTCTGCCACAGCTGGTGTTTGTTGGTTCAGTAGAACTAGCAATGATAGATAAACCACCCAGAAAGAAAATCAATAAGGAAATATTGGACTTAAACTTCGTGTTAGACCAAATGAACTTAATAGACATTTATAGAACATTCCATCCATTAGCAGCAGAAAACACATTCTTCTCAAGTGCACATGGAACATTCCATAGGATAGATCATATACTAGGCCACAAAACAAGTCTCACTAAATTTTAGTAGATTGAAATTACATCAAGTATCTTTTCCAACCACAATGGTATGAAACCAGAAATCAACTACAAGATGAAATTAAAAAATTCACAAATATATGGTGATTAAACAATGCATTTCTGAACAACCACGGGTCAAAGAAGAAATCAAAATAAAAGACAAATCAAAACATACCTTGAGACAGATAAAAATGGAAATACAACATATCAAAACTTAAGGGATGCAAAATAAGGGTTCTAAGAGGGAAGTTCATTGCAATAAATGCCTACATTAAGGAAAAAGAAAGGTCTCTAATAAATAACCTAATTTTACACTTCAAAAAACTAGAAAAAGAAGACTAAATGAAGCCAAAGTTAGTTGAGTTGATAACAAAGATCAGAGCAGAAATAAATAGAGGCTAAAAAGACAATAGAAAAAAATCAATGAAACTAAGAGCTGGCTTTGTGAAAAAACAAAGAAAACAGAAAAAAACCTTTAACTAGATTTTAAAGAAAGAGAAAGGACTCAAATAAAATTAGAAATGAAAGAAAAGACATTATATCTGATACCACAGAAATATAAAGAATCTTAAGAGACTACTATGACCATCTGTAAAAATCACTATCTCAAAAAGTTATTTGTAATCCCATGCTCACTGCAGCATTACAGCTAACCCTTGAACAACACTGGTTTGAACTGCATAAGTCCACTTATACACAGATTTTTTTCAATAAATATACAGATCTTTCTCCATATCCCTGGGTTTCACATCCCACCAAAACTCAAAACAGTATTTTTGATCCACATCAAAGTTTTAAATAATCAAATCTATCAGTTTTCTCTTTTTTGATATCTCTGTTTGGTGTTATGCTTACAAGGTCTTCCTCAACCTATGACAACATAAATGTCTGCCAATATTTTCTTCTAATATATTTATACTTTGTTTCTTCATATTCAGCTCTTTAATTCATTCATCTGTAATCTACTTATTTATAGCATATGAGGAACTTTCTTATGCAAATAGCAACTTTCTTATGCAAATAGTTAACCTAATATTCCTAAGCCTGTTTATTGAGTCATAAATCCTTTCTTGATTTAAACTGACACTTTTTACAACAAATACTTAGACAAGTTTGGGCTTATACCTTCTCATTATTTCAATTTTTTAATATTTCTTGGCTAGTCTCCACTTTTTGTTTTTTAAATTCATACTTTCCCTTGTTTGTTGTTGTTTGGGGTGTGTGTGTGTGTGTGTGTGTGTGTGTTTATGTATGTGTATTTCAATAACACCAGTCATTCTTATTTATCTGCCTTTATTTATGATCACTTTTTTATATGGATTACTTTTTTATGCTATTATGTTCATACCTCAGCATGCTTAATGGTTCATTTCTTGATTTTAAAATATTTTATTTCAGTCTACGGCCATGCTACCCTGAACAAGCCGGATCTTGTCTCATCTCGAAAGCTAAGCAGGGTCAGGCCTGGTTAGTACTTGGATGGGAGACCACCTAGGAAGACCAAGTGCTCTAAGCATAAAAAATAAAAAATCAAAAAATAAGGGATTGTAAGCTGACAAGGTCATTGTAATCTGTGAGGTCAACCAAGGATTGCCTTGCCTAAAAAATAAAAAAATAAATAACCCTAATAGGCCTAGGCTGTTGACTTCTTAAACGGGCACTTACACTTTATTTTGCAGGTTTGACTCGCTCACCGAGTCCACTCTATTTATTGAGCACCTATTAAGTCAGGCACTAAGGAGACAGTCCCTGCCTTGTTTTATAGTTACGACAGACACTAAATATTCAATCACCTGTATGATTCTAGCTCTAAAGGAGAAGGTAGGGTGATAATTGCAGGGTATCACAGGGGAAGGGTGACATAAAGATTCGAGGTTTCCCTAAGAGAGTAATATTCACGTGAAAGATGAATAAGAATTGGCACG
>NW_006494608.1:421900-425014 GCF_000325575.1 Pteropus alecto | reverse complement strand
ATTTATTTATTTATTTATTTATTTATTTATTTTAACTTTGCATCATTTAGATACCTAGATAGTTATATTATTAAAAAAAATGCTTTATAAAAACAACAAAAAAGATGTAATACATTTTAAAAAAATAAAATAGTAATCCAAAATACTACCTGAGGGCGAACCATTTCACCTGCGGCAATTTTCCTCTCCTCATTGACCAAGTCAACAATTTTTTTATTAACGAGTGGTGCATTTGCACCATTAATCTTTGCAACAATTTTGCCATTCTATAAGAGAAAAGAAAGCATAAAGAAAACTTTTATTTTCAGGATAAGTCAAGAATTAACACTTCAAATGGACTACATCACTCCACCTACATCCACATCCACACCAATCTTTTTTTAGCAATTGTAATTAGCCATTTCAAAATAAGGTATCAGTGATGTGAAAGTATGTTTTGATTTACTAAATCCAGCTCTTTGAGTTCTACCTTCAATTTATCTGTCTCCTTATAACTAAAGATGGGCTATTCCTGCATTACATTTCAATGGTTCTGTTTAGGCCTCTCAACATGACCCCTTTAATTATTTTTTACATTATGTCCCTTTTGCCTGTATTTCAACACATATTTACTAAACACCTGTTTATTAGCACTGTACTGAGCATGATAGTATGTAATATTAATACTTGACCTAATGAAATTACAAAAAAAAACAAACAAACACGTGAAATAATAACCATGACAGGTACCATCAAAAGAAGAACAAAGAACTGGGAACATCTATAAGAATTTGTCCTGATCAAGGAGATAAGCACAGGTACTTATCAATATCAGGAAGGAGTTTTTGGTTTAAAATATGAAGGATGGGTAAGAAATAACTAGGCAAAAAGGAGAACAAAGAGCATTCTAGGAAAAACGAGTAAAGATGCAAGGGACCTAAGGCTGGAAGGGAATATGGCAAATGAGAAAACCAGCTAAGAAAGTGAAGGGTGCCTGGTCTGAGACGAAGCCCATGGCCTGAGGCCTCCAGGGAGTGCAAATGCTCATGAAAGTGTGCAGCCTTTATTCTAAGTGCAGTGGAAGCCTTTGGAATGTTAAAACAGAGGCAATGACTATGATTAGAATTGTTGTTTGTAACGATCATTTCACCTACCATGTGTAAAAGAGTTAGAGGGGGAGTAGGAGAAGATATCCATATACAAATTGGAAGCTATTCTAGAGGTAAAGATGAGAGAGATGGTTGCTCTGTCTATGGTAGTAGTTAGAAAGAAACAGATGAGTGCGAGAATGACTTAGGTGGTAAAATCGACAGGTCCAAAGTCTGGTCGCTAAGATGACTTTTCTGTTCTGACTTGAGAAAATGGATAAAGTAAGATGTTATTCACCAAATGAGGCAACACTAGAAAACCATGTTTCCTAGGAAGGGCGGGAAAGTCTGTTGCTGGGCTGGTTCATTGTGAGATAGCCTTCAGAAAACCAGGAGGAACTGTCAAGGCACCAGTTGAATGCACAAGTCTGGAGCTCAAAGTATAGAATTTAGCTTGAGTTATGATATATAAGAGGTGATGATTGAATCTGTATGTGGAGGAAATTTTCTAAGGAAAGTATATGGCATGATAAAGTAAATATTCAGCGGCTAAAAAAAGGATGAGCCTGCGAAAGAAAGGAAGGTGGGGGTAGCATCTAGGATGGCAAAAGGAAAACCAAGTTACAAAAGCCAAAAGAAGCAAATGTTTCAAAAAGAAAGACATAGTCACTGTATTCAATACATTTGAGGGGTACAGCATGATGAAGACCTACAAGTATCTGCTATATTTAGCAACAGGCTGGTAATTTGATATATTGGCAATAGCAAATTTAGTAGAATAATGAGACAGAAGTTAGACTGAATGGGTGTGAAGTAAAGGAGAGAGATGGGTGATAGCTGGAGAGGGACATAATATCAAAAAGGAGTATTATTTTTTTTTTAATTAAAAGACTTAATCATATTCAGACTGAGAAGAATCCAATCGAGAAAGGTTTAAATAAAATCTGACACTCTATTACCATTTTTGACTAAAAAGAACTTTCCAACAGTTCTGTGAGCTTTATAATGCCCCTTGAAAAAAGCCCTTCCTGCCAAAACTTGCTGGAATGAATTTATTGTCAGATAAGAATGCTGACCAATACAAAGGGCTATTGTGGGAATATTTGAAAAAACAAGCAATGGGCATGACAGTGATTTTGTGGTTATAGACTGAGATTCTTAAATTAATGATAATGAATATGGAGCAATAACAAAGTCTGAAGCATAACTGCAGGAGTAATTGGATGAAGTGCATGGGAAGAAAAGTCCATTGAAAGTTTAAAGGTCAAGAATTGAGGGGCTAGGATAGTGGATGAGTTACCAATGTCAATCCTGAAGGCCCCGGGGTGATGGCAGGACTTGGGTTTGAAAGGAAGACTTTGAGCCAGATGCCAAAGTCTTCAGTCAGCTACAGCCACAGTCCCCAACCTTTTTGGTACAAGGGATTGGTGTTCCTATGAGAATCTAATCTGAGGTAGAGCTGAAGTGGTGGTGCTAGCTCTGGGGAGCAGCTGCAAATACAGATGAAGCTTTGCTCACTTGCTTGCTGCTCACCTCTTGCTGTGCGGCCTGTACAGGTCCGCAGCCTGGGGGGGACCCCTCCCTGATCTACAGAACTGATTGGAAGGCCGGTAAATAACAGGAGTAAGGTGGGAGAGAGGAGGTTTTGTTAAATAGAGTGGAACTCCAATATGGAAGGAAAAGAAAGTTATTGTAGTAAGAAGAGGTAAAGAGAACATCAATTCTACTCCTGGTCTCAAGAAACAATCCAAGAAAATAGTCACCCTTTCTGGGCAGCAGAGAAAATGACCTAAGTAAGGAGCCAGATTTAAGGAAAGTCCAAGAAATGGAACAAAAACTCACGGCCATGGGTAAAGATATTACAAAGTTTGCCAATTGCTTACATCAATTCCAGATGTTACACAGTGAAATGGTTTGAGAGATGAGGGAGAACTAGAGAACTATGTCAGGAAAAGAAAATTCTGAGTGTTAGAAGGATGGAGCACGCATAGCTGGGATGAAGAATGGACTTATACTTTGGGCATTGATTGCAGAAATGAGCACACCG
>NW_006494608.1:393979-421108 GCF_000325575.1 Pteropus alecto | reverse complement strand
GTCAGGCCTGGTTAGTACTTGGATGGGAGACCACCTAGGAAGACCAGGTGCTCTAAGCATAAAAAATAAAAAATAAAAAAATAAGGAATTGTAAGCTGACAAGGTCATTGTAATCTGTGAGGTCAACCAAGGATTGCCTTGCCTAAAAAATAAAAAAATAAATAAAATATTTTATTTTTTATTATACAAGTAATACACTTCACACCAAAAAGATCTTATTCTAAATATCCTATTAATATGTACTCTTTTTTTCATTCATCAATTTATCTTGTCTCTCTTTCCATATCAGTAATACAGAGCTAGAACATACTAAATATCTTACTCTTAAGTTTGTATAATTTATGACATAAATTATAGACATTTTATGTAATTTGCACTGTTGCTAGCTTTTGAGTTGATTCCAAATTTTTAATAACATAACATTACAATAAACATCCTTGTCTTATGTCTTATTATCTTCTTAGGGAAAATTATTAGAAGTGTACTTGCTAAGTCAAAAGATACATGTGTTTTTAAGGCCTTTGATTCATATTGCCAAAATACTTCCTAGAAACTTCGCTTTATTTATTTATTTATTTATTTATTTATTTATTTATTTATTTATTTTAACTTTGCATCATTTAGATACCTAGATAGTTATATTATTAAAAAAAATGCTTTATAAAAACAACAAAAAAGATGTAATACATTTTAAAAAAATAAAATAGTAATCCAAAATTGGGTTTGAAAGGAAGACTTTGAGCCAGATGCCAAAGTCTTCAGTCAGCTACAGCCACAGTCCCCAACCTTTTTGGTACAAGGGATTGGTGTTCCTATGAGAATCTAATCTGAGGTAGAGCTGAAGTGGTGGTGCTAGCTCTGGGGAGCAGCTGCAAATACAGATGAAGCTTTGCTCACTTGCTTGCTGCTCACCTCTTGCTGTGCGGCCTGTACAGGTCCGCAGCCTGGGAGTTGGGGACCCCTGATCTACAGAACTGATTGGAAGGCCGGTAAATAACAGGAGTAAGGTGGGAGAGAGGAGGTTTTGTTAAATAGAGTGGAACTCCAATATGGAAGGAAAAGAAAGTTATTGTAGTAAGAAGAGGTAAAGAGAACATCAATTCTACTCCTGGTCTCAAGAAACAATCCAAGAAAATAGTCACCCTTTCTGGGCAGCAGAGAAAATGACCTAAGTAAGGAGCCAGATTTAAGGAAAGTCCAAGAAATGGAACAAAAACTCACGGCCATGGGTAAAGATATTACAAAGTTTGCCAATTGCTTACATCAATTCCAGATGTTACACAGTGAAATGGTTTGAGAGATGAGGGAGAACTAGAGAACTATGTCAGGAAAAGAAAATTCTGAGTGTTAGAAGGATGGAGCACGCATAGCTGGGATGAAGAATGGACTTATACTTTGGGCATTGATTGCAGACATGAGAACACAGACTGGATGGTTTATTTAAGGAGGGTGGGCAGGGGTCTACTGATCAGACCTGACAAAGTTGGCAAGATAATGGCCAGAGCTCCAGACTCTAGGCAGTGGTCCACTTGCCTAGTCCCACGCTTCTAAATGCTACTGCTGCTAGAGTCTCCACATTGTCCCGATAGCCCAAGCCCATTTATGTCTGGTGCAGTTACTCATTCTTGTTCCCTAAACTATCTCTAGGCCAAAAATCAGCAAATAATGATCCAACACGGAGCTGGTATTTTAGCAAAGATGAAAATACCATCTGGCTCTTTATAGATAAAGCTAGATGACCCCTCAAATAAATCATCAAATTTTACATATCTAGATCTACAATGCAATTTTTAAATTCAATTTACCGAGCAATTCAGTTTGTTGAAATAGTTGCCAGAGTATTATTCAACAGAAGCAAAAAGCTATATCCAATAGGTATTTTAAATCATTATTTCTAATATCAAAATGATAATTAAAGTACCCAGTAACAGAAGAACAGTCCAAGCCCTCTCTGTAAAGCCCGTCCTTACTATCCCAGTTCTCTAGCTTTGCAGCAGCTATACTTGCATCGCACAAGTTAGCACTTAACTGTACACTCTCCTTTCAGAAAATAGCACTTACTATCTTTTTCTGATTATTAAAGTTGTGTATTCATCACAGAATATTTGGAAAATATAGAAAAGTATACAGAAGAAAACTTAAATTATGTATCCTTCATCATGGAAAACTGCTATTGACATTTGATGAATACACTTTCTGTCTTTGTTCTATGCATTTGTGAATACAAAGATAAAAGCAATATATATATTAAAAGGTAGTGATCATATGGATATTTTCTTATATTGGTATATGTGAACATTTATAACCAATTCTCTCCTACTGGGTATCTAAGAAATTTCCAATTTTCACTCCTGTAAACAATAATTCATCATAAAATCTCTAATTATTTCCTTAAGAAAGGTAAATACACCTTGTTTTTCTTTTCCCTGATCAACTCAGTGTGTGGTAGTCTAATCTCTCCATCCATATTAGCTCCTAGAGGTAAAGTTATAAAATATATTAATAGATAAGCAAAGATAAGATAAAAAAATCTATAATTACAATCATCAGAAGAGAGTTCCATGGTAATTTTACAATGCAACTTGTTCTTTAACTGTAAATTGGAATCTAATAATACATTTGAGACAATAAATATAATACTTACAACACTAAAAAGAAAAATAGGTTCACATTTATCTCTAAATGGCTGCAAAGTCACAATGCTGTCAGCTTCTGCCTGAAAAAAAGAATTTCACGTAACAATAAAGGAAACTATATCCAAGTCATTAGATAGACTATGAACAAAAAACACAGAGATACATGTACTTTTTACTTTTATGTTTACTACATCATTTTCTTAGTATGTTATCGTTGTTTTAAGGATTAAATTGCATACACTGGCAAGTCAGGCCCTGTATCATTTGGCCTCAACCTGACTTCTGACTGTTCACCTTTATGGTACCTAATCTGCAGCTAAACTCATCTCCTTATAGTTTGCTAGACACTACCTGCACTTTCCTGGCTCCTTACCTGGTCCTTTTCCAACCCAGATAAAATGTCCAATCCAGCTGAGAAGTGATCTTTCTCCCTCCTGTTGCAAATCATCTCCTGTCCATTTCAATATTGTAATACTGTTATATGGGCCTATCTTATCTCCTTTGTTAGAAGGAGATCTATGTACACAGATTGACGATGCTTCATATTCAACTTTACATGTAAACCCTCCCCCTGGATGTTATAGGGCCATACATATAAAGGAGCTTGCTAAATGCTTCCAAACAAATAGGTTGTTCAAAATTCAAAATTTTTAATTTTTATGTTTGTAATTTTCTTAAAAATTTCTCACAAATTTCAAGTTGACTTAACTAGATTATAAACAATTATGTATTAAGTAATAATGTGTTCCTCCATATTTACAGAGCCAGCTGTCTGAAGGAGGTCATTTGGTAGGGTCTTCTATAAGAGTAGCTTTTTGCAACCTAAGGCAATTGTTTTCAAACTGGGATTTCCGGAGGTTCCCCAATCACTACCAAGGATGGTGAGGGGGAAGCCAAGAGAGGGCCCCTTAGCTTTGTGTTGTAATTTTTTTTTTAGCGTATTGGATGTTACATCATTTTCTTTTCCTTTTTTTCTTTTCTTTTTCTCTTTCTTTCCTTGTTTCTTTCTTTCTCTTTCTCTCTCTCCCTTTCTTTCTTTCTTTATAATATTAAAGGACAGAAGTCAAAGATTATATTTAAAAGTAACCTAGGCATCATTACAATGTTTATATCATAACAAAATACTAACAAGTAAAGCATTTAATAATATTATAAAAGAGCTGCAATAAATATTTACTGAATTTTTATAAGGATAGGTGGTACAATGTTAGTACAAGTCTTCAAGTCTTTCAAAAGGGTACATAACAGGAAAAATTTTATACTAACCATTCAGCTGAGAGTGATTTCAAATGGTAATCAACCTTACAGATTTTAATTTTGGATTTAAGTCTACAAGTTGTGAAAGAGCGCCTTTCCTTGGCTAATTGCAGAAAGCAAAATATCCAGCAGAGGGCACAACGGAGGTTTGGAAACTATACCTATTAATTTCTTTTCACCCTTTATGAGCAGGTCATATCATAAAAACAAGGTCAGTCAATTCGAATGTACTATTGTTGAAGGAATTCAAACATAACAAAAGAGAAACCATTCAGGGACAATGCACAAATATTTTAAATTTACACTGGGGTGGCAAGTAAGTAAGGGAAATTATTGGAAAACTAGAAACTGGGTAAATGCCCAGAGTCCTTCCTAATGCTATCCTGTAAACAGCACTTGCAGCCCTTACTCTAAGAGACACACACTGAACATATGGTCAGTTGATAAGAAACATGTCAATAGACAGATTCCATTTTTATACTTTTCTAACATTCACAATCATGACCAATAACCTCAACATTATCGGAATGGGATAAAAATCATGTTTGTTTTCAGATCTGGTAGAATTAAACATGAAGTAAAACTACCAAATAAGCACTGTCCATTTTGAAAAGTTAACAGGTTGTTTAAATTAAGACAATCCTTAAAGGGAATACTTAAACACTTAATGTAACAAGAAAACAATAGTTTAAATATAAATGAAATCCTTACTACAACAAAATGCAGAATTTCATCTTCGTTCAGTTCATTTTTCAATTTTCTGAATAAAGTCTGCATTGCTTTGCATGGTCCACACCAGGCTTGGTAAACATCAATCACTAGAAGATGATGACATTTATGAAAGAACAGAGTCAAAGATTTTAAAATAGCAGCTTATCTCAGTGCTGGGGCAGGGGCGAGGGCAAAGGCATAGAGTTTTACATTGGAAGTAGGGAGGCATGCTCTGTGTTGGGGTACCATGAGGTGCCCTGGGCCAAACTCCAGATGGCTAGACAACGGGGGAGCTCTAGTACCTGTTAGACCTTTGTTCTGCAACATCTCATCCCACAGGCTTTGATTATTGATGACTGCCTGCAATAAGGAAGGCATTGTAAAAGGTATTCAAGTGCCAGTGCACCAAGTAAAAATTTGTTATGTCATGCCCACCTGTAACTGGATTTCTCGCTTTTTGCCCGCCATTTATCCACTATCACATGGAAAAGGGAAGAAAAATAGAAAATATTTCAGAGGAAATTTAAATAATGTTTTTTCTGTTTATGCATTCATACAGTATCTTAATGTACCGCAGATTTTTTTTTTTTTTTTTTGGTATTAGATTATGCACTGTCTTCATTTCTAGAGAGAGAGAAAAGTCATTGAAGGGACTTTTCACGCTGGGCTCTCTGTTAAGTGCCTACAGCAGCCAAATGTCTTATTCTCTGAATAGTCCTGAAGCAAGGTGAGAATGTTAGGAGTTACAGTTTCTTAAAAATTGTTTTCCTAAGGTAGTATCGTTTTCATTCGCATATGTTAACTGTCTATGAACATGCCCATGGATCTTTCTTGGGTCCCTTTCCAAAGATATTTAATATTTAGAACAAGGCCACTAGTGTATTCGAGAGCACAACATAAAACTTTCCGCAGATATTAAATCAGTGAGGACCAAATGCTCTATTCGGTGGTATCAAGGATGTTAAGAGTGTAGTCCGATTACGTGTGTGACAGCACATTAGTGAAAAACAAAGGAGTGACCACGAACAACCAAGCTACACACCCGCAAAGCATGTTGGATTCCCCAACAAGCTCTCACAACGCAGAGCTTCCTCTAACCTACGTTAAAACCTTTAAAGGCAAGGAAGAAACAACTCCCCAGGATCTAAATCGGCCCTTTCGCCGAGGCACATGACCTTTGTGGGATGAGCTCACCAAGTTCGAGACCTGGCCACCTGGCAGGGGATGGTCGGTCTCCTGCTGTGCTTTCAACCTGTGCTAGACAAGCGGAGGACTAGGAAGACAGGCTAGAAAGAAGGGCGAAGGGGTTAGACACCAACGTTTCCTGCCAGGCCTCTGGCGGCTCGCGAGCATGGCCTCTCACACCTAAAGGGGCACGGCTCCAGCCTCCCTACCCCCAGCATGCAAACCTAGGAGCCGTTACAGGAGCAGTTGGTTGGAAAATCGACCCCCTTCTTGACACTAAAGGGATTACGCAGGTCTGTTCCCCTTCCTTCAGCTGCCTCCTCCCTTTCTTAGTCCCTGCCAGTTCCCCTCGCCTCCAGGTGTGTGTGTCGGGGGGCGGGGGACGGGGGACGGGGCGGGGCGGAGGGCGGCGGGTGGTGGCAGCTTGCCTAAGTGCAGGTTTGATCAGCTCTTTCCTGGGCGGGATTTCTTCCAGGGGTTGCCAGGATTTACTACATGAAATGTATACTCAGATAGGAGACAAAGGCTCTCAGAAATCTCTTCAACTTCTGCACCTTCCTTCTTTCTTTCTTTGTGTCTTTCTTTTCTTCTTTCCTTATTTTTTTATTTAGAAATAATTTTAGACTTACAAAAAAGTTTTTGAAAATAATGCACAGAACACCCATACACTCTCCCCTTATCTTTCCCCAAGGTTAGCATATTTCATAACCACATTACAGTTATCATTGCAAGCAGAACGCCAACACTGGTACAAAACTACTCTGTAGACCTCATACGAATCTGTCCAGTTTTCTCACGAATATCATTTTTTCTGGTCCAGGATCCAATCCAATGACCTGCATGACATTTAGTTGTCATGTCTCCTTAGTTTCCTCCAATCTGGATTGTTCCTCTGGACCATTTTTCTTTGTCTTTTATAACTTTGATGAGTATTTCTCTCTTTTTTTTTTAAATTTCATTATGTCATTTGTAGAATTCATACCAGGAATATTTTTAAAGTAAGTTTTTAAAAACACACTCTCCTTTTCTTACTGTATGAATTCTGTTCTTTACACTTAGTATCTTTTTCAGCTTTCTCTATTTTTCTTATTTTTAGCGTACCAGTCCACCCCGTTTATTGAGTCTGCTAACTGTCCTTCTTGATTATTCTTTTTCTTTCGGTGTTTGTAACTTTTGAATGTGAGCTAATCTTTAGAAGGGATTGATTTTTATGTGAGCTTCTGAGATAGGACTGTGGGAATGAGGCACGACAGATACTCCAGGGACATCCCCTCCCACTCCAGGATATGATTCTTGAAATTTTTTTCCTCTCTTCAGTCCTCCCCCTGTTTTAGCCCCAGCAAGGGGAGATAAGCCAAACTGGACTTTTCCAGCTCAGAAGCCATCTTTGGCTAAGGCATGACCTTTGTCTAATTATAATATCATTATAGTCTCATCTGCAATGCCAATATTGTGTCTTCCATCCTGCGCCTGATGCTATGACACATCTGGAAACACCATATAAGGAAGAAAAAGCAGAAAACCTAGTTCCCCACCTACTGGGTGGAGACAACAATGCTACATCAGTACTACATTTCTGGTCTCTACCTCCAAGAAGAACAAAAGCCCGAAATTAAGACATCCTCTCTCTCTCTCATTCACCCACACTCTCCTCTTGAGTGTGTACTTTCCTTTTAATAAATCTTGTGCTTTCCTGCCTGATGTTTGTCTTGCCCTTGAATTCTTTCTCTAGGGATAAGACAAGAACCTAGTTACCAGAGCTCCAAGCTCTCTGGCAACAGAAACATACATGTATAATGATGTCCAACATGCCTTTGCCTGGCCCCATTGATATCTAGGCTACCAGGCAAGTTGTATGTTAATTTCTCAGCTTAGTTTTTCTATTTTCAGTTGACAGCTGAAAAGCCAAATCCATTTCTATGGATAGCACCTTCTGGGATCTGAATTACTCTACACAGAATTCCAATGGATGGCAAGCATTCTTGCTCCTATCACTATATCAGTTGGGAGGGAGAAATGTTTATAGTACCATTTCTGAAATGTGACAGCCCATCTTTATTTCCAGCAGTACGTAGGTAGTTGCACCTAACCGTAACATGGAAGTTAAATCCTCGACTCTCAACTCCATAGTGTGTGGACATATGGAGATGTAGATATCAGAATCCCTACCTTGTCTATTAAGGTTCATTATCCATTACAATACTCCAATGAATCCTTTCTGCTTTATTCATGCTAACTCCTAAGACTTCAGTTTCTTATCTTGTTTCTCTTTCCTGTATATTTCTTTCTCTTAGGGTTCAGCTAAATTAAAAATTGTTGAAATAAAAAAAATCTGAGTTATTTTATTCAGCATTTTTACCTGTTTAGACATAGGCTGGGCATCTTTCTTCTCTAGCTTAGCCAACCATATTGGCTAGAAATTAATCTGCTGACTTTTCACTTTAGTCATGCCTCCCCTGTGATTATTACCATCCCTATAACTTTATGGATTTTCATTTTGCTTAAAATTATTCAAGCTTTCCTCAAGTTTCTTTTAGCTTCTGAAAATAGATAACTTTCAGAAATGATGCTTCTGAGCCGTCCTCAGCTACTATCTCTCCAGTGACCTAACTTATTTTCCTCTTAGCCCCATGATGAAGTTATTTCTCTTCGCCCTTCCTCAGAATGAGACTTATTCTGTTCTTATAGGGTGAGGGGTTGGCTTGGTCTGGGAATCGTTTTGTGCCCACTTTTCTCTAGTAACATCTATAGCTGGAGTACAGGTTGTGTGCATAACTCCCAGTTTAATTCCATTTTCAGCAAGTTTCACATGGGTCACTCTGTTCTACTGAGGTGGCTTCTTATGACCTTCTTATTTCTGATTTTCTAGAGAAAGACAAATAAGACAAATACATCTATAACTGCCAATATTCTCATTGCATGTCTGCCTTGATTCTGAGCGGCCTAGGAACACACTTCCCACCATGCACTGCCCTCCTTGCGGTTTGTCTTTTCAATATGCAAAACTCTTTCATGATATTAGTCTGTTAGTTACCTAAATTCTGAGGCCTGTTTCACAAGCATTAGTGTTTTCAGCCCAGTTCTTCTCAAAAAGCCATTAAGATAAACCTCTGGAGAAACTTAAGTTTTCTTTTGGGCTCATGTTGACAACGCAGGTGCCACAAACTTTCCTCTTTAAGGAATCTTTTTCTCTATTCCAACTATTGGGTTGAACCCAAAGGTCAATTTACTGACAGTCTAACCTTTGGGAAATAGCAATAATAGAAAATATATAACACTTCTTTCTAAACACCAGATGGCAAAGTGCTCTACATATTTATTCTTGATTGGGTAAAATCCTATTTAGAAATCCTCCTGCAGATAACCCTGTTCATCTATTTGACCCACTCTGGAAATGAGGATCCTGTCTACGAAGGTTCATTCTACTCTTTAACCCTAAAGTTGCTTCTTATATCCCAACCTATGTATAGCAGCTGGAAATCATTTTTTAACATTTTTCTTGTTAACCCCAAAAGGTATTATTCTTCAGGCACCTACAGCAAGAGTTTAGCAGGTGTTACAAATGTTCATGAACATGATTCACTCAAATTCTTCACAAAATAGTTTTGCTAATTAAGGGAAAACATGACTTGTACACAAAAAAAGTTTCAATGTATTCTCAAATGAGCACAGACATTTAATAATGATCAAGACACACAAGGCAATAGGTGAAATTAGTTTTTTAAACATCATTCCCACTGTTTGGAAAAATCTTCAATGTTGAGGTTTTGGAACAAACTTGATGAGCTTTTGATTTTGGTCTTCCTAGAATTGATTTCAAGGACAAATGCATTCTGAAAATGTTATATATAAAAAAGGTATTTATATTTTATGTAACACTGGTATAAGCATTGCCTGGGTTATTTGTTTGTTTTTGTCCTCTCAGAGTACTATCTATAGTATTTAATTATTTTCTTGGGTCATAGATTTTTTACCACATGAACGTTTCATTTGCATGTCCTCTGGATCTCTACATATATAGGAAGACACAGAGATGAGAAAGTAATTTTCTTCAAGTTTACTGAATCTATTTTTTGCCATTTCTCATGTGTTGAGTCCATCTAATGAATGTTTTACTTCAGTTATTATACATTTCAACTTTAGACTATCCATTTTTAATAGTTTGCATTTCTCTGTTGAGATTTCCTATCTGATTCATACATCGACATCATATTTTCATTAATTTAAGTACTTTTTCTTTCTTTGAACATACTTTTTAATAGCTGTTTTGAATCTTTGCTAAATATAACATTTGGGCCCTCTCAGATTCGATTTCTATTGATTGCCCCCTTTTTTTCTGAGCAAAGGTCATACTTTTCTGTTTCTTTGCAAATCCAGAAACTTTTAGTCAAAAACTGGGCATTAATGGTAATAATGTCAGCCTGTAACAACTCTGAGTTATGTTGTATTATTTTAAACATTGCTATTTAATTGCTCTAGTAGATAATTAACTTACTTCTCTGGTCTCAAATGTAAAATTAGAATACCCCATAATGTGCAGCATCTGATAAAAAGATAAGCTTTATAATATGAAGATGCAGATGAATTGAAAGTCAACAATGGAAAACATATAATGCAAACAGTAAGCATAGAAAGTTGACATAACCATATTTAAAAAATGACTTCAATGCAAGAATATTTTCACAGATAGACATTTTCTGATGATAAAAGTTATCGGGAAGACATAAATATATTTAAATGCATATATTTAACAATAGAGCTATAACATACATGAAACAAAAGTTGCCTGAATTAAATGAAGAAATAGACAAATCCACAATCACACTTGCATATTCTAACATATCTTTCCCAATAATTGATAGAAAAAGTATACACAAATCTATAAGATTATTGAAGATCTGAACAACCTTGTCAATCATCAACATAACTGACATTTACTGACAACTGCAGAATATGCATTCTCTTCTAATGCAATCTTTACCACAATGAATTATATCCTAGGCAATAAAAAAAAATCAAAATAAATTTCAAAAATTGGAATCTCTCAAATTTTTTCTCTGATCACAATAGAAATAAATTAGAAATCAATAACAATATAATATTTGGTAAATTGTAAAACACCAGAGAGTTAAGTTACACTCCACTAAATAACCTGTGAATCAAATAAGAACTCAAAAAAGAAATTAGAAAATATTTCAAATTGAATTATGATTAAAACATAATGTCAAAAAAATTTCTTAGATGTTGCTAATTCAGTGCTTAAAGAGATATTGTAAATTTAAAGACTTATTAGAATAAGAAAGGTTTCAAAATACACGATGACCTAAGTTATGACTTAAGAACTAAAACAAATAACTTATTAAAGTAAATTGAGGAAAAAAATAATAAAGGTTACAACAAAAATCAATTAAATAGAAAGCAGAAAATAAGGTGATATTGACAAAATCAAAAGTATTTTTTTGTAAAGATCAGTAAAATTAATATATCTATAGATATACTGATCAAGAAAATCAGGGTAAACACAAATTACCAGCACCATAGATGAAAGATGGAATATTTTTAGTAATCCTGAGCAACTAAAATGACAATAATAAAATATTATAAAAACTTTATGTGATAAATTTTTTAAAAATTAGATGACATAAAAATATCTTTTAAAATTCAACCTGACTTTTAAAAAGTTATTATAAAAATATTAATGTTATATGTACTTAAATATATATAAAGACATCAAAATACAGATATATCAGATAACAGCAGTTTTAAAAATGTTTTTCAATTACAGTTGACATACAATATTATGTTATTTCAGGTGTACAACACAGTGATTAGACATTTAAATAACTTACAGAGTGATTGCCCAATAAATCCAGTATCCATCTGACATCATACATAACTATTACAATACTACTGACTATATTCCCCATACTATACTCTACCTGCCCATGACTATTTTATAACTACTAATTTGTACCTCTTAATCTCTTCTTCCCTTCATCTATCTCCTCAACAAATCCTCCAACAGCAACTATCAAAATGCTGTCAGCATCTATGAGTTTGTTTTTGTTTTGTTTGTTCATTTATCCTGTTCTCTAGATTCCACATATAAGTGAAATCACATAGCATTTGTCATTCTCTGTCTGACTTACTCCACTCAGTATAATACCCTCTAGGTCCATCCACATTATTGCAGATGGCAAAATTTCATTATTTTTTATGAATGAGTAATATTCCATTGTACCACCTCTTCTTTATCCATTTATCCATTGATGGACACCCAAGTTGCCTCCATATCTTGGCTATTGTAAATAATGCTGCAATGAACATATGGATTCACATATCCCTTTGAAGTAGTGTTTGGGTTTCTTCGAATAAATACCTAGAAGTGGGATTACTGAGTCCTTCTTTGTCTCTTACTATAGGCTTTGTTTTAAAGTCTATTTTGTCTGGTATAACTATTGCTACCTCAGCTTTTTTGTTTGTTCTCATTTTCATGAACTATCTTTTTCCATTCTTTTACTTTCAATCTGTATGTGTCTTTCTATCTGAAATCTCATGTAGGCAGTATATATAAAGGTCTTGATTTCTTATCCATTCATCCACTCTGGGCATTTTATTGAAGCATTTAATCCATTTACATTTAAAATAATTTTTGATAGATATGTAGTTATCGTCATTTTATTATTAATATTTTTATCTTTTTTTCTTTCTCATTTTAAAAGTTTCTTTAACATTTCTTTTAATACTGCTTTGAGGGTAATAAACACCTTTAGCTTTTTCTTATCTAAGAAGCTTTTTATCTGTCCTTTGATTCTAAATGATAGCTTTGCTTGGTAGAGTCTTCTTAGTTATAGGGCATGCTTTTCATCACTTTGAATATTTTATGCCAGTCTCTTCTGGCCTGCAAATGATCTGTTGAGAAATCAGTTGATAGTCTTATGGGAGTTCCCTTGTAGGTAGCTAACAGCTTTTCTCATGCTGCTTTTAAGATTCTCTCTTTGTCTTTAACCTTTAGCATTTTAATTATGATGTGTCTTGGTTTGGGCCTCTTTGAGTTCATCTTGTTTGGGTCTCTCTGAGATTCCTGGGCTTGTATATCTTTTCCTTCACCAGGTTAGGGAAGTTTTCCATCATTCTTTCTTCAAATAGGTTTTCAATACCTTGCTCTCTCTCTTCTCCTTCTGGTATCCCTAGGATGAGAATGTTGGTACACTTGATGTTGTCCCAGAGGCCCCTTCAACTATCCTTATTTGTTTCAGATTTTTTTCTTTTTTCTGTTTTGCTTGGGTGTTTTCTGCTACCTGAACTTCCAAATCACTGATTCGATCTTCTACTTCATTTAATTTATTATTGATTCACTCTAACGTATTCTTATTTCTGACTGGTTCTTTTTCTGTTTTTTATCTCCATTTTTATGTTTCAAAAAATTTTTTTGAAGTTCTCACTGAGATCATTGAGCCTCTATGACCAGCATTTTGAACTCTGCATCTAGTAAATTGCTTACCTCCATGTTGTTTAGTTCTTTTTCTGGAGCTTGGTTCTGTTTTTCATTTGGGATATGTTTCTTTGTCTCCTCATTTGGCTATCTCCCTGTGTTTGTTTCTATGTATTAGATCAAGCTGCTATGTCTTAGTGGAGTGGCCTTATGTAGTGGTGTCCTATGGGGCCCAGTGGCACAGTCTCCCTGGTCACCTGAGCCAGGTATGTCACTTGTGGAGGTTGTGTGTGCCCTCCAGTTTTAGTTGAGCCTTGGTTGCTGTTTGCATTTCAGTGGGAGAGATTGCCCCTCAAACTGATTAGTTGTGAGTACTGGCTGCGACTACAGTGGAGGAGCTGTTGTGAAGGGCTGACCCTAGAGAGTAGGACTAACTTTAGCAGGGCTCTTCTACCTGCTTAATCTTCCCTTTGAGTGTGTCTTTCATGGAGGTGGTTGGGAGGTGCTCTGGTATGGTCTGAAACTGGCCACTAGGTGTGTTAGTTCTTGGGCTTCTTGGGAGAGGCTCTGTTGCAGGCCAAGATCAACTGCTTTCTATTCCCTGCCCAGGGCCACTTGATATAAGCTATAAAGTGATCTGCAGATGATTGCCACTTGTGCTGAGCTTGGAGGTGCCTGGGAGAAGTGAATCTGCAAACTGAGGCTGACTGCTGCTAGTGCCAGGCTTGGGACTGCTTAGCAAGAAACACAGGGTATATCGAGGCCAGATGCTCTTTGTGTGGGGTATGTGAACCTTTGAAAGACTTTAGGAAAGTCTGCAGCCTGAGCCAAGATAGGCCATTTGTATGAAAAAGCCACTGGAAGTGGCTTGAGTTGGCCCACAAGTTGGGTGGGGTGGGATTTCAGAAAAATCACCAGGGCAGGGTGAATGGTATCATCTAGGTTTATGGATACTCAAATATGGCAGCTGCTTGGGTCTGCACAATGGATGAGGGGAAGGCTCAACAAAGGGATAATGGCTTCTGCCTGGGTAAAGTTGCTCCTCCAGGCTTCACCATGATGCCAGAAAATTCAGTTCCTTCCAATATGTTCCTGATGCCTTTTGAGCTGCTGCCCCAAAGATGCAGCTCAGAGTGAGTCCATAAGCAACTAAGTCTATGCATGGGCCCTTTAAGAGGTATGCTGCCCCCCATATCATTCAGTTACAATATCTATTGGTTTTCAGAGACAGAAGTTGTGGGGCCCTTTCTCCCCAGCACTGAACCTTGTGCTGAGGAGCCTAGTGTGAGACTGGGACCACTCACTCCTCAGGGACTTCCATAGCCAAGATATCCCTCCTCATTTTTGAGCAACATTATTTAATAGAATAATGTTGAAAAGATGATTATATTAAAAATAATATTAAAAGGTGAATGCAATGTATGCATTCAAAAGATATTACTGCTTATTTTTAGATAGTGAAATTATTGGTGATCTTTATTTTGTTTTTATACTTTTTCTATATTTTCCATATTTTATGCAATAGTATTTATTTTAGAATCAGAAAAAGCAGTAAATATTTCTAAAATTCACTTTTCTTATTATTTTTACAGTAGATTTTCTTTGATTGTTCTTGGGTCCTTTTCAAGTACTTTCAACTATTTTAACAGTGAAGATTAATTTTTATTGAATTTTATTTTCTTTGCTACTTTAAGATAACACCTCACTTATTTTCTTGAGCATTGCCTTTTTGTAGAGCTAATGAGCATTTTTTTCAGAAACATTTTTACCCCATTATAATAGCCATCATTACAGAAACATCTTGATACTACTCTCTTACTTTTAGTAGATAATTCAGTGCCCTTTGAAAATTAATTTCTCCTCCCCCATTGATGTAAAAGTATGTAAACTTTGGAGTCTAAAAATTTAGGTTTAAACTCTGGTATTGACTTTACTCTTAGTCTAACCTAGAACAAGTTATATAACCTTTTCAACCTTAATTTTCCTATCTTCGAATGAAGATTATAGTAGCATGTTTGTGTGATTAATAATATAAATTACAGAAAGAGCTTAATGGAGAGTGTGTTCTGTGGCTTGCGTGTGTGTGTTTATTTTTCTCACTCTACTTTCTTTGGTATTTCCTTTTGAGACAAAACTTGATAACTTCAGAACTTTAAAAGAAATTAATTGTCTCAACTAGTACAATACTGAAATTGACTTTTATCACAAGAAATTCCCGACTCTTAATTTTAAAAGGACTAATTCCTAAATGTTAAAATTTTTAAGAGCTCTTAGAATTTTCTCTTTTGCTACTGTTATTTAATTTCTTCAGTGAACTCTAAATCATAACTCTCCATTTTAATATATTCTCCCTGAAGCCTTTATGTGAATTGTTCTTTTACACATATTTGTAAAAACAACTCATGACATTATTTATTTGAATTTTATAAGTAATAATGTATAAGAGCAACTTCTAAAAAAGTCCATAAAGCAACAGTTTATACTTCTGTGGTGGCAGTTGAGAAGGAGCTCACTATGAAATCAAACATCATTGACCACATCCTGCTACCAAGCCTCTTAAATCTTCCTGCCCTTGACTATTTGGAGGACTAATACTCACCTAGAGAAATAAAGATATGGAGATAAGAAGAGCTCTAAGCTCATATTCTGGAGCTCAGCATTGTCTTTGTTGTCCATCATCTTCTGCCTCAGTTCTAAAATGACACCCCTATTTGTAAGATGTATGAAACTCTGGACTTATAACTTTCCAGAGGTCCTGCAGTTCAATCTTTCCAAGTTTTAAGAAGTCTTTGTTAAAGGGTGAAAGGACTTCCTAGAAACATAAAGATTCAGCCAGACAGCATGTTATAGGGCAAAGCTGATAAATGTGTGGCAAGTGAGCCACCTTTCACTTTCCCACTTCTATAGTAGATATCACTAATCTATCATGACAGTGTTTCCTGCTCAGTCTCAGACTCATTCTCAGAAGAACCTCAATGGCTCTAATACAGGAACTTCTGTGGCTTTAGAGTTGAAGGCCAGTCCCTAGATCTTCCTGGGAATCCAACATGAGTCCTGAGGTGCTGTTACACATCACCTACATGTAGCAGGAATAATCCCTCCGAGATTAGTCTTGGCACAAGGCAGGAGCCTCTCTCCTCTAACACAACCCCCACTAGTCCTTCTGCTGTGGCCCTCAAGGAGTCCAACTTGACATTATTTTCATTAATATCTAATAGAGTCCCCTCACACTGTAACCAACTTTCTGACTCTCTAAATTATTTTCCAGTAGCTTCTGATCTGTTATAACACAGTAGCAAAAAAAAAAAGTTTCTCTTGTGTAACCAAAATTTAACAGTCCCTGGAAATGAATCAGAATCAAGATTTGATTCCAAAATGGAACTCTCCAAAAAAACAGATCACAGTTCCTGCAGGATATGACATCCAGAATGGAGAATCACGCCTAGTGTAGAAGTCCTAAAAGAAGCAGGGAGAGGAGAAGAAGGAAGAAAATGTAATTGTTTATAATGATCAATTCTGCTTCCTTCAAATAAAGGCCTTTGTATTATGTTTCTGAGTCCAGAATAGTATCTGGGTCTGGAAAAACATCTCCAACTAGGGAATTCATCTCTGTACTGTGCAGAGGAGCAGGTCATTGCATGATGAAGGCTGTGGCAGTAAACACACCCCTAAGAAATGGCAGTAGCAGCTACTAGAGCTGATAGGATAGAAATGGTACCCAGTCATACAGTGAGAGGGGAAAATAGGAATCAAACTTGGAAGGAGCTTAACTCCTAGAGGAATTCAGCTGTGATAAACACTGCACCAAGGAAAATTGGCTGAGGTCACAAGACATTCTGCCAAGACAATGAGATGCCTGATGGAAGTAGCTTAAA
The DNA here is from genome assembly GCF_000325575.1 of Pteropus alecto. Classification (NCBI taxonomy): domain Eukaryota; kingdom Metazoa; phylum Chordata; class Mammalia; order Chiroptera; family Pteropodidae; genus Pteropus; species Pteropus alecto. The sequence continues at coordinate 404,009 of NW_006494608.1, read as the reverse complement.
TTAATGAGCTTGACCAAGGTAATATCTGGATGGGGGAGGCTCTGTAAGGTTCCATCAATTTTGTCCCTATTATGATCCCAAAATGAGTCACTTCATTTTTTTGTGAATTTAATACTATGTAGAAGAATATTTATAATATGTTCCTATGGATGATGTAGAGAAAATCCTATTCTTCACAATGAATAATGGTGGTAACTTCACAGTGAAAAAAATGATAATCAATAGGTAGTATCTCAAAAACAAATTATTTCTAAAATTCTCTTTAAGATGATATACTACTGAGCTTGGTTATTAAAAAATCATCACATGTTGTATGTAATATTTGCTTACTCTGGTATATTTTCAAAATACTCATAATCCTAGCAGCCCTTCTCAACTGGGGTTCTGTGAGAATTAAACCCACCTATTCATAATTTGTTCACTAAAAAACCTCATAATTCTGGTATTAAAAAAATATCAAAATCCATGAATCTGGCCCCTATTTTCAATTTCTGTGCTTTAAGACAGAAATACTTTGACCTGGATACATAAAAATCTTTAAAATAGTGAGCCTTATTATTACAGTAATTCTATTTTATTTCTGATTTTCATATTAGCATAGTCTTTTTGTACCCTTTCTCTTCTAATTCTCATATTATCTAATTGCGCTGCATAATTTAGCACTTAATTATATTGGTATATGACACTGATCTATTAACTATTGTTTTTCTTCTAATTGTTTCAACTATACATGTTGTGTTCCTTAAGTGGACTGTAAATTTTTATAGGCAGGAATTGCTAAGCATATATTCATTTTGTTGCCCACAGTTTCTAAAAACTTACATTCAATTAAATGGCCAAAAGTGACCTCTACCGAGCATATGTTAGAGGCAGATTCAATCGCTTCTTGCACTTACTGAATTTGTTCTTGTTAGCCATCATCTTTATCTGAGCATTGGGTACCCATACCTCTGGTAGCTAAGAATTAATAAATAAAATAGTCACAAGAGGCTTAGAAGTACTTGATAATACATTACATCAATATAATTAAACTTACACATCTAATTAGGTATGTGCATTTAAGGTTATATGTACACATACACACATATATATCCTAATACTAATAACTGTGTACATTATATAGCTTACACAAAAACAAATGTGATACCAGGTTACAATATGATTAAATAAACTATACTTTAAATAATTATTTTTATTAATCACTAGTTCAGAACTTTATGGCTTCTGCAAAATATTAACATTATTAATTTATAGTGAAAATGCGATTGAATATTTTGGTTATTTTTGAAATCTTGGTTTAATATCGAATGATAGAATGATTCAAATGTCTGGTTCTAAGTTTTAAATATATATCAATGCTGAAAATACTTCCTCACAGGCAAATGTCATTTAAAACAAAAGAAGTTCCTTCTTGGTTGCACTTACTTCATCATGATACTCATCTTTCAATATCATCTAGAAATTATGTGAAAACTTTTGTTACAATATTCTGTAATTTTTTATTATCCTAGATTATTTCAATCACTTTTCTAGCAAACTAGCACAAAGTGTTTAAATAACAAGTAAACTAAAAAATAGAAAAATTTTTAAAAAGATAGAAAATTTGTAATTCTAAGCTTTTTTAAAGCATGTAAATTTGAAGGGTGTTTATGTATGCAACGGCCTTTTTCTTTTTCACCAGTAAAATTATATTAATTATGGAAATTTTTCTAAATATCAGTTTTCATAGAGTTCTATTTTCTTACCATGAATTGTTTCAAAAAGTAGTAATTTCTTCACTGTTTTAAAATATTCTAACCTTGGAGAGACGGATAATAATGCTTATTTTTTCAAATATGTCTGTTAGATAACAAAATACTGACAAACACATGTCCTCAAATTTAAAAACTTTTTTTTTTTGGCAAAATAAAAATGAACTTTCTCATGAAATAAATGTTAAAAGTCTGTGTAGAACAAAGTATTCTTGTAGTTACTCTCCACCCCACTGAAAGCATTGCAAAGATTCTACATTAAGATCATGGGTTGTGTTTTTTTTTTAATGAAATTAACAGTTTGGATATAATGAGACATATATAGAGAATGAGTTAATTTCAGCTCATCTGGATTGATGACATGCTTATTTTCCAAGCTACTAGTGACTCTTGGCCCACATTGTATAATATATTAGATAATGTAAATGATATTCTGTAACCACAGGTACATGAACTGTTTTAGAGTAGACATGGAGCCCGTCAGCATTGTTTAGAATGGTAATTAGATTTAGGATTTGTACCACCTGATTTTGCTGGAGGTCAGGGGTTAAGGATGAAGGGTGACAGGGAGATCAATGGCTACACATAGCTGGGATGTGCCTATGTGTGACCAGCTGGCTATAAGAAACAATCAACAGAACTTGAGCTTCCTGGTACTTTTGCATGTATGTGGTGGCTGAAGACCTAGAGACAAAGTATGTTCTATGCAACCTAGAAATGAGAAGGCAAAGGAGCCATCAAAGACATGCTGCTAATGAATATGTAAACATTAACAAAACTTAATGTCTTTCTCATTTTTCAAAGAAGAAAATAAACAATTAGAAATATCTAACTTTTTCTTCCTGTAACCTCACAGATTATTTTGTTCATCTCAAGGAAGGTGTGCATAACATATTAGAGACTACTAGATATAAACTGGAGGTATCCATCAAATATCTAGGCAGGAGATAGAGATTTGCATGTAATCAGAATATGAAGGACATAGGAGATGGTCAAGGAAAGTATCATTTGAAAAAACGAGGGCCCACTAGGAACAACATTTTGGAACAGAAAGAGAAGCTCATAAAGGAAAATGAGAAGGAATAGCCAACAAGATAGGAGAGGAATGAAGAGAGGGTGATGTCATAGAAATCAAAGGAGAAGACAATGTTAAGGCAGCACTAGTTAATATTGCCAAGTGTCATAAAGTAGTTAAATAAAACAAGGACTGGTCAAACAAATGCTGCTCGTGTGGACTGAATGACAAGGAAATCAGTGTTGATGGTATGAGAGTGTTTTTAGTGGAGGGGTCTGGGGAAAGCTGCTTGAAGAGAGAATGTCAAGTCAGGAAGTGAAAGCAGAGATTCCAGAACTCTTTCGGAAACTTAAGAATGAAGAAATGTAGAAAGAGAAGGGACAGTTTCCAAGGGAATGTGGAGTGGCGGAGGGCTGGTCTTATTCTCTTTTTTCAATAAGATGGAGGGGATTTGACTACACAGATACTGATTTTTTAAAGTCGGGAGAACAGAGGTCAAAGAAATAGTCCTTGAGATAGGAGGACACAGGTGGGAGGTAATAGCTTCAGATGAGAAGTGGGGCACTCCTTTCAGCATGACCGAAAGAAAAATTACAATAAGTTTTTCTCCATCCCCTTTTCTTCCTTTTAATTTATCTAAGTACCTTATGCTTTCAGTGACTTTTCTGGCATCTTTATGCAAATTATTTCTATTACGAGTATCTTGGGGGTTTCCTGTGGTTCAAAAATGTTACTGTTTAAAAATCTACATCCCTAAGTTATGTTTTTATCCAGACAGTCTGTAATCCCATCTACTTAATAAAAATTTATATAAAATATAAAAGAAAGAAAGAAAGAAAAAAAGATTAAAACATTTAATTTATGCTCATATAAATAGTCTGCCCAAAAAGTAATACATCTCATTTTTAGTAATATCTTTTGGGCAAAAATATTTCAGGCTTCAAGGGAAAGAAATCTACACATTTCTGTCCTATTTAGCACTTTGCCCTCTTGAGCTCCTGTCTTTTTCATTCTATAATGCTATATATTCAATTTATATTTGTTCTGTTCAATGAAGACTCAAATGTCACTAGTAGAAAATGGTCAGCTGGGTTTGGTTGAGGTAAGAGTTTACATTTCTCCCTTTTTTGTCTAAAGGAAAAAATGTTAGGATAGTTGTCAACTTATTTTTTTCACTTATTCACTGGCAAATATTTATTAAACAGCAAGGTGTTTCTTCCATGATCTCACTGTCTGGTACTATGTCTTAGCATGCCAAAGGAAAGGTGCTATGATAGAGTTATATGTAGAATAATAGGAGAGGTGATTAAAGAGGTGGTACATAACTCAGTCTAGAGATAGGAAAGGAACATCACGAAATTCTGAAACATGAGCCTTTCCAAAAGACAGATAGTAGGTAATTACTCCTTCTGTTCTCCATAAAGAATTGGAAGCAAGAGCAGAAAGTAAAACTGAGAATGAAGCATAGAGAAAGGCAGTTGGGGATGAAGGGGGAACAAGGAAGAATGATGACTTCAGGGTGGAGAAAACAGTATGTGCAAAGTCATAGAGGGATGAAACGGCCTGACATATAGAGTGAACTGTGAATCTGATGTTATTCTGAACTGAAGGATCTGTGTGGGGCCATGATGAGTCTGGCAAGGCCAGCTGGGCCTAGAGCACAGAAGTTCCCATAAGTATGATAATAGTGTAAAACTTCTCAAAGTTTAAAGGGTGAAGATTTACAACAAATTGATAACACATACACAAAAATATTAGTTTTTTAAAAAAGCACTGTGAGATCAGTGTGGCAATTGAAGAACATGCAGCTGGGGATGTGAAATAGATGATAATGAGATAGTTAGAGGCCTATTGTAGCAAACCAAGAGGGCTGGGCTAAGGGCCTAAATGAAGGCAAAGACCACGGGTAAGAAGCAAAAGAGACTACTTGTGAGTTATTTAGGGATTGGTATCAACAGGACTTGGGGAGTGACTCTGTAGGGGTGAGCAAGGAGGAAAAGTCACAGAAAACTCATAAGATTTAGGTGCGGATGAGTGAATGATGCCTTTCACATGAATGATGGATGTAAAGAAGGACCAGATTTGAAGGGCAGCTCATGGTTCCCCATCTGTAGGATAACAAGGTAGAAAGAGAAGACTCATTACCACTATTAACAGTTAAATCAGGATTATAATGATTCACAGCATTTGGTGAATCCCCAGAGAACGAGGAGTAGGGCAAAAGTCCTACTGCATAATAGCATTAGGCTTGAGTAATAACATGTTCAGGATCAGACTTGCTCTGTGTTATCAGTAAGTTGTGAACAAATAAAGCTTATTATATTAAAGCTTTTTCTAGCTCACCTAAACCCACCCTGACTACTTACACATTTTCTGTGAAATCCTCATGAGACATTATTGGGTAGTGGTGGTCTCTGTGACCTTGGGCAAGTTTCTTAACTTCTTTGTACTCCAATGTCTTTACTGGAGATAATAACGGAACCTATTTAATCTCTTTGGTGAAGATTCAATGATTTAAAATATATAAAAGACAAAGAATAGTTTCCAGCTTATAGAAACCATTCAATAATTATCTATTGTCATGCAGAGATATAACTAAAACATTTTGATTAGTAATCTTGTGTGTAATTCCAGTTTATTTAAACTTGCAAAAGTATATTTTCGCAAAAATTCTCATCACCATTAAGCAAGAAGTGAATGGAAATGGAGGAGAAAGAATGCTAGGGAGACATGAGTGAGAGTGGGGAAGGGAGAAGAATTACATGACTAAAATGTTCTTAGATGACAGGTACTGATGTCCTTTTACACTGACGATGCAGTGACTGATTACTAAATGAGAACAAAATTTAAGTATAGCATCTATATGTAGATTATGTTAGAATCATTATGACATCTGCAACAAACTGTATAACCCACAGAATGAAAAAGGTCATGAATATCTATGACATGTTCTTATATGTTGTTACATATTAAATTTCTGTGGTTCAGACCAAGATGGAGTAACAGGGACCAGATTTAGTCTACTACCTGAAACAACTAAAAGCTTACAAAACATGTGTAATGATGGTTTTAAAGACATTGGCTGTACATTAGGCAAAGAAGGACAGTAATCAATGAGAAATGGGAAACAAATGAGATGAGCCTTATACTTGCCCCATCTTTCTTACTGCCTTATAAAGGTTTCCATTTTGCAACATCAGAAGAAAACTAGGAAGAACCAGGCAGAAGTCTTGGTTAAGGAGGCTAAGCTAAGAATCCAGGCAGCTGGAATTTGCAGGGCAGAGTAACAGAAAGTAGAGAGCATAACAGAGAACTCCAGACATTTACAGAGCAACCCCCCACCCCTGCCTTGAGAATTCAACTGAGTACTGATCAGTTTGGAGAAGGGAAAATGTAAAAGGATTAGTGGAAATTGTGTTCAGTGCTCACACAAGATTGTGATTAGTACATGTTCCCACCAGACAGATCAAAGAATATAATAATTTATGGGACACTAGCTATAGTATTCAAGACCTTGCCTAAAAAGTGGGAAATAAATATCTCTAAGTTGAAAACTGCTCTGAATCTTCCTAACAAATCTTAAAAACAATACCTGAATGCTTCAAACTGCATCCCAGAAGAAAGTGCAAGAATACAATACAATAAAAATACAAAAATATCCAACATCCAACCAGGTTAAACTTACAATGAATGGCATTCAATTAAAAACCATCAGACATGTGAAGAAGCAGTAAAATATAATCAATAACAAGGAGAAAAATCAATCAAAACTGATATAGAACTGATTCTGATACCAAAATTGGCAGATAAGAACATAGTAATAATATAGTAATAATAATTTATTACTATATTAAAATAGTAATAATAATTTTGATCTTCATGTTCAAAAAGTAGAGAAGAGATATAAAAGATTTTTTAAAAACCAAATCAAGCTTCTAGAGATGAACAAATACCTTATCTCATGAAAAGTACACTAGGTGGGATTGATTAATGGCAAGTTAAACCTTGCAGAAATAGAGATTAGTGAACTTGAAGATAAAACAAATGATCCAAAATAAGACACAGAGAGAAAAAAACCTTTTAAAAATATGAAAATTCCATCAATGCAGTGAAGGAAGTTTATAGCTCTAAACACATTTAAAAAGAAAAAGATAAAAAATCAATAACCTAACTTTACACCTTGACAAACTAGAAAAAAAAGGCAAATTAAATTCAATGCTATTTGAAGGAAGGAAACAATAAAGCTTATAGTAGGCATAAATAAAATAGAGAATAGAAAAACAATAGAGATAACTGATGAAATCAAAAGGTGATTCTTAGAAAAGATTAAAAAAATGACAAATCATTAGCTAGACTGACAAAAAAGAAAAAGAAAAAGAAAGGAACACAAATTAATAAAATTAGAAATGAAAGTGGGGAAATTACTACCAACCTTATAGAAATAAAAAAACATATATATTTTAAGAGAATATTATGAACAATTGTTTCCTAACAAATTGAATAATCTAGATGAAATACACAAATTCCTACCAATATACAAATTAAATAAAATGACTCAAGATTAAAAAGAAAATCTCAACAGGCATATAACAAGTAATGAACTCAGTCTAGGACCAGAAAGGTTCAAAAGTGAGTTCTAACAAACATTTAAAGATGTAATGCCAATCCTCCTCGAATGCTTCCAGAAAATAGCAGAGGAACACTTTCAAACTTATTTTATCAAGTAGAATTACCATAAAACCTAAGCTCTAAATAAAAAGATAGTGGGGAAAAAAACTATCAACTTAGAATTCTACACTCATTGAAAATAAATTTCAAAAAAGAAATGAAATAGCATCTCCTTAGGATAACACTGTATATGTTAGATCTCCTTTACTGTGTTCCACAACAATAATTTTCTTACTAATTCTTTTTAATTTTTAAAAAATTTTATGTAATTATGTTTGCCATCTTTTAAGCAATTTCAATTCTGTTTTATGATGTTTTCAATACAGACTTTATTTCTGAAATTTTTTTGGTTGCTTATTCTTTGAAATGTGCAAGCTTCAATTTTATCACCTGTTTTCTTACCATATCTAACTGAAAAACTTTATCTCTGCTTTTTTGCTTTTGTTTTAAAAGCAATCACTTCAATAATAAATGTTTTTTAACATGGCATTTATAAACATTTTTCTCTGTGCATCTCTACCTTGCTCTCTACCCCGAGGAATTGACCTCTATGAACTACCTCAACAAGCCCCCTTGTCTTCTGGTTTCTGGTGAATTCAGCCAAGAGAGAATACCACCAAAAGACTAAGGAATGAAGAATGAGATTGTGGTATTGTTTCACTGACTTATTTCCTGCATATTGCCTTAGAATTATTTCATTCCTCAACCTAAGTTCATAGCTTCTTTCAAAGCAGCTCACTCCACATTACTCCTCTTTCCGTATTTTAGGCCTAAGGATATTGACAATATTGCTGTTATTAGCCCTGGAATATTATCATTTTTGGTTTCCCTACTGCTGTTATTAGCCCTGGAATATTATCATTTTTGGTTTACCTACATTAGTCTCTCATCATTGAGTTTTCCTTGAAGTATCTTGATTTGTGTGGAACATCAGTTTCTTGATGGGACCTTGACTGAATATGAGCTGGAACTACTTGATCCAGCTGACATTCCCTTTATACCTGAAGCAGTAAAGATTATGGGTTTAGTATTAGAAAAGTAGGTAGAAAGTTTATCTTCCTTGTAGTTCCTCATAAATGGAGAATTTGATAGTAGCCTTTTATGTACTACATTTTACTAAAGATTTACCTGCTATGAAGGGATGAAATAACTGGTTGAAGGGGAAAAAAAATGATCAGTAAATCAGAATATCTGTTCTTGATCTGGATAATGTCTGAGGTCTATTCTGTTCTGCAACTTGATAACTTTCACTTTGATTATCCCACATATCAATGTTTGACATCATTATGATTGAGAGATATTTGCAAAAATCCCTATCTTTCCAGGTTTATGAGGTCATTAGCTTGTTCTCTGTTATGTGAGCAGCTTCCATTCTGGGCAGAGGGCTCGTGAACAGATGACTGCTACTTGAGAACAGATTTTGCAATATCTAGCCCCCAGTATCTTTCATCTTTCGCTATCTTAAAAAATGGTTTGATTTGCAAGTAGGATTATAAATACAAATCAGATAAAACCCATTTCTTGCTCTCAATTATCTCATTGTCTGAGGAGTGGGAAGTATGAGATGGAATTACATGTAGACAAATGAGACAGTTTATAAGGACAATGATAGGTGGTCTGTACAAATATCAAAGAATGTGTGTCCCTTTTCAATCTATCACTTAATCTAGAGCAGTGGTTCTCAGATTTTGGCCTACGTCAGAAATACATTATCATTGGGTCCCACATCCAGAATTTCTGAATGAATAGGTCACAAGTATTTGCATTTCAAATAAGGTCCAAGGTGTTTCTGCTGCTGGTAGTGGTCTGGGAACCACACTTGGAGAACCAGTGATTCATATGTCAATATGATGAACAAAGAGCATTTTCTACACATTTCCCAGTTGCCCCCCTTGCAATCTTCACCTTGAACCACCCCAATGTATTTCCATGTACTGTCATATATTCTTATTACAACTCTTCAGGAGTAGGAGTAAAACTTCTATAATATCAGATAGTTCTTATTGATGCAGAGAACAGGAGATGTGTTTGTTATTGTGAGCAATTGGAGCAGACAAGAACTAACAAATAGATTGTAAATGTCAGATACAAGTGCCTTATGTGGCAGCACAGGTGTAAATAATTTGCTTACTAGATTTGTTATCTATTGCTACATAACACATTATTTTAAAACTTGCTGGCTTAAAACAACAAACATTTATTATATCATAGTTTTATGTCAGCGATCTAGGAGCGGATTAACCAAGTGGTTCTGACTCTGAGTCTCTTATGAGGCTGCAGTCAATGTCAGCTTAGCTGTAATCATCTCAAGACTCATATGGAAGAGGATCTGCTTCTGAGCTCACTCTGTTTACTGGCAGGTCTCAGATGATCCACTTCCAAGCTCACTCACATAACTATTATAAGGTCTCACTTTCTTTACCATGTGTGCTACCTCATGACATGGCAGCTGGTTTCCTCCAGAGTGAAGAAATCTGAGAGAGAGTAAGAAAGAAAGAGTGCCCAAGATGGAAGCCACAGTCTTTTTGTAACCTAACGTTAGCAATGATATCGCATTGCCTTGTACTACTCTGTTCATAAGAAGTCAATAAAAGGG
>NW_006494608.1:307416-393969 GCF_000325575.1 Pteropus alecto | reverse complement strand
GGAATATTAGTAGACAGGGATCATAAATGAACTTCTAAGCTCTGATATTAAAAGGAACTCAAGGAACCCAACAATTAGTAAGTTGAGTACTGACTATATCCTAACTATACCTAATCACAATCTGTCTTGGAGTGACTATTACGTAACACATGCTATGTACCCCCCCATCTTTCTATGTTTTGATGACTGAGCTAAAAATCAAATTAACATGAGACAGATTAGCAGAAAAAAAAATTAAAGTTTAATAACATGTATACCTGCTTTACACATGGGAGAAGCCCAGGAAAACTGAGTAACTTGCCAAAATGGCAGAAGAAATCACCTTAAATATCACCTTCAGCTAAAAACAAAAGTTGCTGGGGGTGAAGAGTCAATTATGGGGTGGGGGGGGTTACAAAGAAAAGCACAATAAAGAAGAGTAAGATGGTTACGCAGATTTAGGTCTGTGCCTTCTCCATTAATAGTGAAGGCAGTGCTGCTATAGTGAGGGAAACAGCCTTATGAGTGGACAGTTCCCTTACAAATGTAAATGTCCTTTGCAAAATGTAATTTCTACTTGGTGTTTAGAGCATCTCTAGTGTCTGCTGTTTCTTAAAATTAACCAGCCTAAAATAATGTCTCAAAGAGGCATATTTGGGGGTAGCAAACTCTGTTCCCCTTTCATCCTGTAAAAAAAATGATTACATGTAATTAAGTATACTGCTACTTATCGTTTTCTGTGACAGCAGGATTGTAGAATGCTTCTACTTTTGTATTTTAAAATATAAGTAATAATGATGACAATTCTTATAGGAAAAATAGGAATAAGTATCCATTTAGTTATTGACTTAATAAAAACATAAAGCATGAGATCTACATTGACCAATAGCCTCTTAGCCTCTAAAAAAAAAATGGATCAACATTTTGGACCTATATGTAAATTTTCCTGCAAAAAAAGTGTCAGTGAATTAGGAAAGGAAGTGCAGTTGACCCTTGAACAATGTGGAGGTTAGGGGTGCTGACTTCTGACAGTCAAAAATCTGCATATAACTTTTGACTTCCCCAAAACATAACTACTAATAACCTACTTTTGACGGAAAGCCTTACTAATAACATGAATAGTCAATGAACACATATTTTGTATGTTATATGTATTATATACTGTATTCTTACAATAAAATAAGCTAGAGAAAGAAAATTTTATTAAGAAAATCATGCAGAAGAGAAAATATATTTACAGTACTGTACATATTTATTGAACAACATCTACCTATAAGTGAAACTGATGCGGGACAGGACAAATCGCCCTGAATGCACCTGCACCAAGGAAGAGGGTTCTCTGAGTACAAGAAAGAATTCAAATGCACTCCAATGTTAGTGTCAAAAGGAAAGTTTATTAGAGAAGGGGTAAGACAGAGTGTGGTCTCCTCTTAGAGGCAGAGAGTAAGAGAGCCTAAGAGAGACTTGGAGAGACAGACAGACAGAGACAGACAGTGAGAGAGAGAGAGAAAAAGACACTGAGAGGAGTCCAGAGAAAGACACTAAGAGAGACCCCAAGAGCTCTGGGAATTCTGTTTATAGATCATCCTTAACTTCGGTGAATTACAGTTTAAAGACATTGTTTACTCATTTTCCTTTGATGATATGGACATACAGAGTGAAAGGATAAAAGTATGGAGTGAGAAAAGATAAGGATATGAAGTGTGAAAGGCCTGCTGGCAATTCCCAGCTTTGATTCATTAGTTCCTCAGGGATTTTAGCCACAAGGAATGAATAATTTTATTTTGTTAAAGACTCTGTTAGCAATCCCAGCAGAAATCTCCCTTTGTTCTGCTGGTGTCCTGGTGGTCTAGCTGTAGGGCTGATCAGCATATTGCAATCTCAATGTAGCTTGATTTAGCACTTTAGTTCTCTCGCCTCCTCCCTCATTATTACCACACAGTTCAAACCTATATTGCTCAAGGGTCAACTGTAATATTATTTTGAATACCACATGCCAGGGACTATACCACTATTTAACCTATGTTGTGATCTTGTTTTAGCTTTACCAAAACCCTGTAATGTTTGAAACTGGGCTCAGAGATAATAAATACGTCACTCAAGATTCCATAGTTACTAAATAGTTTTGAATCCAAGATGTCCAGATGACTCCAAACTCCTTTGTGTAAACTATGCTGCCTTGTTAACCAGTAAGGGCATTGCTTGGTTATTTGATTCATTGGATTTAGTCTCAAAGGTAGCATTATTATAAGCAAAGCATAAGAGCATATCAATTTCTAAACCAAGTAAGTAGAATCCAAGTTGGTTGTCTTGGTTGTTTTCATTTAGTTTAACTGATATCGATGTTGATTTTAATTACTTAACACTATTTGGTTATATAGAGTGCTTTGAACAAGTTTAGGAACAATCCCACAGTCTCAAAGTTTTGGGCTCTAACACAGTCATCCAGCATACTTAAACAGCATTCAGATTCTTTCTGCTTTTTAAAATTTCTTTTCTTGCTAATGAACCCACATCTATGAAGGTAGATCTGAGAGGTATTCTCAGCTTCCTGAGTACCTACTGTGTCTTAGTAAGAATCAAACCACATCGATGCCCCTTTAATTCTGAAAGGGTTTCCTCTAAGTCTCTTGACTATCTGAGCTACTCCTCTCCTCTAAATACCATTGCCAGCAGCCATAGATTTACTAGATATAAGTCATTTTCAAGACACAACTATCTCAAGTTAAGCATAAATTGAATAAATTAAGACTACCATAGAGTCCCTATCTTGAAGTTCTCTGGACCTCAAAGAATAAGTAATTTGGAGATGGGGGAAAAGAACATTCTAAGATTAATTCTCAGTGAAAGTAAATGCAAAAAGAACAGCCTGGATAGTGTATAGGGAAAACCAATAGTTATGCTTAGCAGAAGTAAATATCACATGAAAAAAGAGGTAGGGGTTAAGTCTGAAAGGGATATTTGGGGTCAAATTGTATAGAGCTAAGAAAATTGAACTAGGTCTTATAGCTAATGGAGAAGAGATAATAGCTCTCTGAGAAGAGGAAAACAATCTATCCTCATATCTCCTCCTGGAAAAAATAATTTTGATGATGTTTAAAAGCAAAGAATTTTTTAAAAATTTGGAATCATGGTAGAACCCATTCAATTAAAACTATTTGAAGCAAGTGACATAGGAGTATTTAATGGATAACTCCACCAATGAAGCACAGCATATCCAGGCAACAGGCAGTAGTTAAAGCAACAAAAATTTCATTATAAAGAACTAACTCAGAATTTTCTTTCTTTGAATAATTTTGAATAAAATGGACCCGGAATGCATGGTGGGGTATAAAACAGACAACTATTACTAAGAGGAAGAAGAAGCTCTTTATTTGAGCTCTAAACTCTTGATGGGCCCATGTGTCAGGCCAAAGAGACTTTATAAGTTGAAAGATGACACCCATCTGTATCAGAAAGAGGGTCATGACTGTTGTGATCATAATGACAATCATAGAATAGTTCAAGATAATGAATTTTCTGCAGTTGAGATCCTTGTAGAACTCAAAGCATCTGTGGTGTTCTGAGTAACTTGAATCTGTGCCATATTGTAAAAAAAATATTGGCAAAAATATGAGGCCACCCGTCATCCAAATAATAATGCTTAAAACTACCACATGGTACTTTTGTAACTCTTGCATTTGGAGTTTCTTGAAATAGATGAGCAATCGGAGTATGACAATGGCCACATAGAAAACAAAGGTAAAGTACATATGACAGTATATCACGCCGCTAGCCAATCGGCAGGCAAAGAATCCAAACTCCCAGACATCTAAGACATAATAGCTGAGGCGGAATGGAAGGCTGAACAGGAGGATCGAGTGTAGCACCATGATATTGAGAACAATCGTGGCAATCATCGATTGGCTATTCCTTTTGAACATCAAACGTGACATCAATATTGTTCCAGTAGTGCCTCCAAGCAAAACCATGCCGTAGAGTGTTATTAGAATGATCCTGCAGTGCGCATTGCAGTGGCCGAGGTCTATGTTTGAGGCGTTTGACAGGGTGCTTGTATTGACTGGCTCCATGTTTCACCATAAAAGGCTTAGAAGACCATAAACCCTTAAATCAAAAGTTTTATAAAATGATAATGAATATATTGAAACTTCACAGAAACTGCACATCAATAGTATTGAGTTTTGCAATCTCAGACAATAATTTACAAACCTAAAATTGTGTATCCAATAAATAGCGTCAGACATTCCATTTGATTACCCAAATGTATTAAAGAGACAGAGTTGAGTGAAGCAAAACCACAAAAATAAATTTGTTTGAATATACAATTATAACTGTACACTGCGACATTCTATTAACAGATATGTCCAAGCTCAAGTACCAAAGCTGGGATTAGCGTGAGACATACTAACGTCCAGCATGAAATTTAAAGAAGGGCCAAAAACTCAGCAATCAAAATTAAAAAATGTCTTAATGCAATATTTTTTAAAAGTAAAAATTAATGCAAAAAATTCATGATGAACAAAATAACAAAATTTTAAATAAAGGCAGAGTCAGTATATACACAGCGCACATTCATGTCAGATCTATAATGGTCTTCCCTCCTATTGTCAGGAAATTCAATTTGAGATAGTGGAGGGAAGGCTGTATAAATCATATGTAATAATTATAATATGGTGTACCAGATAACTTTTAAAAATATTTTGTATGAACGGTTTTTTGAGCAAGGAGCAGCAATGTAATATACATATTGCCTACTCTTCTTCCTAACCCTGAATCTTTTCCTAGACTGATATGTTACATTTTAGTGAAAAGTTTGTGTTTGAAGGTAGGTTCTATTTAGTTTTTATTTAAGTTTTTTAGGTGTGGATTCATAAGGGACAGTGATTGTATAGCAGAAAGAGCACTAGCAATCTGCCATCCTGCAAATAAGTATCAACTCTGCCGTTTAATCACCGGGGAGTGTGCATGGAGCTCTAACTGTGAAATGAGAAAGTCATATTGCCTACTTTAAAGGGTTACTGGAAAAGTAAATACTTAATGTATCTGAGACAACTTTATAACTGGAAAAAAAAGCCATATAAAAGTTATGGTTCTTAAGGTGAAAAAACAAAAGTAAGACATTATTTACCTCTTTCTCCTTACTCTATGTAAGAGTAGATACATAGTTATATTACATAAAATTATTGTTGCAGCAGTAAATATTTAATACATATCTGACAATAAAAAACAAAAACTCTTTTAGAACTTTGATTAGAAAGTATGAGACCCAGGCATCAATAGGTCAGACTTTCCTCTCTGAAAGCGTCTGTGCCCATTTTCCTCATGTATCTCCCGTGTACCTGGCCAGAAGCAGAGTTTGAGCATTTGTGTATGAGGGAAAAGTTATTTCACAGTGAATGTCTAAATATTTTAGAATTTTCTTCTACTACAAAATCTTCTCAGAATAACTGAAGTTGTTTTGTTTTGTTTTTTTCAAATTAGAGTTGACATTTAATATTGTTTTATATTAGTTTTAGATGTACAGTAGAATAACTAAAGTTTTTGTTTGTGAAAATTATATTAGACATGGCATAATTAATACCCTCAAATAAGATTCTATTATTGTACCTTAAAAACATAATTATAACTTGTATAACAACCAAATTTTATGTGCTGAAATATACATTTTAACAAAGTACTTCTATAAAATACATAATGCTTATATACTTTTTATGTAAAACAGAATAGTTTTATATAACTTATGAACAACAAATATGATACCAATTTAGCTTTAAATTTTTGGCAGTCAGCAAACAAGATTTAAGTTTTAAATTATTTTAAAGCATTGAAAACCTAAATTATTTATCAATTCCACAGTTTGAATGGACACATCTCATTTGGAAATAGGTTGCACTGCCACTTAATAGATGGCTAATCGTGAGAAAATACTTAACTGAAAAGTTGTCTCTTAAGCTGTAAATATGGAAATGAGATCTACTTTGCAAAAATGTTGTGAGAAGTAAGTTAGATCGCATCTATAAAGACACTAACAGATTGCCTGGCATAAAACAGGTCATCAAAGTGTCAATGCTAATTCTCCCTCCATAATGCATACAAGATCTTTCATTCTTTTTCAGTTACTTCTCAGAATTGTCCTATGAATATTTAACTGCACAGTGATAAATTCATAAGAAAGGGAGAAGTTGAATTATCACTTTTCTTTTCACTCAAGTCCTGACCACCACTGCCCCAACATTATCCTTCCACAGCCTGTAATTTCTAGGTATCTCTTTCGTCATTAAAGTCAAGTACTGAAATTTCTAGATCTGTTTTCTCTGCAGAAACAAATGACTACCCAAACTACTTACTTGTCCTTTTCCTCTTATGATTTGCTTCTAATGGAAGATTCAAGGCTCTCTGGTCATTTGTTGGTGATCTATATCAGGGCAGGCAATAGGAGCAGTTTGTTAGAAGCAAGGCTCCACTAATGATAACAGTTACGAGAGATCATGGGATGAATGATGAACTGGAGAGTAGCTGAAGCTTTGGACTGAAGGCTTCTAAAATTAAACAGTCAAGATGGAAGACCCAGATAAACTGTGTGGCCACAAACGGATGTTTATTTCTAAAGCTAGTGGTTAATCAGATACAAAATTATTCCTGTAAGCAAAGACTTTTGTTTTCACTACTAGTGACTTTGCAGTAACTTTTCTTATTAATGTGAAAAACTTACAGAATTTTTTCAAATGCTATTTTTTATCATACTTGAAGTTTTACCCCAAATATTTCATATTCAGATAAAGAATGACCTAGAGAGATACTTTCTGTGAGACTTTCATATTTTTAGTAAGTTCAAAATATTTATAAGCTTGCCTTTCAATATCCAAAGACTCCCTTTATTAACTGGAATTTGGAAACATGGTTCTTTGGAAGTTCAAGCCTCTGGTGATATCACTTCAATAAGAGGGTTCATTTTATTTTTCTAAAAAACCTTTCATATTCTTATATCGACTTTCTCACTTCCTATTCTGTCTTTATAGTCACCTTTAGCTGTGCTAAGAATTGAAAGCATAATTTTAAGGAAGTATTGTGTTCAGTACACATAAAGATGCAGGAGACCAACATACCTTCAGCAATTACAGGCAAACCCAGCCCCAAATCATACTACTGCTCAGCTATAGGAATTCAAAAGGACCAAAACTCTATCACTTGTATAGCAAGCTTATTATGGCCTGCATGTGGGTAACACTGATAAAATTCTCATTTGCTTTGGAAAAGAATGAGAAAGAATCGTCCCCACCCATGTCTTCTGCTACATGATCATCCAACAGTGCTTGTGGCCACAGAGATATAAAACAGAATCTAAATGTAATGGAGCCATGTCCTTAATTATTTCAATAAAAATTCTCAATAGAAGATACAACTCTTACTGTCAAAAGCAAATTTGTACCAAGTCGACTCAGCTGGAAAATTTTCACATGGAACCAATAAAATATACATCTCTTCTAAAATCAAATTGATTGATTCAAAAATAGAAAAATCTAGGTTATAGGTCTGAATTTGGACATATTATTTGGCAGGCCTTGTTTTTCAGATATAAGAATGTTCCTGGAATCTTCAAGATAAAACAGGTTCACAATGAAATCATGCTATATTTAGCGGTTGCTTGTCTAAGGACTAACTGGGTATAAGTTGGATGTGACCAACAATGGATCATAAAAATAAAACTCAGTCATAATTTAGAGCTATGGCCAGCACACAGATTAATTGTTTACATTGATAATGTAAGGATTTCAAAGTACTGCAATGTATTTATATTTACAGCACAGCTAGAAGAAATGCATAATATTCCATATTCCATATTTTTTCCCATTACACTCAGACTTCAGATCTTTTTCCTTGAGCAGTGCTCAGATTTTAAAGAGAAATAACAAAGCTTTAGTATTAGAGCTTAGAAATCAACCTAGTCCAGAATAGTACAACCCTCTTAAGCGATAAAGCCACCACAATCCAGTAAGTTTAGAAAAAATCTACCACAGACTACAGGGCTAATTAAAAGCAAATCAGGATGAAAACCACATCCCTGTTCCAAGCCTTATTATCTACCATACCACAATGCACACATGGTAAACTTGAGATATCTGGTAGGCCCATTAATAATCTATGGCTTAATTTTCCATCTTCTTCTTTGTAATATCAGGAATCTTATTTTTGGAATGGACTTTAATGTTTAAATAAAAGTATAGTTTAAAATCCTGGAGAATTAAAATTCTTCTTTAAATATAATTCTTCACCTCCCCAAAGAAAAAACTGTTAGAGTATTGGTGATTAGTCTAAAATAGTTTTCAAATGACAAAGTCAATCTGTCCTCTGCAGGAGAAGATCCGAAACAGATGCTGCTGGAGATGCGACCATCTTGCCCACTTTTCCCCCTCCATGGGTAATGCCATTTGAGATGGGCATTGGCAGGCAATCTCAGCTCCTGAAAGAATGGGGTACAGGCCACTTGTCATTCTAGAGTTGCTACATTGATCTTATGAAATACTCTTAGGTAAGTGGTAACAAAATCTATAACTGTTAATTCTCAAACATGTTTATACTCATAAGTCATTAATGAAGATCTTGAAATGTCAGGCTAGGTGCCCTATTTGACACAACTGAGGCTAAGCCCGCCCAGATACTGGAGGCAGCACCTGGGACTTTGACGTCTCCTACTCTAGGCACATTCTCAGTCCTTCTCTTCATCTCTCTCTGGGTGTTTATGTGTGTGTCCTACTTTGTATCACTCTCTCCCAGGTGTGACATAACTTTCTTCTGTGGAGACATGAGATTTAAAACCAGAAAATTTCAGACAGACTTCTCTCCATTTCATCTCCTCCATTTCACAAATGGGGAGATGGAAGCCCAGAAAGGCTATTTGTCCCACTCATTCCCACCCCCTAATGAAGGTGACTCAGGGCAGCATTGCTGAGCATCTTTAGGTGCCAAGCAAACTAAAAAGTATCAAACAAATGTGTTCAATAAACCCATATGTTTTTTAAAAAATCTAAATATTCTCTAGCATTTATTTTCTGGTATTGATATAGCCTCAAATAATGAAACTAAAGTTAGGGCACAAATGTCTTGGATGGTTGAGAGCCCAAGGATATTATTTTCAAATATATAAATATAACATAAAAATATAAATGTATACTTTATCTTGTCAGTGTGTTCTCTGCAGCTGATAAAAAGATATATGATTTTAAGTAGAGCAAGAGAGATTGCGATTAGAGATCAAGGAAAAAAAAAATCCTATAAAATTTTTTTTGTGAGTTTCTTGAGCCAAACTGATGACATATGCCAGGGAGTAAGATCTCAAATGTTCCCTAGGAGAAAACAAAACTTTAATAAAGGCAGAGAGAGATTTATGCTGGCCCACGAAATCCTCCATTAACGTGTTTAACTTTGATTCATGCCACACCATGCTCGATCCCTCTAATTTCTTTTTGCTCCTCATGTCTACCAAGGTGTTTGTGCATTGTGCTCTTTGCATCTATGGGTTTCTCTGCCTGCAGTGCTTATCTAACTTCCACATGTAAGGCTGTCACTTGTCATTTAGTTCTCAGCAACTTGAAGAAGCCCTCCTTGACTGCCACAGTGTTAGGCAACTGCTCGGGGGGTATCTCCTTGCCCTGTTTGAATTCTTTGCATATGATTTTTCCACCAAATAGTTTTATTACTTAATTGTTCATCATGGGCTTATTGTCTGCCTTCTTGTCTGCTCAGATATACTACCTCCAGTATCTCAATGTACTTAGCTTTTGGACTTTTAGATCAAACAGGGCACCCTGCCTGGCATTTCAAAATCTTGGTCAATAACTTGATAGAGTAAACAGTTTTGAGAATTATCTGTTGCTAATTTATTTACCACTTTCTAAATATGTATTTCACCAGACCCTAACTCTATTGTATGTTGTTACTTCTCAGTGCCCAGAATAGTGCCTGGCACATACTCGTGGAATTAATTCATGTTTGTTGAATCAATCTATAAATATACATGATTTTCTCCATGTGATTAGGAATGATCCTCTTTTTGACGATAATTATTCAATCATTTTTAACTTTTTTTTACAATTTTCTGGGACCAGGATTGACTGTAAGAGCTAAAATTGATTGAAAAGAGGCTCTATCAGATCCAAATACATAATTTAACAGGAGAAGGACTAAGGCCAGGGAGAAAGCCTGAGTAGAGGCCACACAAAAGCCCTACCTCCAAGACTTCCAGTCCATTCTCCTTGACCTGCTCTGCCACCTGAGGTGGCCATTTCCTAGGCCACTAAATGGAGGCTTCACCATATTCCAAGATCTTGTCTCTTTTTTAGGTGACTGTATCTCTTAACAGTTCAGAAGCATCCCAGAATACGAAGACATTCAATTGATAATAAGGTGATGTTTTGTTCAACATAAACTTTCCCTTGATCTTTTTAGCTTCAGATCTCTAAATGCTTTGAGTAAATCATCTCTTGTGCCTTAGGATACCGATCTGATTTCAGTATCGAAAATGCAGTTTACCTCTTTGGAGCTTACTGTATAATGTGGTTTCATTGTTTTCCTCTGCTTTATTCTACTCCTTTATAAAAGAAAGATTCTATTTCTTCAGAACACATGAAAGAAACTGGTGGTTTTATTAACACATGACAATGTGCTACACTGAATAATGAGATAGAATTCAGCTCAGTAGATTAAATTCAACTGCTTTCTAAAACAGTAATTATCTTAGTACTTCGATATAGAGGGACTTCAGTATGGTTAACAGTGTATCAGATTAATGTAAAAATTCACAGAAAAAATATTTTTCAAGGTGTAAAAAGTAACTTTCTAGAGCAGCAGTCCCCAATGTTTTGGGAACCAGGGACCAGTAGTCCTATGAGACTCTAACGCCTGATGATCTGAGGTGGAGCTGAGGCAGTAATGCTAGCACTGGGGAGCAGCTGCAAATACAGATAAAGCTACTCTTTGCTCACCTGCCGCTCACCTCCTGCTGTGCGGGCCACAGAAAAGTACCATGAAGATCCCTGTTCTAAAGCAATGTTTCTCAAATGTTATTGTGGTTATGAATCACCTGGAGATCTTGTTAATATGCAGAATTCAAATCAGTAGGTCTGGGGAGGGGCCCGAGATTCTGCATTTTGAACTGGCATCCAGGTGATGCATAAGCTGCGAATCCATAGCAAGAGCATACTACATTATCAAATATGGTAGCCTTTTGACACATGTGACGATTTCAATGAATTTAAACTAAATTAAACTTAATAAATCACTTCCTCAATTGTATTAGCCACAATTTCAAGTGCTCAATTACAGAAAGTTCTATTAAACTGATTTACTAAAGAAAACACAATTTATTAAATAATTCCTGGTCCCCATGATCTTACCTCCTCTGTTTTCTAGCTATCCATACCAGGTTTTATTTGGAGAATAGAAACCATGTGGTGGTTAAGCAGGTGATGTGGGGCAGATGAGAATCAGAGGAAGTGTTGTTAAGGAATCCAAAAAAACCCAAAGGGATCTCAATAAGGGAGGAATTATCAACTACTAATTTGTACTTCTTTAACCCTTCACCCCATTCTCCCGGCCCCTCAACTTCTCCTTCTCTCTGTCACCAAATTGTCCACTATATTTGTGAGTCTGTTTTTAATTAGTTTAATAGTTGGTCACGAGGATGGAGAGCATGACAGAGGGAAGGAGCAATTGGGGGAATTGCTTCATGAACTATATAGATGTCTAACCTATGTACTGTATACTTGAAACTAATTTAAATAAATAAATTAAATTTAATAAATAGATAAATAGATGATAGATAGATAGATAGATAGATAGATAGATAGATAGATAGATAGATGATAGAAAGATAGATAGATAAATAGACAGATAGATAAAAAAGAAGGGAGAAATTAAGAGTCAAATGTTGCCAAGAGGACAAATAAGCTAAGGTTCAAAAACTGTCCATTGACTGTGAAGGTGAGGGCAGAGTAAAAGGGCAGTAGTTGGTGGAATATAGGATCGAATGAAGTTTTTTAAAGGTGGAAGAGTTTTGTTCACTATATGATAAAACTTGAGAATGCCACTCATGGGCCACAAAGGAGACTGGTGATAGGGATATATCAGTTTTGAACTTCAAGTCAAAATGTGTTTTATGGTAACCTAGTCTACATTTTTAATGTTCAGAGAACTTGGAAAAATACCACAGTCATCAAAGATTTCAGTCTCCAGTTCTGAGATGCACATCTCAAGCTTTCAAAGAAAACTCATATTTCCTTTTGACTAAGTAGACAAATAATTATTTGTCTTTATTACACTAGTGGCTATAGAACTCTTGGCTCTTTTGCAGGCTAGTTAGGATGAAGAGCAATTTCACTAATCATTTTTTACTCAAAATCTTACTGGACCCTTAAAAATGAATTGTCTTTAGGAAAGGCCAATTACTAAGGGATTTTGTCAATCTAAATCTGATACCTTGTTCAGATTGTGAAAAGAAGTTTTAACTAGGGTAGATTATTTCTGAGCACTTAGTGATGATGGAACTCTGGGCTGGTTTCCCTGTGAATTTCATGGATTTCCTCTCATGGCTACAAAATGGCAGCTTTTGCTCCAGTTTTAAGATTCTCAGACAACCTTATGGAGAGGCAGAAAAAGGAACTGTGTATCCCCCCACCTTTTAATCAGGGAGGAAAACACTCTGGAAGCCCTCCAGCAGTCCTGTCTTTACACTTCTTTGGACAGAATGGGTTATTTGTTGACTCCTCAACCCCTCTTAAAATCTTCATGGTTTATACTCTGTGTCTGGAGAAGAGTCTCTCTTCCTTAATCCTACTAACCCCCAGGGCTGAAAATTATTGTGGTACAGTGAGATCTCTTGTGGAGCAGGGAGATCTCTTCAAGAGGCAACCAATGATGCCATCATTTATTCTCTCAGTAACACAATCAAAGGATTCTATGAGTGAGGAATCCTTCAGTAGGGAACAGGTCCCTGCACAATTTGCTGCATGAATTCTTTATGGTCTGTTTGTTATCAAATGATGGCAGTAAAGTTATAGTCAAAGAATTAAGCTCTTAAGTATAACTCAGAGCACTACCAATCATTTCTCTATTCATCTTCTGCTAAAACACAGCATAAATTCCCAGCATATACCCTCCTGTGCAGGCTATGGAAATCTCTTTGTGTCAGTCATCTCACCCTTTGTGTTGAGATAAACTGGCTGCATTTCTTAACTTGGGCATTTTATCGTTTTCTATTTTTGAAATCAAATATTCCTTTTGCCCACCTCCCTTTCGTTTCATTTTGATCAAGTGTCATCTCAGATATTGCACCTTTAACATATTTTCTTCTTCAAGGAAAAGTGAAGAAGCATTTCTTTTTAAATGCTATAGATTAATAGTCTGGGTTCTATTTTTGAAATGACACAAAGTCATGGTTTTCTAAGTGCCCCTGAAATCATTTATGCCTAATAATTTCTGTGAGTTGTATAACTTAGAAACATATAGACTTTCTTCTTGATTTCAGTGATGTTTAATAATTTTAATATCCAGTTTGTACTTTAAACCTATTTGAAGAGAATAAATGTTTGCACTAAGAGTATCTTAGTTGACTTTTGAATTTCTTCTTTTCCTTTCCTTTCTCAAAATTAAAATAAAGAGATGAAAGTGATCTCAATATCAAAACATTTTTAAGTTTAAATATTCAACACAGTCAAGATTTCTTTTCCTTAAGAGTAAGAAAATGGTATTGCAGAACAATTAGCCATTGTAAATCTATAAGGAAGTCCTGAAGGCTGGATAATTTTAAAAAATCTAGAAGATTAATTGTTGAGAAAAAACATAGAATCATAAAACCATAAGTGTTCAAAGGAAACATCTATAATCTAGTGTAGACACTAATCTTTCTGTAAAGAATCAGAATTAGAAAGGTGAGGACCTAAATATGTAGTGACAGAAAGAAATCTAACTATGGGAAGTGAATACACAGTGTAAATATATATATATTGTATTTTATATATATATATATTTGCCTTACTGCTGAACTATACAGATGAAACTTACTGGATTTTGTTAACAAATGTCATCATAAAAAATAATTAATTAGTTAATTTAAAAATTTTAGTAAGGTAAAAAAAAAAAAAGGAAAGAAAGGTGAGGACCTTGCTGAAATCTCACCTGCAGTAGGATGCAAAAACAACTCTTAAGTTGTTCAGGCTTATAGTTTGGCCACGCACTGCTCAATACAACAGCCCCGTATGCCTACTGAGTACTTTATTAAAAGTGGTGCGTCCTCTCTTAGGTGTATTGTTAAAGGTAAACTACACACTAAATTTTACATATAAAAAAATGTAAAATATGTTATTGTTTTTATATTGGCACAGGTCGAAGCAATAATATTTTGGATTTATTAGATTACATAAAGATTATATTAATTTCACATTTTTACTTCATTAAAAGTGGCTACTAGAGAATTTAAATTTGTAAATATGGCTATTTTAAAGCATACATCATGATGATTTCATACACATGTCTGTCTTAAAAAGATTTCTCTCACCTAATTAGTTAACACATTCATCACCTCACATATATAAATTTTATATATTTTTATAAGGAAATTTAAGTTCTAATTTAGCACATTTCAATTATACAGTACAGTGTTATCAACTATAGGCACTATGTTGTACATTAGATCCTCAGACTTTATTCATCTTATAACTGAAAGTTTGTACCCTTTTGCTGACCTGTCCCTATTTCCTCCACTCATAACCTCTGGCAACCACTTTTCTTCTTTCTTTTTCCGTGAGTTTGACATTTCTTTTAGATTTCACATATAAGTGATACCATGCAGTATCTGTCTTTCTCTGTCTGACTTATTTTACTTGGTATAATGTCCTCTGGGTTCATCCATGTCTTTCTTTCTCATGGATGAATAATATTCATATATATATATATATATATGTAATGTATATGTAATATATATACATATACATACGTATACATATATATGTATGTATACACTAACTAATTTCAAAATACACTACACCTCCTTTATCTATCGACAAACACTAATGTTGTTCCCATATCTTGGGTATTATGAATAATGCTGCAATATACATGAGAGTGCAGCTTTCTTTTCAAGATCCTGTTTTAATTTCCACTGGCTATATACTAGAAGTGAGATTGCTGGATCATATGGCAGTTCTATTTTTAATATTTTGAGGGACTTCCAAACTGTTTTCATAGTGACTATACCAATTTACCTTTCCACCAATAGTTCTTTTTTCTCCAGATCCTTGCCAACACTTGCTATCTATCTTTGTCTTTTTGGTAATAACCACTCTCATATATGTGAGGTAGTTTCTCATTGTATTTTTGATTTGCATTTCCCTAATGAATAGGGGTGCTGAACACCTTTTCATCTATCTGGTGGTCATTTATATGTCTTCCTTTGACAAATGTTTACTCAGGTCTGTCACCTATTTTAAGATTAGACTACTTGTTTTCTTTCTATTGAGTTGAGTTCCTCACATATTTTGAATATTAACTCCTTATCCAATGTATGGTTTGCATGTATTTTCTCCCATCCCATAGTTTGTCTCTTCACTCTGTTAATTGTTTCCTTTGCTGTGCAGAAATGTTGATGCAGTCTTATTTGTCTATTTTTGCTTTTGTTGCCTATGCTTTTAGAGTCATATAAAAAAATCATTGCCCAAACAAAACAAACAAAAACAGAAACAGACTCATAGATACAGAGAACAAAATGATAGTTGCCAGATGGGAGGGGGGTTGAGATGCTGTGTGAAAAAAGGTGAAGGAATTAAGAAGTACAAATTAGCCATTACAAAATAGTCATAGGGATATAAAGTACAGCTTAGAGAATATAGTTAATAATACTGTAAAAACTATGTATGATCCCAAGTGGGTACTCAACTTATTAAGAGGATCATTTCATAAGTTATATAACTGCCTAACCACTATGCTATACATGAAACTAATATGATATATTGAATGTCAACTGTAATTGAAAAAAAAGTCAAAAAAATTATTTTCCAGACAAATGTCGATAAGTTTTTCCTTATGTTTTCTTCTAAGAATTTTACAGTTTCAGATGTTACATTTAAGTCTTTAATCCATTTTGAGTTGATTTTTGTATATGGATAAGGGTCCAATTTTAATCTTCTGCATGTGGAAAATGAGTTTTCCTAACACCATTTATTGAATAGACTGTCCCTTCCCCACTGTGTGCTCTTGGCACCTTTGTCAAAGATCAACTGAACATGAATGCATAGATTTATCTCTGGAATCTTTATTCTGTCCTATTGGTCTATGTTTTTATGGCAGTATCATGCTGTTTTGATTACTACAGTTTTGTAGTGTATTTTGAAATTAGTTAGTGTAATACCTCCAAGTTTGGAGAGTGTGGGCTGTGTGTGCACTCAAGATTGCTTTGGCTATTTTCTGATTTTTGTGGTTCCATATGCATTTTAGAATGTTTTTCCTATTTCTATGAAAAAGTCTTTGAAATTTTGTTAGAGATAATATTGAACCTGTAGATTGCTTTAGGTACTATGGATATTTTAACAATTTTAATTATTTCTATCCATAGGCATAGGATATCTTTTCATTTATTTGTCTTTGTCAATTTCTTTCATCAGTGTTTTATAGCTTTCTGTGTATGAATCTTTCTCATCCTTGGTAAATTTATTCCTAAGATTTTACTACTGTGACTACCCACCATGACTCGCCCAGATTACTCTGTGAGGTTACTTTTGGTCACCGAGCTTGTCAGATTTACGACATACCCTTTTTTGTTATATAATTTTTAAAATTCTGGGCTAACTAAATCACTCTAGTTGAAGTATCACAAGTTCTTCAGAATTAAGATCTATTATATGGAATATATACGTTTTGATTTTTTTATTGAGTATAAAGCAAAACCAAGAAATTTAGGTGTCGGTTTTAAAAAAATCTATAAATGTAATGATTTACATAGACCATATAGTAACACCTATACAGTGTTACTTGTTTTTTCTTTTGTCATTTGGAGAAGGATTTTTTTTTTTAATACAGAAAATAGTATAAAATGTGCCTTTCTTAACTTTTAAAATTGTTTAAGAAGTTTGAAAATATTTGAAATAGTATTTTACAAGGAGATTGTAGTCAGGTTTTACTTCTCTTTGTTCCTCCTTTTATTTATATAACAAAGATATCATGAAGTTAAAATTACTTCCATATGTCAAAGGAGGATGAGGAAAAAGAAGGTAACACCAATATCGTTATACAGTTTCCACTGAGTAATTAGTATTATGAAACATTATTAGGACAGCAAGCTCCTGTCTCTTTCCACATTTCACATCACATTTGGGAGACTATTTTACCTCAGCTTAGGAATTTTTTTTCTGCAGTCTGATTAACTCAAAACCATTTATTTGAATTATAATGATTGATATATTAGCTAGCAAAGCACCTCCTTCCCCCATGCTGACAAATTCCTAGCACTGTAAGTATTTGGCTGAGAAAATAAAGAAGTATTTCTTACTTATCCTTCATTCATGAAGATAAGATGCTCCCTTGACTCACACATTGTGATTCCCTTGAGTTGTGTCACATCCTGCTCTTTGGGGATTTGTAAAGTGCATCATAGTTTCGGAATATTTCAGTTGCATACACTTTTGTTTTGCCTACTCTAAACTCTGTGACTCACATATCTAGGCATTAACTAATTTTCCTGTAAAGAACTAATTTCTCATTTCTTTTAGACAGGTCTTTTCTTCTCAAGGTGTTCAATGTGTTTTTGATTGTTCATTTATTTAATTTAAATTGATTAAAAAATTGTTCGTTTAATCTGAAGTCACTTCCAGCTTTTTTCAAGCTTCCATTCTTCTTTAATGATGACTTAAGGCCTCCTTCTAGAGAATTCCTACTACTTGGGCCTCTCTATGGTATTTTCTGCTACTGCAGCCACATTACAGCTATAACTTAAATTTTCAAAAATGGAATGAAAAGGTTTAATTTCTATTTCACCAAAATTATACCCCACTATAAATCATTATGAAAAGGAACAAATTCAAAAGGTCAGGCATTCAAAGCCATTTGTAATTTAGTTCTTAATAACATTTCCAGCTTTGTTTCCCATTTCGTCATCTTTGGTTTTTATCCTATTCTCAAGAAAAGCTGTGTATAGCCTTTTCTTTCATGTGTTTGTTCTGTTGTTCTTATACTAAATGTCTTTCCTCACCTATTCTATGTCCTATACATCCTTCTGTTGGGAAATAATTAAGTTCTATGGTTTGTCAGCAGCTCTCCCAAAGAGTGCAGCCAAATAAAATACAAGATATCTAAATTTGTGTTTCAGGTAAACAACAAATATTTTTTTAGTATGAATACGTTCCACACAATATTTATATCGCTAAAGATGGCAACTCTATTTTGGAATCAATCACTGCATCCTTTGAATTCTTATATCAATCTTTGGTTCTTCTGCCATATAACATATTTCATTTTTTCTTGTTTTATAGTATATTTAGAGATCTGCCTCTTTTATAAGTCCATGAACACTTTAAGGGCAGAAACTTAAAATTTAATATTAAAGCATTTTTAGATGCTTGCTCAATTTTTAACTGGATTAGATGTTTGTCAAATAAATGTTAAGGCAAGAAATAACCTACAAAAATATTAGGTAAAAGGTAAAATGCAACTCAGATTTAAAAGCAAGTTAAAGAAAATACAATTATTTGTCTTTGAGATTTTAACTTTATGTTGTTATTCTTATGTTAAAACCTGAGAATTAAACTGTCTATTAATAAAACTGTTTTTTCGCCCAGATATTACCTTATACAGCTGGTTTAGCTCCTCTAAGGACATCCCAGCAGGAAGCTGGATAAACTGTCTCAAGCTTAATAGAGAGTTCTGGACTGCAGATATTGATAGTCGAAGTATTTAAGACAATTTTTGGAGTGAAGAATCCGTTAAATAGGAAAAAAGATAACAACAATAAAGCTCCTCATCTCTTTCAAATCTTGCTCTCTCATGATGCCAAAAAGAATCTACTTAAAACTTAAAGTTGACCTTAGTGTTCTTTTGCCTTATAATCTAACAGTAACTCTGATTACCTTGAAGATCAAGTCCAAGCTCAGCCTCAGCTCTCACCCAATTCATATATCACATTTCTAAGACCAGCAACATGGAAAAGATTATAGTTAGTTTCATGTATCATGATGAGCACTCAGTAATTGTGTTGTTTCTTATCCCATTACCTTCGATCATGATGTCTAGTCTCTCTGTAAAGCTAACTCCTTTCTTCCATACCTTTACCACCTCCACTACCGCCATTTGTCTTGCTAACAACTTCATCTTTTAAGGCTCAGCCTTTCCTAACTCCACAGGCTGGGCTGGGTATCCCTGCTCTGAGTTCTTATATCGGGTGCATCTCCCTTTTAGAATTCTTTCCACATCCATAGTATAATTACTAAACTTATATCATAAATTCCATGAAGGCTTTTGATTTTTTTATCAAACAGCTTGATGCCGGGCACATAGTAGGAACTCAGTAAATAATTGTTGAATCAATGAATGTAATGCATTCATTATGCACTCATCTAATATTTATTGAATACCTACTAAATACCAGGTTTGATGTTAAGGATCAAAACAGATAAAGGCCTTGCTTTTATTTCTTTAAATTATATAAAGTTAATTATATTAATTTCTATTGCTGCTGAAACAAAGGATCACACATTTAGTAACTTAAAACAATTCAGATTTATTATGTCACAATTCTGTAGGTCAGAAGTCCAGGTAGGATTGACTGGTTCCTATGCTCTATGTCTCACAGGGTCAAAATCAAGATGTCAGTTGGCCTAAGCTTTTAAAGGTCATTTAAGTTGTTGACATAATTCAGCTTCTTGTAGCTGTAGAGCCAAATGGAATTTCCATGCTGGTTGTCAGCCAGAAGCATCTCTTAAAGGGACATCTGCAAAGTCTCTTTTGCCATGTAACATAACATATTCATAGGTTCAAGGGATTAGGTCATGGGCTTTTTTTTAGGAGTCCATTATTCTGCTTACCATAATTACCATTCTTCCAGAATTATTTCTTGGCACTCTGGTGATTTAAAGAAATATCTTACAGTAATACAGCTAAATTTATTTGGGCTACAACATTAAGTTTTGTTTGAACAATAAAGAGACTAGAAGTTCTTTGAAGAGGTATTATAAGCCAGACCTTAATAGTTAATAGAAAGATAGGTTAATTATGGATCTAGAGAAGGGAAAGACCTAAAATAGATAACTGGCAAACTTTGTAAATGGAATGAGAACAGCAAATAATACAGAAGCAATGTGGATGTCTATTTTGTTTAGCAGCAAAAGAATATAAGGCTGAACAATTACTGTATTTAACATTATTTCATGCTCACTTCAGCAGCACACATACTAACATTATTCCAAATATGATGTTTCCATAAAGGCTATTAAATATTATTATTCTGCTATTTAAAATGAAATAATCTATTTTACACACTATTGAATTTATTTTGTTTGAAATTAACCAAAATTCTCTTTTCTCTTAAAACTTTTCCAACATCAAAAGAATCATGAATGGGTTTGATTTTCCATTTTTAATCTATTAACCAGTAATCCTAATAAAATTAAAAATCAATTCAACAATACAGAATTTTAGAGAGTGTACTATTTCCTGAGTATTTATGCTAGATTCAGAAGATACAAATATATTTATGTTATACTCCTTGACTACAGAAAACTCATAGGAATAGAAATGAATACATTGCAATACTGTGCATCCGGGGCAATAAGAAAAGCAAGAACAAATGGAAGGAATGATTTACTCTAGTAAGATAAGGCTTTCTTTTTTTTTTTTTTCTTCAACTTTCTTTTTAAAGACAATTATAGGGTTAACTCAGAACATAGCCCCTCTACATACTCAGAAGACAGTAGCTGCCCAGCCAGCAGCCAAGGAAGGCAGTGTACAAAGAGTTTTCAGCAGTGCCTACTCCCAAGGACATTTTCTGTTCCTCCCATGGATGTTATCTGCTTCTGTAAGCAAGCAGCACATCTTGCTCCCATCTGTCTGAGAAGGCAGCTACTCCTACAATGAGATAAAACCTCCCTCTGCTTGTGGGCATAAAAACTCTGCTTGCTCTTGGTCAGCAGCTTTATTCCTACAGCTTAATTAACCACTGCTGAAGCTTTCCTGCCTTGTGAGTAATAAACTGCACTTCTTGCCCCTCCAATTCACCTGATGGTTCTTCCGGAATACCCAAACCTAGGTGCAAGTTCCGGGCCTAGAGTTCCTGCATTATCACTGGCATAGACAGCTGTGTATTCTGGAAACTACCCCAGTTATGCTGACCTCAAGTAAGGGGAGAATATGACTGTTGGGTGCCAGCCAGATGGAATTCTGGAGTGGGCCTCTGGGTCTATGTTGTTCAAAGTGGCAAGCCCTTTAGATTCTTGCAGCCTACCAAGGGAATGGGGGGATGCCCCCTCATGCCTATAGGCCTCTTACAGTTTTTACTGTAAGAAGGATCTGTGGGCCGAAGCAGATGCAGTGGGCTGGTCCCTTCTTCAAGTGCTGTGCAAGGCTACTGCTAAACAGTCGTAGGCTGAGGAAAGGGTGAAGAAAGTGGAAGAGGAAGTAAAGTTAGAAAAAAACCTGTGAGTCACACAGGCCAATAGCAAGGATATTCTGGGACGACAGTTAGAACAGACTAGCGGACAACTGCAAGACCTAGCCTGCCACTTTGCGAAAGTTCAGGGATGAAATGTAACGAGAGCTCTCACATGGGCGGTAATTGCACAGCCTGAATGGAAACCCGGTAAGTGGGATCCCACAGCAGAAAGTGAGACTGAGTCAGATAAGGAAATAGAGGTGTCCCTCCCGGAGGAAGCCTCATGTGTGTCTCAGGCCTGCCTGGTAATTGTTCAAAAACTAAAGACTCAACAAGAATGCCCTGAGAGGCAAGATCCAAGGAACCTGCCTCCTCCTCTTAAACAACTACACACTTCTGTCCAGCCAAATACTTCGACGGGGTTGGTAGAGCTGTCTGCCAAGTTCTGCCAGAAAGGATCAGAGGCCTTCGCAGGGTGGCTACTTCACTGCTGGGACACCAGTGAGAATGGCATAATACTGTCTGGGGATGAATTGACCTGGATAGCCTCTCTCACCAACCACCCTTCTTTGTGACATCACATACATGGGGCAATCCAATATGTAGAAAACACATCACTGCTGAATTGGCTCATGGTGGATTGTCAGTGGCTTGGCCAAATGAAGCCGATTTGCTGAGGGCCCAGCCATTCTGAACGTCCATGTCTGAACTGCAGGTGTTCCTTAGGGAGATGGAAATGCAGCATTCTATTTACATAAAACCATTTGAGAGCCCTGATGTGGTGCCGTTTACTGCATGTATGCAGGACCTCATCATCCAAACATCCCCTACAGCCTATTACGGTACTTTGGTGCCTGTTCTGTCCACTTAGTGGGGAGGATAGTCCAGGTAGCAGCACAGGCTGTTGCCCATTTGGGGGAAATTGAACTGGCAGGCAGAAACGGGGGCCCGACGGGTCCAGGAGAAAGAGAGGAAGTCAATTGTGAATGTGCAGGCAGAAAGTAAGGATGGCCAGAAGACAATTATGGATGGATCTGATAAGAGCCAGAGTAGACCCAAAAGAGATTGATAAGCAACTCAAATACAGTACTGGCAGCCCTGTGGCAGCAACTTAAACTGGAGCAGAAATTCCAACCCCTGCTTGACAGGTGGGCGGCTGTCCACACCTTGGAATGGACCTCAAGGGAATGGATTCTTGATCCTTGACTCTTTGCTTGGATAACTTTTTTGTGGGACCAGAACATGTCTAAAATATTTACCCAGATAGCTAAGATCAATTTGCCTTTACCTGGGAAGGACAATAATGGACCCTCACTGTTCTACCGATGGAGTATCTCCATAGCCCCACTATTTGCCACGGTTTTGTGGCTGAGGATTTGACTGGCTAGGCTAAACCCTCCACCATACAATTGTACCATTATATTGATGATATGGTAACCTCTGACTCTCTTTCAGACTTACAACAAGCTGTATGCTGCTCCTGCCTTTTCCCAACCTCTGTAAAACTGTCAAGAGCAAATTAAATACTTCTAGGGGTTAAAAAATATATTCATAAATTTGTCAATCTGAAGGATGTTAATTACTTACTTTCTAACTGCCATTAGAAATTGAAGTTTCTGAGAGTTATGAATTCATATTACTATTGAAAGGGAAATGTGTGTGCTTAGTAACAGAAGGAATAAATTATAGAGATTTATTTTAAAGGAGATTAAAGGAAAGTAGTTTGTCCTAAAGTTGGTTATTTCTAAATGAGTTAGAAGAGGCAAACTGATGGGATGAAGAAAGTTGCAGAAGGTCTATGAAGGGAAATATTGAAAGAAGAAACTTTATATATGGTTAAGCCAAACAAGATTGGAAATAAATTTAAATGTCAATAGAAAGCTAATACAATATCAAAGTTGTGTTTTCTCTTTCCGCTAAATAAGATAGAGTTTCTGGGACAATTGGTCTGCTACTGATATTATAGAAAAGATTTCTTTCTGAAGAAAACAAAGACTCTGTGTTTTATTGGAATAATTTTCCATGTTTTATATTGTCTTAATCAGGCCCTTGGCTACTTAAGGAAATTGAATCTCCACAATAGTAAGACATAAGTTTTACTAATAATTATAGAGAATTCAAGTTTTTCTTTTCCTTCCTACTTACCCCTCTGGAATCCAAACACTTTTAATGAGTAAGTATCCTTACTTTCATGGCAGTGTGACTATTTGAGTAAATTCAATAAGAATCTGTTCTCTTTATAACAGGACATGATTGGAAACTAGTTTTTATCACCAAGCCTTTGACTGGAATGTCATATTTGAGAGAAATGCAGAGACTCCGATATGACCAAACAACTTTAAGGAATTAAGATAGACTTACGGAAGCCAATAAAAGCCTTTGGAAATATTGGCCTAGTACCTTGCTCTCATGGTTCCCAGCAGCCTTCCCATGTGAGTAAAGAATGTCATTTCTTGGCAGGTGCAGGAAACTCAAAATATTTTGGAGATCTTAAGAAAAGAGGAACTCACCAGAAATCTATAGGTATTGTAGGCATCCTTTGAGGGCAAGCCCTTGCCTTGGCTTTACTGGCCTTGCAAGGTCTTTTAAATTCAATCTGAAGATTCCTTGTAAAAGTCTAGCAAAGCAGAATTAAAAGTGCCTATGTGGTTAATTAATATTCTTGCTGGGCTTATGCAAATGATCAGGCCAAGTTTATTGAAATGATTTATTTCACAAATGAATGAGTCTTAATTTGGCTATCTTTGTTAAAAACAGGGGAGTTGGAGAGAAAAGAAAAAAACATGTTTCGATAAAAATTGAAATATACCTATGTAAACATTAGATTCTTATGCTATTTATTATCTTTTAGGTTTTTATTTTATTTTATTTTCTACTTGTAAATTGGACTGGGTCCTACATTCTTCTACTTTCCTCCAACATCTGTCTGTGGCTCTGTGAACATGTTTTCAATTTGTAATTTTTCTCCCATCCTTTAACTAGGGATTGTTAAAAACTGTAACATGTAAGCTAAAGATGGACAATCTGATATAAAATTCGAGAGATTGCCACATCGACTCATATTTGAACAATCTCAGTGACTAGTGTTGTGTGGGTTACTCAAAGAGTTTGCCTTGGTGTCTGTGGACATCATCAGGGACATTTCAAGTTGCAGGAGATGCTTCCAGGCTTATAGCTAGAAATCTTTGCTGATAGCCTTACAAACTCAGAAGCTGGTTTATAATTTGCTCTGATTATTAACCTTTGTTTTTCTCTTATTTTCATAGACATAGGAGGTGTCTATACAATGGTTAATACAATCTGCTAAACCTGTAATATGGGAAAGTTGAGACTCAAATAAATAGAATCATGCAGAAGGCTATTTTGTATCCATAGTAAACCAAAACTAACAATACGTTCAGTTGAATGTAGGACAGTTTCATTCCCCTAAACCCTGAACTCTCCCCTTTTCAGCAGAAAGCAGACAGAAGGATCATTGCCTCTCTTCTTCTCTCAATATTGAGGAATGATCAAGAAACTGGTGGAGTTGTAACAGGAATTGTAGCCTCACATGTTGCAGAATTTGAAGCAAACCCCTTAACCACTTGGTGGCCCTCTTTGGGTTCTTGAGGCTGTTACCTGATAACAGGACTGCTTGGCTTATGTGTTCTGTTAATGTTAGGATGTAGTCTTTATTGTATTTGTGATATACGATGTAATACACAAATGCTCTAACCACCCGAGGACTCCTGTTTGGAAGAACTGACGTGAAGAATGTGAGGTGCAGGAGCTATGTCCGGGTGGAGAATAGGGTTAACTCAGAACATAGCCCCTCCACATACTCAGAAGACAGTAGCTGCCCAGCCAGCAGCCAAGGAAGGCAGTGCACAAAAAGCTTTTTGCAGCGCCTACTCCCAAGGATATTTTCTGTTCCTCCATGGACGTTATCTGCTTCTGTAAGCAAGCAGCACATCTTGCTCCCATCTGAGAAGGCAGCTACTCCCCCAATGAGAAAACCCCTCCCTCTGCTTGTGGGTATAAAAACCTCTGCTTACTCTTGGTCAACAGCTTTATTCCTGCAACTTCAATTAACCACTGCTGAAGCTTCCCTGCCTTATGAGTAACAAACTGCATTTCTTGCATCCTCTAATCCTCCTGGTGGTTCTTCCTAAATATCCAAACCCGGGTGCAATTATCAAGCCTGGAGCTCCTGCATTTCAACAATTTTTTAATAGATGTTTTTGGTTCACAGCAAAATTGAGAGGAAATTACAGAGAATTTCCATGTATTCTCTGTGGCCACACATACATAGCCTCCCTCGTTATCAACATTAACCACCAAAATGTTACATTTGTTACAATCAATAAACCTACATTGACACATCATAAAAACTCAAAGTCTACAGTTTACCTCAGAATTTACTTTGGGTATTGTACATTCCATGGGTTTGGACAAATGTTTAATGACATATATCCATCGCATACTGAGTATTTTCAGTGCCCTAAAAGTACTCTGGTCTTTACCTATTCATCCCAATCCCTAACAATCACTAATCTCTTTACTGTCTACATAGTTTTGCCATTCCCAGATGTCATATAGTTGGAATCATACAGTAATGTAGTCTTTTGAGATTGGCTTCTTCCACTTAGTAAAAAGCATTTAAGATTTCTCCATAGCTTAGGACTCATTTCATTTTAGGGCTGACTAATATTCCATTGTTTGGAAGTATCACAGTATACTTAACCAATTACCTACTGAAGGATATCTTGGTTGCTTCCAAGTTTGGCAATTACGAATAAAGCTGCTATAAACATCTGTGTGTCATCTTTATGTGAACATGTTTTAAACTCCTTTGGGTAAATACAAGGGGCACTATTGCTGGATTGTATGCTAAGAATATGTTTAGTTTTGTAGGTTTTCATGGTTTTGAAGGAAGCGTGCTTAAAGGCACAAGTCATTTGGGAAACTACAGGTATGGTTGGAGGGTAAAGAGTAAAGGGCAAGTGGTGAAATGAAGGCTGGAAGGCTGGCAGGGTAAAGCCTATAATGCCATGCATTTTATTCAATGGAGATGAAGCACCACAAAAAATTTTACATCGGCGAAAATGCGTGATTGAACCTGCACTTTAGAAAAATTACCTTGGCTACACAGAAGAGAATGACTCTAGGTTGGAGGTCACTTACAGTTTGAAAAATCAGGTTAGGTAAGATTGAGTTGTGAGGGCGAAAGCTTAAACTAAAGCAGTGGAAGTAACAATGCAGAGCAGTGGAGAGATTTTGCAGTAAGAATCATCAGACTTCATGACTGTTAAAGGTATGGGTGTGACAAGGGAAAAAAGGGAAGGATGAGGGAGGGGAGAGAACAGCAAAGGAGAAGGATTTGAGGTTATTTGAAAATTTCTGACATGGGAGGAAAATTAGATATTTGAAAAAAGTCTGACTAAATTAGGGAATAAAAGAAAATGAGGGGAGAATGGATGGTGACACTTTTCCTTGAGCAAACCTTAATTTGGTTTCTCTGTGCACTCTTCTTGTTTAGGCTTCCTGCTTGAGACCTGTCTTTGGCTTGCCAAGTCCAGTTTTAGCAAGAATCCTGTTAAATCGGTTTAGAGATAATCTCCCACCCTTAATATCTGATCCAATTCCTCATCCCTCACTCTTAATATCTGATCACACTGATCCCTCTTCAGCAAGAATCCTGTTAAGTCAGTTTAGCAAGAATCACCTCTACCCTTGATTTAAAGGAGTAAGGGAAACCGTTTTAACTACCCACACTTGCTTGGTAGCATGAAAGCAACTTAACATATAAAAGAATGGATATGGTTGTGTTCTGATATAACTTATTTTAAATGGACACCGAAATTTGAATTTTATGTCGTCATGTGTCCCAAAACATACTTTTTATTTTTTTAACCACTGAAAAAAATGTAAAAGCCATTCTTAGCTCACCAATGTACAGAAGGCAGGCGGTGGGCTATATTTGCCCTATGGGCTACCTATAGTTTGTTGACCTGGTATGCATAAGTCAGAATTCAAAAAATATGTGTTAAGCGTGGGACATTTTGTGGAGCAGTATATTAATTTCACGGGCTAACTTCCAATGTACGTGAATGGGCTTTCCAGCGATATTTAGTCCAGGATGCCATGCCCAGGAATAGTGACAGGAGAGTGGTAGGGGTCCTGCCAACGCTGCTCACCACCCTCCAAGTTGTTGGTAACATGGCGCCAGGTCCGAGGCCCGGACAGAGTGCGAACAAGGCCTTCACGGACCTGGAGATGGAGGATTAGCTCAACTAATAAGGTCCAGAGGCCAGCAAACAAGAGCCATGAGCTGAACAAACCCCCTTCCATGCCGCCCCAAACAGCGGCTCTCCGGGTGCAGGCAGGCGCGTGCCCGCACGCACGCCTCCCTCCCAGCGCTTGGTCATTCTCTATTGCGCATGTCTCGGGACCGAGAAAGCAGGATACTGACAGAGGCCGAGGCCGGAAAGAGGCGGAAGAGTTCCGCCCTCAGTGGGCAGGTAGGTGCGGACCGCGTGCGCGTCACTTCCGCTCGGGTGTCGGGGCGGAGCTGGGGAGGAGGTGGTGCCCGGCTCCTGCCCTTCGGTTTGTGTTGGAAGCTCAGCTGATGCAGGTCAGCCAGAGTAGGCGTCAATGTCGGGAAGAAGCGCGTCGCCACTCTTGCCGAAGTAGTTGCGGCCTGCATCCGGGTAAGTGGCCTCTGGGGTACGGAGGGGGTACAGAGGCGGAACGATAGGATAGGGAAGCTGGCAGCCTGATAGCCCAGGACGCTTGCCCGGCTCTCCGGGTCTCCTTATCTCTCCTCGGAGGGCGCTTCCGGTGTGAGAGGGCGGGTTGACGCCTGGCTTGCAGGAGGCCGCAGGACCAAGGCTTCAAAAGGCGACTGGGTACCAGAAGGAACCCGTGACTCCTGGGGCTGGTTGATGCACGGTGCCCTCCGCCTCCCCTGTGGGTTTTGCTGGCCCAGCCATGCAAATTGTTTTGGTTCTTCTGGTACCGCCTTGCGCTTCCTGTCCAACCTCCTCGACTCCCAGCTAGTTATCCCGAATCTGTTTGACTTCCCTCGGACTGTAGGGTTTTCCAACAGTTCGCCGGTGACTGTCAAAACGGTTTTCCTGTTCTACATCATTCTCGAATGCCAGTGCACCGGGTGATTCCATTGCTCGGTATTTTCATTTATCAGCGATTTCTTTTCAACTCCACCCACATTTAACTCTGTCCCTGTCTACTATTGCTTAAGCGGGTTCAGATATGTGCTTTTTAAAAGGCGAAACTGTATGTGAAGCATTGTGTTGCAGTGCTTCCCGTCATTGTCATTTCTATCATCACGCTAGGAGGAAACTGGTTTCTATACCTAATCCAGCGATAACGTTAGAGTGGTGACTCCTAGGAAAAAGGAGATGGGGCATAAGGGACTGTCATATAATCCTTTCTAAAATAGTGTTTTTACTTGTAGTAACAGTTGCATCCTGGTTTTACAGCCCGAATTTGTTGAGATTTCAAAAGCAACAAAACTGTTTCAGTGTATTGAGAAAATACTGTTAAAACAGTGAAAGATTAAGGATTTAAAATCTGAGAATTAAAAAAATATATATATTAAACTGTGAACTGAGAGTTTATGCCTCTTATTGAGGCAGTTGTTTCAAAACCATTGTGGTGATTTTATTAAATTACTTGTGCAAATTAGTTGTACTTTTATGTTCTGATATCATTTTTACTGATTAATTTTTTTCTTAACGTTAGTCTTATTTTTATATTTCTATAGGGAATCTAAATTAAAATCTTGAAAGCAATGTCCTTTTAACGAATGATGTTGAATGAAAGGATCAGTTTCACTAGTTTGTATACTTGCTTCACATGCAAAGTTGGTAAAAGTACAGCTTGTACTTTGAGTTATTTTTTTGGCTTAGTAAGGGCAGAGGAATTGTGCTGAAGGGTACATATTGCCTCACTTGTGGAACCTATATTTATGAAAAGGTCAGAGTGAGAACCATAAGCCCTAGACACCTTCCTGTTCTCTCATGTCTTAGTTCTAATCATTCTCTCAAGTGTCATATATTTCACTTTGTTCATTTTCCATAATTTTTTAGAATTTGCTATTGGTTTTCATTGCCCTGATTTTTTTAGGCTATCATTTCTCCTGTGCTTTTTTGTTTCTTTAGAAACTTCCTCTTTCTAATTCTGGATGGCAGTCAAGACTCTACCCTTGTTCTCTCTAAATCAGAATTTTGTCATTTGAAACCCAGGGAATACTTTTAATAGGTCCATGGATATCCTGAAATGTCATGGGAAATATAGTGTATATATGCAAATAAGCATTTTCCAAGTAAGAAGAGCTTTTATCAAGTTCTATGATCCCAAAATTCTCAAGGACTACTATAAAACTTTCTTTGGTAAATCCGATTTATGGTTTCAGCTATCACTGTGCTGATAACTCCAAAATAAATCCACAGTCTGTGTTCCTATAATATGTTTCCATTTGAATGTCCTACTGTTATTTTATCCTGTAAATACAAGAGATATTTCTTTCATATTAAATTGGCCCCCTTCCAAATTATCTCATATTCACAAATAGCATACTTCTTGTGTTTCTGATTAAAAACCTTTACGTCATCCTGACACCTCCCTCTCCTTACCCATTCTTCCCTGTCACCAAGTCCTGTGTTTTGCTGTTTCCCCACTTTCAAAATGTGGCTCAGAGTAACCCTCTTCCCCATTATATTATTATTACCATAATTCAAAACTTTGTCACTTTATGCCTGCTTTATTGCAATCGCCAAGTGAAGTCCTCTATAAATTTATTCTTTCCATCTTCAGTTGAGCCTCCACCTAGCAATTCCCTTAATTCTTCTAGGTAAAACTCAATTCCATTCCCTGATGGTTGGTCTAAGCCTCTATTCTATTTATACCTCCATTGTATTTATACTACCCTATAAATAAGTAGTGTAGTCTTCTGTGATCATTTCTCAGTTAATGATTACACCTCCCACTTTACATTCTTCTCTTTATACTTTTGCAGTTTAACTTCTGTTCTAGCTGAATTTACTCTCAAAACTCTTATCTGTACTAACTGATAGTGTGATTTGGGAGCAGTTAAATTAAGCTTGTTGATAGCTCTCAATGTTTAGTAATTTTTGCTTGATAATTATAGTTTCTAGAGAGGTGTATGAAAATATTATGATCATGAAATTGTCCAGTCTTCCTGTAATTGTTCCTTTTTTTTTCCTTTATATACCATCTTTCAGTGCCAAGTGGATAGGTTTATTCATAATTGATCATAAGGGTTATATCTTTTTGAAAAGAAACAATATAGACCCCTTACTGTAGCCTAGCCTTATGTAGCTCTGTTGTCTGCTTGACTCTACCATTTATCCCATTCCTTTCAACCACTTTGTCATTCTTGCTGTTCTTGAATAGACAAAGCCCATTCCTGTCTCCAAAGCCTTGGTTGCTTTTTCCTCTGCCATGATTGCTTTTTTCCCAGATGCTTTTAATGATTTTCTTCCTCACTTCGTTTAGGTTTCTAATAAAATGTCAACTTGGTTCTTCTCCTGACCACGTCAACTAAAATAACACTCAGTGCCCTTTCTCCCCAACCCCCAGCTCAGTTTTCTTCATTACATTTTTCCACCTGATATTATATATTATTTATTTGTTAATAGATTGTCTTGTTCTCCAAGACCTGGAAGACTACCTAAGATTTAATAAGTAAATGAATTATTCCTTTTACTATTACATAATATCCCTTTTTTAATCCTTATTTAATGCTTTTACCTTAAAGCGCTTTAATTTTAAATTTGCCTTAAAGTGCTTTTTGTTGTTGTTAATATAGGCATAGTATATTATTTTTCACATTCCTTTATTTTTAATTGTTTTTTATCGCATTATAGGTGTGTCTAGTAACTAGCATGTAGCTGGAGTTTTAATTACTAAAATTTTGCTCTTCCTGTTTACTCTTTGTACAGTTTTTTTTTTTTTTTGCTGCCTTATTTTTGTTCCCTCTGTTATATCATCGACATTGTAAATCTACTTAATTTTTT
Source organism: Pteropus alecto (assembly GCF_000325575.1). Lineage (NCBI taxonomy): Eukaryota > Metazoa > Chordata > Mammalia > Chiroptera > Pteropodidae > Pteropus > Pteropus alecto. The sequence goes on along the minus strand of NW_006494608.1, from coordinate 362,325 downwards.
TCTATTATTTTTAAATCTTGGTTAAATTTTCCTGTTGGCTATATTTGCTGGTACTCTCTTGAGGTGACGGTTCATTTCCTTGCATGTTTTGTAATCTCCGTGAGTTAAACTTTAGTGGTAGTGGCTCAGTGTGGGAGTTCCATTTGCCCCAAGCTTTGGAAGTGTCCTTAAATGGTAGTTTCCGTTGACTTCGCTTAAGTCCCATGACTAGTTTTCATTTGCTTAGAGTCTCTTTACCATCAAGGTAATGTGACTGCAGATCCAGTTCTGTGATTCCTCTTTAACTATGGATTTCCCACTATTTTTTTGTTGTTCTTGTTGTTGTGATAAGAAAAAACATATAGAATTTACCATCTTAACCATTTTTAAGTATATATAGTTCAATGGCATTAAGTACATTCCTTGTAAAACAGGTTTCCAGTACTTTTTCATCTGAAACTATACCCATTAAACAACTCCTCTTTTCCCTTTTTCTTCCCCCATACCGTTAAAACCACCATTTTACTTTCTCTGTCTATGAATTTGACTATTCTAGACACCTCATATAAGTAGAACCAGTATTTGTCCTTTCGTGACTGGCTTATTTTACTTAAAATAATGTCCTAAAGATTCATCTATGATGTAGCATGTGATAGGATTTCCTTCCTTTTTTTAAGGCTGCATAATAATATTCCACTGTATTTATATACCATTTTGTTTATCCATCTGTCCATTGAGTTGTAGGAGCCTGTTAGTGGTTTTGAGCATGTTTTTTTATCCACATGTCCTTCAATTGTACTTTATCAAGTATTTCTGTGTTGGGGATTGTAGAGCTTTTATGTTAATTCAGCTTATTGCATTGACTGAAAGTCCTGAGGAGTTCAGAAGAGCCAGGAAGGCAGATAAGTTTGCTTCTTTTCTATTCTCCCCTCTGTAAAATCAGGTATTTTAAAACAATATGTGCTCATATGCAATTTAGAAAGATTTTAATTCATATTGCCTTCTTCTGAATGTCACAGTATTTCTTGGTTTCTGTCTTTCTCAGTCTTGTCCCATTACTTCTTTCTGTCAGAGATCTGCTGGAACCATCTTTCTAATTCATTCCTTTGTTTAAAATACTTTATTGTCAGTTTGATCTTAAACCTCCTTGGCAAGGTTTATAAGACCCTTCATAATCTGGTCCAGATTATCTTTGCAGTATCATCTACCTCTCCCTTATTCTCTCCAGGTCCTGGAGCAAAACTAGACTACTTGGAATTTTTGCTCATATTGTGTCTGCTTTCTTAAATGCTTTTTTGTGTGTGTTTGCTTCTGGTTTTTTTTTTTTTTTTCCTATTATCTAGAATACTCTCCTTCCCTTTTCATCTTTACCTTGTTATGAATTTTTTAACTTTGCTCAGTTTTTAGTATCTTTTTTCTGATTTACCTGGATATCTGCTCTCCCCTTGTATCTTCCATTCACAAAGCACCATCTGTTAAAGTGCTTTAAACTGTTTAATTTTTCTGATTATAAAAGTAATACCTGCTCATCGTAAAAAATTTAGACATTACAAAAGTGAAATATAAAACCCCTTCTCATCCTCTTTTGATTCTACTCAATTCACAAGAAAAAACAAACTGGTGCTTATCTTTCCAGAATCAATGTCAGTATCAATCAATCTCTCTCTCTCTGTCTCTCTCTGTCTCTCTCTCTCTCCCTCCCCCTCTCCCCCCACCTCCTCACTTCCTCCCTCCCTCCCTCCCCCTCTCTTCCTCCCTCTCTCCCCCCTCCTTCTGTGTATATATGTGTTTGTGTGTAAGCTACAGATTTAAACTGCATATGCAGATTTTTGTTTTCTTTTATTACATAATATCTACATATTTACATCTTTGTTTCTTAATGTATGAATAATACATATTATATTGCAGCTTGCCGTTTTCACTGTTCTCTGTATGAAGGATATGTCAGTCACAGACCATCTGGTTCTCTTTAACTGCTATGGTAACTCATCCTGTTGCATGTATATACCATGATTCTTTTTTCCCCCGGCTTTATTGAAATATAATAGACAATTAGTTGCTCGTATTTATATTGTACAATTCAGTGAGTTTTTTTCAGTTATAGTTGGCATACAAAAATTTATTAGTTTCGGTCGTACAGCATAGTGATTAGAAATCTATATAACTCACAAAGTGATCACCCCACTAAATCTAGTACCCCCCTTCCCCTTACATATATATTACAACATTGTTAACTATTTTCCTTATGCTGTACTTTATATCCTCATGTCTATTTTGTAGCTATCCATTTGTACTTCTTAATCTCTTTGTCCCTTTTCGCCATCCCTCCCAACTCTCCTCCTATATAGTAGCCCTCAAAATATTCTCTGTATTTATAAGTTGATTTCCATTTTTGTCATTGTGTTTATTTTGTTCTTTAGATTCCACATGTATGTGAAATCATGCGATATTTGTCTTTCTCTATCTAACTTATTTCATTCAGCATAATACTCTCTAGGTCTGTCGAGGCAATATCTTTTTCCATTCCCCTCCTTTTAGTCTCTGTGCATCTTTTAATCTGAAATGAGTCTCTTGAATAAATTACCATTCTTTATTCATGTTTTTGATACATGTTTTTTCTTCCTAAAGAAGTCTCTCCAACATTTCCTGTAATATTGGCTTGGTGTCGATAAATTCCCTTAGCTTATTTTTGTCTGGGAAGCTCTTTATCTGTCCTTCGACTCTAAATGGTAGCTTTGCTGGATAAAGAATTCTTAGTTGTAGATCCTGGGTTTTCATCACTTTGAATATTTTGTGCCAGGTGCTTTGTCCTGCAAAGTCTGTTGAGAAATCAGCTGCTGGTCTTATGGGTATCTTGTAGGTAACTTTCTCTTGCTGCTTTTAAGATTCTCTTTGTATTAAACCTTTGGCATTTTAATTATGATGTGTCTTGGTTTGGGCCTCTTTGGGTTCATCTTTTTTGGTTTCATCTTTTTTCTCTGAGCTTCCTGGGGTTTATGTCTATTTCCTTCACCAGGTAAGGGAAGTTTTTCATCATTATTTCTTCAAATAGCTCTTAAACTTCTTTTTTTTTTTCCTTCAGGTACCCCTGTGACATGGATATTTTTACATTAAATTGTCTCATAGGCTCCTTAAATTATTATTATAGTCTTGGCTTCTTTTTTCTTGCCATTCTGATTGAGTTTCCTTGCCTTCCCCATCCTCTTTATCTGTAGTTCGATCCGCTTCTTTATCCACTCTGTTGATTCCCTCTAATATCCTTCATCTCAAATAATGTTCTTCATTTCTGACTGGTTCCCTTTTATAATTTCCATTTCCATTTTTATGTTTTCTATCTCTTTGTTTAAGTTCTCATTAAGTTCATCTACTCTTCCCCTAAGTTCATTGAGCATTTTTATAACCAGTATTTTGAACTCTGCCTCTGTTAGATTGCTTGGCTCCATTATTCCTGGATCTCTGTTCTGTTCTCTCATATGGTTTCTGCTTCTTTGTCTTTCCATTTTGGCTGCCTTTCTGTGTCTGTTTCTATGTACTAAGCAAAGCCATTAAGTCTTCTGGTCTTATTAGCATGACTTTGTATAGTAGGTGTCCAGTGGCACAGTCGTGAGAGGGTTTCAGCTACAGGCCAAGTTTAGCCCCAGCCTTTGCCCCTCTGAAGCCACCTGTTAAGATTCAGCAAGCAATCCACAGATGCTGTGCTTATAGTTATCTCAAGAAGCCACGCGAGAAACTAAAGCTGCTACCAGTGTGGGTCTTGGAGCTGGCTCAGCGATGAACACCAGACTCACGGAGGACACAACTGGAGGTAGCTTGGTTGAGGCCGTGAGTTGGGGGAGGCGGAGTTTCAGGGAATCCTCTGGGCGGAGCGACCTCTGTTACTCAGTTTATTGATGTCTGGGCTATGGTGGTGCTGCATTCGCACACTGGGATGGATGAGAGCTCAGCAGAGGAACAATGAATACTGCTGTCACTTCTGCCCGGAAGAGAGCCTTGCCTCTGGCCCTCACTCCAACAACTCAGCGTCCTTCCTGTAAGACTCTGGTGTCCCCCGAGCACCTGACCTGACGCTGGTGCTCTGAGCAAGCAGGTCTGTCCCACGAAAGTCCACTCATGGACACGGCCTGTTTAAGAGATGTCTGCAGCTGCCAGCTGCAGCTGCCCAGCCTCTGTCCCAGTCAGCCGCTCAGGACCAGGTAGCCTTGTGTTTTTCGCCCCCTCCTACCTTCTACCTTTCAGTGTGATTTTTTTTTTCTCTCCCTAGTTATAGTGCCTTGGTTCATTTAGATCCCAGGTCACAACTTCAATTTGGATGCAAGAGGGATGAACGAAGCCTCTATCATCTACAACGTTTTTTCCACTTATATATATCATAATTTAACCATCTCTTGCTAGAAAGCATAGAGTTGCTTTTCAGTGTTTTATTATTTTAAGCAGTGCGACAGGGACTGTGTGTATATACCTTTATACTCTTATTCAAATATTTCTGTAGTAAAAATTCTTGATAGAGGAATTGCTGATCAAAGAATATATGCCTTTAAAACTTGAGAGAGAGCATTTAATATTTCATTAGATACTGTCAAATAGCCGTTTAGTCACCCTTTTCTGCATCCCATTATCAGTACTGGATATTATCACTCATTTATATTTTTACCAATTGAAAGAACAGAATATCTCTTTTAATCGGCTTTTTTCTTAGATGTGAAAGATGTTTTCGTAATTTTACTGTTTGCTCTTATTTTTCTGTGACTGGCCTTTTTATGTTCTTTGCTTCTTTTTCTATTGAGTTAATCTTTCTTATTTGTATATGTTCTTTTTATATTATAATTATGAATCCCTTGTCTGTTAGATGTTGCACATAGCTTCTTCTAGACTGAATTCCTTGACTTAACATGCACTTATTCCTAGATAGTGAAATCTTTCTTACATGGGTATCCCTAGCTCTAGACTGAAAGTTCCTCAGTATTCTATTTGTTCTTATGGTCTGCATCTGGCAACATGTTTAGTATAGATTAAATATTATAAATGGTTTGCAGTGAATGCCTGAATGACTGTAAGACCTGACTTTTGTCTTTAAAGAACTTAAAAGTCTAGGGTCAGATAAAATTGTCAGGACTTTAACAATAAGGAAGAAAAACAGCATAGTGCTTAAATTGTGTATTCAATTATGTGTTGTAGGAAAACATCTACTGGTTACTTCTCTAAATTAGTGCTCATGAAACATCCTGCTACTCTCTTATTTCATTGACGTCTATACTGAAAGATGAATTATTTTTTATTAGTTTAAAAGTGAAATCTATATCACCCATAATGGAAATATATTATTGTGTCTTTTTTTGAGACAAGTTGCCGAGTTCATTTAATAATGTATTTTTTCTTATACCTAATTTTGGTTTTACCTTGAATCCTAATTTTTTTTCTTGCCATTTCAGGTAAGAGTGTGAATTATGGCATTTCTTAAATGAAGCAATCAGGAATGAAGTGAAAATCATAACATATAGCAAATAAGTGATTTTTAAGTTATGTCTATTAGTTTTACTATAGATATATATATTTACCTCCTTAGTAATGCACGAAGTCTTTGTGGGAAGCAGAAAAGCAAGCAACTACATTTCTTGTGTTCACCTAAACATTACTGGAGGATAAGCCACTTCAGTCTACGAAGAGGTTTTCATACAAGCAAAATAAGATGTAAATGGACCCAAACTGAAGCATGTTCTTGCAGTAAGCACTGTTATTCTCCAAGCAGCAATGGGTCACATATTGGAATTTTGAAACTTAGCACTTCTGCTCCCAAGGGACTTACAAAAGTGAGCATTCGTATGTCCCGTATTAAAAGTACTTTGAACTCTGTTTCAAAGGCTGTTTTTGGAAATCAGCATGAAATGATCTCACGTTTAGCTCAGTTTATGCCAAGTTCTCAAATATTAAGAAAAGTATCAGATGGTGGCTGGTTAAAACAGAATAACGTTAAACAAACCATCAAATCTTTGAAAAAATATAGTGACAAATCAGCAGAAAAGAGTTCTTTTCCAGAAAAGCAAAGTCACATTATAGATAAAGACGAAGATACCGGTAAACAAAGCCTTTTTCATTACACAAATATTATAACGACAAAATTTGGAGAGTCATTCTACTTTTTATCCAGTCATATTAATTCATACTTCAAACGTGAGGAAAAAATGTCTCAAAAAAAGGAAAATAAACATTTCCAGGACAAATCAGAACTTAAAGATAAAAAGGTTGAAGAAGAGAAATCTAGTTCTCCAGATTCTGGTGTCCTGACCGATAAGAAGCTTGGCTCAGAATCTTCTTTATATACTGTGGACAAGCCTGAAAGTCGCAGTTGGACCCCTGAGGGTCTTCCAGTTTCTACTAAACAAAGTATTGCTAATTTTCTTTCTCGTCCCACTGAAGGTGTGCAAGCTTTAGTGGGTGGTTATATTGGTGGACTTGTCCCCAAATTAAAGTATGATTCAAAGAGTCAACCAGAAGAACAGGAAGAAGCTATTAAAGGTGAGCAGGCTGTCAGCAAAGACAAAAATGCAGAGGAGAAAAAGCGTTTATCGCTTCAGCGAGAAAAGGCAAGTTTTTCAGTGTGGTTTTAAGTTTTAATTTTTGTCAAATTTATATTTTATTTCCTAATGAGACCTTAGAAACTTTAACCATTTGTTAGTATTACTAGAGCAATTTCATATTCTAATTATGTGTATTTTGATTTGTCTTTGCAGATTATTGCAAGAGTGAGTATTGATAACAGAACCCGGGCACTAGTTCAGGCATTAAGAAGAACAACTGACCCAAAACTCTGCATTAATAGGGTTGAAGAACTGACTTTTCATCTTCTAGAATTTCCTGAAGGGAAAGGAGTGGCTGTCAAGGTAATTTTAATTTATTTATTTGGTTTTATCTTAGAATGAAAATACTAATAAACATTCTAAAATGGAGAAGGCAGTGCCTTTAATTTTTTTATTTAAATATTTTTGTGGTTTTTATCATACATGTGACTTATATTAGTAATTGCCCCATTTATGATATACATTATGCTAAACGTACCCTTTTATAATGTAATATAAAATATGCTAACAGTACCAATATCTATACTTTGATATTAAACATTTTAAAATGGAAGCAAAATCTCAGTATATTAGCTTTTCTTTGCCTCATTTTTTTCAAATATAAAATAGTAAGGATAATTTAGACCCATTTAAATAGACTATTTTCAGAGAAATACTATAAAATATGAATGATGTGGCTGGGTCTCTTTACATTTATACTACTGGGATTATTTGTAATATTTGATGAACAATTTGAAAATATCACATAATGAATAGATGATGTTAACCATTTCATTAGAGATCTTTTAGTGCTTATTTTTAACTTGCCATTCAGAAAAATGTAAGTTAACTTAGTTCATATTCAAGTTTTTGACAGCCATCTTGCTGAAAAGTTATGTAGTTTGTATAATGTACCCTTCTGTCATTTTATATTGTATAATGCATACATTATAATAGCTGAACTTGAGAATTTTGTGTTCATAAAATTTGGGATTGTCTTTCATATATATGTAATCTCTTACCTAAAAGATAGGTTTTCTAAATATAGATATACATTTAAGTCCGTTTAACATTTCATTGATACATTGAAAGCAGAGACCTAAAATAGAATTGCAAAGTTTAAAGAACTCTTTAAAAAATTTTATTCAAGTATGATACACATGCAGTTTTAAGTATAAAGTTCAGTGAATTTTCACAAACTGAACACAGCTATATAATCAGCACCATTTGAAGAACAGACTGTGCCAGCACTGCAGAAGCTTCCTTTGTGCCCCCAGTTACAAACTCTCAAAAAGTAATCACAGATTAGTTTTATACAATTTTGTATATTATGTGAAATACCGTGATTGGCTTTTTTCATTCAACATGTTGGTAGGAATCATTTACATTGTGTGGGTAGTTGTAGATCATTCTTGTTGCTTTTATATTTCATGGTTTGAATGTATCACAATTTCATTGTACTATTGATGGATTTCTGAGTAGTTTTCAGTTTTAGTCTATTATGAATAGACTTGTTAAAAGAAAATTTGAGGACTGTTCTATTTTGCATAACTGATCCCAAATCTAAGCACCTTTCAGTACCAAAGAGAAATGTAATATAGGAACGTATATTCAGATCAGTTATTAATGAAAATCTAGATAGTCTGAAGGAAGTTCTCCTTTCTCCCCTGAATAATAAGCATCTCAATAACAATGAACTTGTTAAATTGCTTCAGACATGTTAGCATGTACACTGTCATGTGAACTTTCTTAGCTAAATTTTTAATTATTAAGAATTGAGCTTTTTAAAAATGGTAGAATTATTTGTTATAAAACATCTGTGTGACTTTGTGAGTTTTATATTTTTTGTGCGTGGCCAAATTATTTATGGTGGCCAAATTAGGCAATTGTCTTTGATAGCTAATGCCCTAAAATAAACTAGTTTCCTCTTTTGTGTATATATGTTTTGTGTACTGCATTTATGGCAGCCATATCTAGGAAATTGTTTTCGATGATTTTTTTCATTATTAGTGGTGAAGGTGGTTTCCTTTCACTGTTTTTTAAATAAAAAAGTAACATTTACTATTTTTAAAAAGGGCAATACATAGACATCATAGAAAATTAGAAAAAAAGAAAAACAAAAATAAGGAAATAAAAATAGCATATTTCTACTATCCTGAGATTACCACTGCAATGTGTTAGTATCTGTATTTGTCAGATTAAGCTGAGTTAAGCTCTAATAACAAATAATGCCAAATATCTCAGTGGCTTAACACAAGAGAATTTCTATATAATATAAAGGCTTGATTGAGTTAAACATTTTCTTGTTAAAACAAATTGGAGATAATGTCATGTGCTTCATATTGGATCATATCAGAACACACATAATTGGTTGAACAACCATTAGTAATGCTAAGTTGACCACTGGATTGGGGAGATTCATTTATTTCACCAATTTTAAAAGTAAAGAGTTGCTTTAAAACTGCCTCAATGGTGACATGAATTTTTGGCGCTTTTTAAAACTATCATTATGAATTCACAGTTTTTAATAAATAGTGTTTCTGCAATCTTTTTTTCTCTCTCTCTCTTTTTAAATGCTGAATTTATCTCAACTCTAACTACTAGGGGCCCCTTCAAGCTGATTTATGTGCTTTTTAAAAAGTTTTTATAAAAATATATGTAGGCAAGTATATATCATAAATATACAGCTTCATGAATTTTCAAAATTGAACACATCTGTAAAACCACCACCCAATGTAAAAAAAAATAAATTATACCAGCACTCCAGAAGCCCCTTTTTGTCCCTTTTTAATCAGTATCTCTAGAAAGATTGACTAATTTTTCTGATTTCTAGCAGTATAGATTAGTTGTGCCTCTTTTTGCATGTTGTATAAATAAAATGATACAGCATGTGCTCTTTTATGTCTGCCGCCCCCCAACGTTATGTTTGTGAGAACTTTCTATATTATTAGGTGTAGCTGTGGAATAGTCATTCTCATTGTGGTGTATTCTGTGGTATGAATATAGTACAATGCATTTATCCATTTTACTGCTGATGGACTTCTGAATAGTTTCCAGTTTGGGAATTTAGAAACAGTGCTTCTATGATAGATCTTTTGGAAAACATGTCTTCATTTCTTCGGAATGTATACCCAAGAGTGTATTCCTGGTCATAGAGTATGCTTGTTTGCATTTTTAGTATATACTGCCAAACGGTTTTGCTAAGTGCTTATACCAGTTTATACTTTCGCCAGAATTGTGTGAACCTTCTGGTTGTTCTGCTTCCTCTCCAACACTTTATATTATTTATCTCTTTTTTTTTAGCCATTTTGTTGGCTGTTTAGTGATATTAAATTGTGGCTTTAATTTGTATTTTTCTGGTAACAGTGAAGTGCAGCACCTTTTCCGGTTTTTATTAGCCATTTGTATACTTCCTTTATGAAGTGCGTATTCCAAGTCCTGCTCATTTTCCATTGGGTTGGCCAGCTTTTTCTTATTGTTTTGGAGAATCTCTTTATATATTATGGGTATAAGTATTTCAATATACATATTGGTATATGTGTGTGTAATATACATATATTATAAACATATTCTCTATGGATTACTTTTTTCTTTCTAATAGTTTTTAATATAAGATATTAACTTTAATATACTCCAATTTGTAATTATTTTCCTTTATGGTTAACCTTTTGTGTCATATTTAAGATATCTTTGCCTATCCTAAGGTCATAAAGATTTTTTTCTGTGTTTTCTTCTAAAACTTTATTGTTTTACCTTTCACACTTATGTCTACTATTCATATGGAATAGATTTGCTTGTATGATGTGAGGTAAGTGTCCTGATTTTATTTTTTTTAAGTACACATATCCAGTTAACCTAGCACCATTTATTGAAAAGACTTTTTTCATAAATCAGGTGATTATATAGGGGTCTGTTTCTAGACACTATTCTATTTCATTGCTATGTTTATCCTTGCTCCAATGCTTTAATGCTTAAATTATAGTAACTTTATAATCAATTTGATGTCTGGTAGTATAAATCTTCCAACTTTGTTCTTCCTCTTAATATTGACTTAAGCAGTCTTGGCACATTGTGTTTCCATATGAACTTTAGAATCAGCTTATCTATCAAGAAATAAAAAAAGAAGAGGAAAATCATGCTGGGATTACACTAAATCTGTGGAGCAATTTGGAGTGAATTGAGTCTTTATAATATTGAGTTTTCTAAGCCTTGAATATGGTATATTCTTCCATTTATTTAGGCTATCTCTACTTTCTCTCAATATTTTAGTTCATTAGGACTGCTATAACAAAATGCCAAGTAGGTATTTTATAAACAACAGAAATATATTTCTCAGCATTCCGAAAGCTTGAAGTTCAAAATCAAGGCGGCAACATGATCACCTTCTTGTGAGGGCCCTCTTCCTGGTTCATAGGTGATGCCCTCTCACTGTGTCTTCACCTGATGAAGAGGGCAAGGGATCTCGCTGGAGCCTTTTTTATGAAATCACTGATCCCATTCATGAGGGCCCTGCTCTCATGACCTAAGCAACTCCCAAAGGTGCCACTATCTAATACTATCATTTTGGGGGGTAGGATTTCAGCATAATGCATTTTGAGAGGACACAAATAGTCCGACCAGAGCACTTAGTATTTAACATTTTTTCAATGTTGGTGTCTTGCACATCTTTCATTTGATTTTTAAATAATTAATTTCTAGGTATATAATGTTTTAGGATGATAATTTTGTTTTTTTTTTTTTTTTTTTTCAAAATATATTTTACTGGTAATTCTAATATCAGGATTACCTCTTGGTCTTTGATCATTTGGTATTGGTTTCACATACATATAATTATTCTGGATGCTGGATTTTGTGAATTTTTAAAAATTACATAGGATCTAGATTATATCAAATGATTTCTTTTTCCAGAGATAGTTTAATTGTTCATCTACTTGAAATATAGAGTGGGGCACTGATGACCTTATTCATTTTGGGTTGGAGCTGGGTCAAGGCTGGATTACAATTTGGTGAGAACTCTAGTTTGCCCTATTTTTAGGATATATTCCTCTAGGACTTTCAGTTGAGAGCCTGGTGTATTCAATACCACCACTACCACTACCCAGTGAGCCCTAAAATCTCAAGAATATAGAAAATTCCCCTCTCATTTCCAGAATTTTCAGGTTGGCTTTTTAACTTCCCACACCACACAGTTAAAGAATCGATCAGATATCTTAGGTGAAACCAGTCTTGTGATTGAGGCCCCTCAAATCCTCAGTTTTGTGGTTTCAAACCTATGAGACTCTAAATGATCAACTTGTTTCTCTGTTCTCTATTTATGGCCGTCTGTCTGAACGCCGCCCAGTTTTTCAATTCTTTGTTTCTTCTTCAACTCAGCAAATGCCTGAGGAAAAGGAGGAAAAGCTATAGTTTGTGAACTCACTTCCCAGCAGTTGTCCCTTTTCCAGATTCTTAGCCCCACTCCTGTCCTTATTGCTTCAGCAGCTCTCCAGCGCTTTTAAGCACTTAAAAAAAAAAAAAATTATCAAGCTTTTCTAGTTGTTCTTGGGAAGAGACTTTCTATCATAACTAGAAATAGAAATTTACATTTCTATGCTCCACCATTGCTCAGGTTCCTCTAGTGGAGCCTCAGAGCTCAACCCTAAGCCAGGGCAAAAGAAATTTTTTTTTGAAAAATTTAGAACAGTAGTATTTCAGATTTGATTTATCATAAAAAAATGAGTCAGACATTGAGAAGTTATTCGATTTACTGTAGGTTACACAGCACAAATATAGCTGCCACTCAGCTATTCCCTTCAACCTTAAATCAGGGTTACTGACTGGATAAGATGCTTCAGTGCACAGAACCTATTGAGTGATAAACTCAACATAGAAACCTAGGATTTAAGCTCTTGCCTCTGATCAGAAATATGAAGTTGAATGCTTAGAATCTTGAAGTCCCAGGTTTATTTAAACTAATTATATAATTTTGATGGTCAGCTTTTGCCTTCTACCTTAGTTTTATTTATTAACATTTGTTCATATTTCACTATGAGCTACCCTTGTATCCTATGTGCAGTCTATACAAGATGTTTTTTCTTTTAATAAGTTTAATTTCTTTTATTTATTTATTTCTTTTTTAGGAGAGGCAACCCTTGGTTGACCGCACAGATTGCAAGGACCTTGTCAGTTTACAATCCCTTATTTTTTTATTTTTTATACCTACAGCACCTGATCTTCCTAGGTGGTCTCCCATCCAAGTACTAACCAGGCCCATCCCCGCTTAGCTTCCGAGATCAGACGGGATCGGGCTTGTTCAGGGTAGCCGTAGACATAAGTTTAATTTCTAATAATTACTATGAAGCAATTTTATCTTTCTTAGGTTTTAGACAAAATATTGTAAAAAATTTATAGTGTTAACCTTTTATTGTTACAATTAATAGTTTTTAAATTCGTGTTAAGCAAATTATATTTTTTCTAATTGTTAAGCATTGCACTTTTTAAAGGAAATATTTGGATAGAGGTTAATTTTTGTCCTAGATATTAGGACAAATATATTCTAGATATTAATTGACATTAATACGTCAAGTACTAAGGTATCATTTAGGTTACCAAGGAAGTAGTAAACACTGGCACCTTGATTGCATGTGATGATCTATGTGTGCTGGTTAAAAATAATCATATAAAAATAACTTTATTTGACAAAGGCAACAAAATATCTTTTCTCTCAATACAGGAAAAAATTATTCCATATTTATTACGATTGAGACAAATTAAGGATGAAACTCTTCAGGCTGCAGTTAGAGAAATTTTGGCATTAATTGGCTACGTGGATCCAGTGAAAGGAAGAGGAATCCGAATTCTCACAATTGATGGTGGAGGAACCAGGCAAGGCTAGAAAAATAATTTTTAAAAACTATAGCTCCAGGTCAGCTATAGGAGTTTTTAAAAACTAATTTGGTATAATTATTGTAAAATCAAATTTTTAAAATACAATATGAAATAGTTTTTCTTAATTTATTTCTACATCAATCTAAGAGCTACTTTAACATATATCTGAATTTTCTTTTGTTTTAATTTGACATAGTATTTACATTTTAGTTTGATCTTTTCAGGCTTTTTTGGTAGTTTAAGACAGTTTATCAACCAAGATTATCTTAAAATTTGGCAATGTTTTATAATATTAGCTTTCTTTTATCATATTTATCTTACCCATCTATAAAGTGATGGTTATAAAAGGAATATATATCAGTAACTTTCTGACTTCCTACAGTTTTATGTGCAGATGCCAATTTGGTGCTACACAATAAATATTAAATGCAGTCTTAGTTTAGAATGAGAGAGAATTTTACCGTGAAATTCCTTTCTTACTACTGGCAGTCCATCCATGCTTCCTATTCTTAGTTTGTCTAGTTTCTCACTACTTGTTGGTTAGATTCTTTGGCTTAGTTTTATGAACCTTTCACTCTAAATTTACCTGACTTTGACTTCACTCTCTGGTATCCTGCCTTGCCACTCAGGTCTTCTGTATGTTCAAGTACTACCTTTATCTTTTGTTAAATTCTATAGTCCTATATGTGAACCAAGTCTTTTAAATTTTGACATCAGTGTAAAGGAAGGAGTGAGTGATGAGAGAAGGAGGCTATTTAATAATCTTGGTAGAGAACAATAAAATATTAACTTTGGATGGTGGTAAGTGGGGAGCAGAAGGAAGAAATAGTACACAAAAAATTCTGAAGATAAAGGGGGACTAGATATAATAAAAATAGGTTGAGATCACTCTTAAGAGTAAACTCTTTGGATGACTAGGGCAGAATTGCAAGGATAGGGGAGAAGGTGATTGGTATTGAGAAAGAGTTCTGTTTTGGACATGTCAGATAAAAGGTTTTACACTTCCATTAGAAGTGCTCAGTTGGCAAATGAAGATAGAATTGATTGAGAGAGAAGTCTTAGAAGATCTTTTGGATATTTCTTAGGGAAGTTAAATCCAAGAAGATAGACATCATTCATGTGATAAAGTGGTAATGATTTGGAGAGAATCATTCTAATTCATATAGTTGGTTCCAAGTGATGAGAAATGAGGAAAATGGCAGTTAAGTGAGGAAGGAATTTCACTGAGGAGCAGGAAGAAGCCAATCATCTCTGCCATTAAGCTCAGGGGAGTTGGGAGGGATGATGTCATTCATTGAGTCAACTAACAAATATTGATGGAGTGCCTACCATGTTTTAAACTATTTAGGTCCTGGGGTCACTCAGTAAACAAAACAGACAAAATCCAAGTCTTCATGGTGCTAGTATTCTAGAGGAGGAAAGACTATTTCATCTTCACATTCATCATGAAACTATTTGTGGCCTTTGGCAGGGATCCAGAAATGAACAAAGTCAGCAGCACAAATTTATACATTCTTAATATAAACCATTGTCCTAAGGTTGTTGAAAATTTTAGAAAAGGAACAAATGAAAGCTTAAAAATATGACTAGTGAAATATGTAAAACAAAAACATAGAGAAACACAGGTAACCAACTATTTTGGTAAGAGAAGAAACCAGTATATAGCACCCCGAAATTGGTGAGTGGAGGCTTTAACTATTTTCCACAATTGGGGTGTTTAAAAAATATATCTTACATTGGCATATCTTTGTAGTCTAAAGAGATACTAGTATACATTTTAAAATGTGCTGCTGTAGCACAGGTTTTATATCATTATTTAGATATTGGATTTTCAATAGTGATCTTAAAGACTTGAGCAACTTGTACTTATGGTAATTTATATTATTAGTTTTCATGTTAGAATATAAGCTAGAAAAACAGTTTTTAGATTGCTTTATTCTTTCAAGTAACTTCTTGAAAGAGGAATTCTCATTTTGCCTTTATCTTTTCTGTAGGGGTTTGGTTGCTCTTCAGACACTACGAAAATTAGTTGAACTTACTCAGAAGCCAGTTCATCAGCTCTTTGATTACATTTGTGGTGTAAGCACAGGTAATCATTATTATGTAGAAGTGGTACATCTCAGCAGTACATTAAGAAAAAGAAAATTAAGCACTTTTGTTCAAGATCTTGGTCATTCTCTGAAATGATGGATATTAATTTCGTGTTTTGATGATGAATAATCTTTTGGTTTGCTTAATGAGCTTTTAAAAATATTTATTGGGAGTAAGTTAACATTCAGAAAAAGTTTAATGTGTTTTTCTAATATCTTTTAAATAAGCCACAGTGACGAGTATAAATTATGAATTATTGCTTTATGGTATAGTCACCTTAAGGAAAGTGATGAAATGGAAGGGAGGTAGGTACTCAGATTGTACTCGAACCAATAGAATATTAAAGATGGATAAGAGTTTACTTTTTGTAAGCGATGGCCCTCTGTGAGGAAATGGCTTCTTCTATCATTTAAAAAAAAAAATTGATTGTTCGAAGCCAGAATTTAAATTGATAAATATGAGAATCTGTGTTTTTTAAAGGCTATTTTTAATATTGCTAGTTATACATTTAAAATTATAGTTTTGTGTTTGTATTGAAGTTGGTAGTATTGAAAAATATTGTGACTGAATAATTTCTTAGTTTGACTGACTCACCATCAGGTGAATTCTTGTTTTCTTTTCTGTTTGTTTTATTTTTTTATTTCCTTACACAAGCTCACACACATCTATTCCCTCCACCCCCATTAAGTCTCTCAGGATACCCATAGCTATTGCTTACTTCACAGGTAACACTCAAGGACTCTTAAGACTATAGATCCTTGCTGTGTATTGTACTGTTTGACCTGATAATTTCACTTTATATTATTTTATCTTCATGGATTTTTATTTCTATTTCTTTTTCTCATTTTTTGAATTGTAATAGTAGTTCTAAAGACTACTGGCAACAAAATCAAATGTTTTGTCTACATTATCTGGTCAAGTATGACAAATATCCCCAAAGAACTTGTCAGTTGATGCTCAGTTATGAAAATTAAATGATTGCTATTGCAGGGATAATTCAAAAGCGTGAGGAATCAGTGATTCCTGTGATGTTCTACTGAACGTCAGTTCCTCAAGATGTTAGCACAGTTGGAAAACATTGGGTTGAAGGAAATTAAACAGGTTTCTTTACAGAGGGACTTTTGAGATTGTTTAGTATGTTAAAAATGCACTGTGGAAAAAAAAAAGGAAAAAATGCATTCTGACTCTCAGAATATGAAAATATTACATATATCCCAAAGTGATTTAACTATGGAAACTTTTCTTAAAGAGACATTTCCTAGGGCTAGTGTTCTTTGGTACTTTTTTGGAGCTGTTATCCTGACCATTTTAGAACGGGCCTCACAATTCAAACATTTAAACATCTACAGGCTAACTTCTTGCTTTGGCACTATTGTTAGTAGGTAGGTGCTCAATAAAATTTTAAATCACAGAGATTCATCTATGGAGTATAATATATATGTTTATATAATATGTACATTTCTGTATTTATCACAATATATCTTCCATTGTATCTTCTAGCTTATGTTAATCTTAATTTGTAATAACAGCGCTTATAATTTTTTCTTTTTTTCATTTTGTATATTCTAATGTAGAAATTTTGTCTCACTTATAATGTCTATGAAGTTAATAAATATATATTTAATTTAAAGGTAATGTTCCTTACCAGTTCAATAAAATTTCATATTTTAATATCTGCTCATTTTTATAGTAGCTCTGCTTAAAAGGGAAAAGACCTTAATTTTTTGACAAGTAATTTCCTTGTGTTAATTACAAATTTTCTACAAACTGAAAACTAACAATTTTTATTATATGCCATACAATGTATTTTAAAATATAAGCTGTCTTATCTTTTAGTAGAATAAGGTCAAGTATAATAAAATAAAGTAATTAAAATATATTATGATAGTGATTTTCTGTTTTTTCCTTATAATCTCAAAGTATAAGCAGTGATGCTATACAGGTTTTTGCCTCCTACCCCTTTTCCTTATCCTCCAAAGCTTTCTCCTCCACTTTTTCTTGTTAGTTCAAGTTTAGGCCAGTTATATTCACTAGGTGGCTATGTGTCCTACCAAATGCAACTAGGATATGAAACCGGCTATTTAAAAGGACATCCCAGAGACCTAATTTCTTTAATTATGTTGGTTCCCAGGACCATCCTGAAGTAGTAATTATTTTAATGAATTGGTAAGTTGTCAAATATACTGTGACTAAAACTAAGAAATTATTTAAGGTTAGGAAGGACATTATTTACCACAATATCCTAATTATATGTTATTTAATTTAATGTAAAATGGCACATTTTCATATATTTTTAAATTATTATCATCAGTTAGCTTTTACTTATCTTTTTTGAGGCCTAGTAAAAAGCCCTTTACATGTGTTAACCCAATATAAGAACCTTATACATTTTATTTGTTATAATTACCTTTGGGGTCTGAGAGGTTAAGTAGTTTGTCCCAGGTAACACACTTAGAAAGAATCAAAGCTAGAATTTTATGCAAGTTAATGGCTCAGGAGATTTTATAAATACTGTAATGTCAACACTGACAAAAACTAAGGATTCTTTCTTTCAGGTGCTATATTAGCATTCATGTTGGGATTGTTTCATATGCCCCTGGATGAATGTGAGGAACTTTATCGAAAATTAGGAGCAGATGTGTTTTCACAAAATTTCATTGTTGGAACAGTCAAAATGAGTTGGAGCCATGCCTTTTATGACAGTCAAACATGGGAAACTATTCTTAAGTAAGTTATAATTATTCTTGTAAGAACGTTTTGATTATATAGGTAATATGTTCATACTATAATTTAAAAAATACCAAAAAATTTAAAGAAGAATATTAAATTTGATTCTACTAATTAGAGATAACCACTGTTAATATTTTGGTGAATCATATTCTAGTCACTATTTTCTTCGGTTCATATGTGTGAAGGTTGCATTTGCCTTTTTAAAAATTGTGACCATATTATATATGGACCATGTTTGCATCCCATTGTTTTTACTTAACGTATCAGTCTTCCTTAGGCATTAACAGATATTCTTCCAAAACATTAATTTTTAAACATTTTTTCAAAATACTATTATACTCACTTTCCAAAAAATAGAAGCATAAAGTAGAAACTTAAAATCATTCATAATCTTATTATTCAGAACTGTAATCCTCGCAATATATTTCTTTCTAGTTTTTTTGTAGACTATGTATATTTTCATATACTTTTTATATAGAAGAAAGTATACTGTACTTGTAATTTTATACCCTTTCCATTGTTTTGAACTATATTAATATCTCTTGAGAAATTTTTAAAGACTACACTACATTCCACAGTGTGATGGCACTATATTTTCTTACCATTTACATTTAGGACATTTATGTTATTCCTATTTTTTTGTGATTATGAATAATGCTGTGGTTGGAAAATTTATATTTTTCCCCACATTTCAGAATATATCAGTAGGTCAGTTTATAAGAAACATAATTATTGGGCTAATGTTGATATCTTTTTACAATCATATTTTTATATGGTTATATGAAATAGAGAACATATAAAGAAAACAGTGAAAATAACTTATAATCCCACTAAGAACAAAAGCACTGTTAACATGGTGTTTTTCTCTAGAATTTCTCTAAATAAGCATTAAGTGTGGGGTAGGTTATGAGTGTGCATGTGTATTTATCCCCTTCACAAAATTGGGATAATCACAAGTAGTTTTGTATCCTGCATTTTCACTTAGCATTTTATCATGAATGATTTCCTATATCATTAAATATTTTTTGAGGGTGTTTTAATGGTTGTTCACTATCCTGTTTTATGGATGTACTATATTTTATTTAACAAATTCCCTTTATCTAAAATAATAAATATCTAAAATACTTTAGATAGTTTTACAGTTCAAAATAAAGTTTAAATTGACATCCTACATCTCTACTTAAATCTCTGATTATATCTTTAAGTTAATGTCTAGAGTGAAATTTTGGGTCAGAAAGTATACATGTTTTAAAAATCGTGAGGTAGATATATGTATATACGTATGGGTGTGTGTGTGTGTGTGTGTCAAAAAACACACACATATATATATATATATGAATTGTTTTTCAAAACAGTTGTCTCAATCTAACTTAAAATTAAACTTTATCATAGCTATATATGTGTGTGTGTGTGTGTGTGTGTGTGTGTATATACACACACATATATATATATATATGAATTGTTTTTCAAAACAGTTGTCTCAATTTACTCACCCACCAGCATCAATTTGTATTTCTATTTCATGAAATACATATGAACACCAAACATTTTAATTTTAAAACTATGTCAGTTTTGAGAGATTTTTAGACTGGTGTTTCCAGTTTACATCACTTTGATTATTGATGCGATTGAACATTTGTTATGTTTTAATTATATTCTCTTTTTGTGTGTGAATGTCAAGGGCATAATTTTTCCCTTTTTCCTATCAGGGTATTCTTCACTATATTGTATATATATTAACTATTTTATTATATGTTGAAAATGTGCTTTTTAATTAATTATTTTTTTAATGTAGAGGAGTTTAAAATCTTTATTCAAATCTTTTTCTTTAATTTTAATTTGGCTTTCATATTTGGAAAGTCTTTTCTACTTTGAAATTAGGTACATCTTTATATTATTTTCTTGTCCTAAGGTTTAAGTTTATTTAAAATTTTTAAGTTATCTGAAATCTATTTCGATGTATATCATAAGGGGATCAAACTTTATTTTTTACTCCAATATTAATTCAAGTGTCCCTGTGTATCTTCTACTAAGTACTTTTTCCCTAATTCTACTGATTCAAAATACTATCTTTATCATATTTAAATTTTTACCTACTTTGAGTCTATATCCAAGTCTTTGTTTTTTCTATTGATTTTTAAAATTTTTGTCCAAATTCTTTGCATAATGTTGTTATAGTGATATAGCAAGTCTTTTCTCCTTACTCTTCTTTTTCAAGAATCTGTGCACTGTTTTCATTTAATCTCCAAAGTGAATCTTAGGTTACCTATTACATTTAAAAAATTCCACTGATATTTTGATTCAAATGTAGCAGTTTTTTTGTAGAATAATGGTATCTTTCCGATTGATCAGTCTTACCATTCATTAATGTATGTTGCTTATTTTGGGGTTTTCTTTTCTGTCTATTAAAATATAATTTGTATCAGTTCTCATAAAATAGTACTGATTAAGATTTTTTAATGAAAATTTGAAAATTTACTGTAAAATCAGTCTCTCTACTATGAAATGTTATTTTCCTTTAGTTATTCATCAGAGTATCTTCCGGTATTTACATACTCCTTGAAAGGCTTCTTTATTTTTAATCACACTATTGATAAACTTTCTAATAGTGGTCAGTTGTTTTTTCTTTTCCCTATTTTTTCACTCAGCCTTTGCTACCAAAACAAAAACAAAAACAAAAACCAAAAACACTCCAGAACTGAGTGGTTTAAAACAATAATTTAGTCTCATGATTCTGTGGTTGGCTGGGTGTTTCTTCCGTTTTTGTCTAAACTCATCACAGG
Organism: Pteropus alecto; assembly: GCF_000325575.1. Classification (NCBI taxonomy): domain Eukaryota; kingdom Metazoa; phylum Chordata; class Mammalia; order Chiroptera; family Pteropodidae; genus Pteropus; species Pteropus alecto. Next base: position 341,321 of record NW_006494608.1, on the reverse strand, counting down.
GCTGCTGGCAGCCGGCAGCTCAGCTGAGATGGCTAGGACAGCTGGTCTCTCTTTTCACATGGTCACTCTTTTCCTGGACTTCATCCCATCATGGTGGTCTCAGAGTTCCAAGAGGGCATGTCCCGGTCCATAAGTACTTATCAAGCCTCAGTTTAAGGCATGTTTGCTGATGTCTCATTGACCAAAGTCATTCAAACCCAGCATCTGTGTAGGAAGGGACGATATACAAGGATATGGATATCAGAAAGTGGTGTTCATTGGGAGCCATTATTGTTATAATCTACCACACCTACTCTCTGGCCTTTTTTGTCTTGTTGCATTTTTTTTTTCTTATTATTTATTGAGAACATTTTTATGGTTTCTTTTTCTGTGATGATGATTTTATGTTATTTTAAAGACATTGTTTTTAATTGTAGCATCAGTAGAATCTGAGAATGTAGAAAATTTTTTCATAATTTGACATTTCTCTGAAATAAGCAATTACTGTTTCTGCTTTGTCTTTGAATTTATATTCATAACTTAATTCCCTATAGCATTTTGGCTCTGTTCATAAAATGAAGATTTAAATAAAAAGTAAATATGAACTTTGCTTAAAGTTGAAAGCAGCATGCACCTAGGATTCCTGTCTTTTATGAAAATATAAAGTGAAAGACCCATAGAAGAATAAAATTGCATTGATTTTTATGCAGAAGAAACATATAGATAAGGTTGAGAAAGACAAAGATCTTATCTGTTTTAGAGAGCATTTTTTACACTGATATTTTTTAGAGATTGTAAAGGGTAGGATCGCTATCTAATTTGTAAATATTAACCTTATGTGAATTTACTAACATTCTAGTTGAGAAACATGAGTATTGTTTGAAAAAAATGTCATTAGGAAAATGTTTTTTCTTACTGAGGCAGGTTGGTAAAAAAACAAACAAATATAGTCTTTATATTTGATACAGGGGGAAAACATAATTTTTAAATCTGGAGAAAAATCCACATTGAAATAAATTTCCTTACAATGAAATCGTAAAAATTGTTGGTCAAGGACAATTTCTATAATGTTGCGGTAATTCAAGTACTAACTCAGATGATTTAAAAAACATTTTGGGAAATGATGTTGGCTTTGTATTGCTAAAACAAGTCTAAAGTATAAATCTCCTGATCCAGTTTTTAGAGTACTCTGTAACTAGCCTAACCATACTTCTTAACACAGCTCTTTTATCCTGTCAGGAAGATCCTGAAAAGCAACAGATTTATTCTGCCTCTGCGCCTTTACCCTGTATATGTCTTGGCTTTCAATGTATTGTCTTGCCATCTTTTGGTGTCCTTCTCAAGCTATACCTTTATATATCTTTCTCAGATACTCAAACTGTATTACTTGTCCCCCATCAGAACTATAGATACTTGTAGTTTGAATTAGAGATTAATAGATAACTGTATATTTTTTTCGTATACACTCATTGGACTGTAAGCCTCCTAGAGAATAGATTCTTATACTTCTTTTTTGACCCTCATAGTGCTTTAATAAACCCATGGGCAAACTAATTGCTATGTTTATGCTAAGAGTTATGCGTTATGCTAATTGCTAAGTGTTATGTTTTCTGATGTTAGGAGATAAAATTATTTTGATATAATTTATTTCTTTGCTTTTAATAAAGGGATAAAATGGGATCTTCACTAATGATTGAAACAGCAAGAAACCCTACATGTCCTAAGGTAAGTATGGAGTCTCTTAAATATAACACCTAGTTGGAATTTAAAGTCAGGTGAAAACACTTATTCTGAAGGCCCTTTATTAAAGGAAAAATTTCTTAGGAATCTCTTTTAATAGATTATATTGATTCCTTATTTATTGGGTCATCCCGTGAAGATATAGGATGTGATCATTAGACTTTTTCTATATCCAGTAAAAGTAAATACAATAAAAGTTTAAGAACATGAAAGACTGGAACTAAAGATAAGGAAGAATTATTTTATCATAAGGGTTAATCAAATCTAGTAATTTAAGGAAAATTGTGGCATTTCCTCCCCTAGGTTTTTTTAAAGAAATTTTATATGCCTTTATATATATATATATTAATATACAAATGGAATCCCAATTTTAAAGACGTTACTAGGATTTATGTCAGTTTGGCTTCCCTTTTTTATTTTGTTTGACACATAATGATCTGAGTATTGCTTCAATTCTGTGTTCTTTGATAATACTTGTTATTTGATTGAAGAGTAGGATTTATGCACCATAGATGCAAAAATGAATAGATATAGCTTCTATTTGTTCTTGGATAATAATCATGAAAAATCAAATACAGCTCCCTGAATTGCTCTTTCACTATCTTATTCATATTTTCATTCATTGTTTAGATATTAATTATGTGTCCAATGTGCCAGCACTATGCTAGGCACTTTGGATACATTAGTGAGTAAATGCAGACATGGAATTTATAGTCCAGTAGGGTAAAATAGGCATTAATCAAATAATCACACAAATAAAATATAGTTTCCCTGAAATAAGTTCTGTGGAACACGAAAACAGTACTCTGAACACATATATTCACAGGGACATAAGGGAAGACTATTCTAAGGAAATGAGGTTTGAGACAGTGTGAATTTTCCTGGCAAAGGGAATGGCATGTGTAGGAGGAGTTCTGGAGAAATGCAGGATCTGGAAGAGTTCTTGAAGACTAGAGCATAAGGATCCAAAGACAGCATGTGAAATGAGGCTGGAGTGGGTAGGTGGATCAAAGCAAGCGGAGTTTTAGAGGCCATGATACTGAGATACACAGCTCTTTTGGAGAGGACCCTGGAATGCACTCCACACTTCTTGTTTGTTCTCCTGTATCAGGGTTTCTTGTTTGTTTTGTTTTTAAATTATGGGAGTTGCCAGCTTTAAATAATACAGTGAACGTGGTAGAGCTTTAGCTGCCTCAAAAAGTAATTCACTTATAATAAATGGAACCTCCACCCATATGTTTCTTAATTCAGCCTGTGTACCAATTAATAGAAAGACCCTCTGGATTATTGTGTATGGCCAGCTCCTATACACAGTGGGATCAGTCATAGGAACTTGGGAGATGGCTTTTGATTTATAAAATAGCAAAGCAAACAGGCCCCTGGCCGGGCTTGGCAAGGGACCCTAATAACTTTGGCCCCATTTTAACCTTTCAGCTTCTTAAGTTTATATTTCAAATCATTAATAAATACAGCACATTTTACATAAATCCAGCTGACGCAGATAAAATTTGTCACCCAGGGTGATCAACATTAGTTTTTTTAGTAAAATAAAATTACCCAGCTGCCAGTTATTAACTATGATTAGAAAGCCTTGAGAGTTTCTGTAGTCTTTGTTATTGAAGTCATTGCTTTCAAAGAAGATAGAAACGAAGACTAATTGGTAAATTACATTAGGAAAGTAGTATATTTAAGTAATTTTTATTCATTGCTACTATTGCTATATCAATTACTATATAAAGGTCTGCAAATTTATGCCCTCTTGAACATCTTTTCAAATACCTATAAAATCATGTAGTCAAAAATATCCTTTATTATTCTTGTCAATACATTTCTCAAAATTATCTCAATCTTTGTATCTATTTCCCCATAAAAAAAAAATTCTTTAAAAAGATTGGGTTTCTTTGGCTTAACATTAGTTATGTTATACATTCATCTTAATGGGTAGTGTTGTAGGTTGTTTATTCATACTACTAAATAATATTTAACTTTTACAAATCCCAAATACTGCTGCTTACAGTGGGTATTGTTTACTTTTTAATTCACTAGGTAGCTGCAGTAAGTACCATTGTAAACAGAGGGATAACACCAAAAGCTTTTGTGTTCAGAAACTATGGTCATTTTCCTGGAGTCAACTCTCACTATTTGGGCGGCTGTCAGTACAAAATGTGGCAAGCCATTAGAGCCTCATCTGCTGCTCCAGGCTACTTTGCAGAGTATGCACTAGGGAATGATCTTCATCAGGTAAGCTGACTGGCCTATCTTTTAAAACTTTATGTGATTAAAAAGAATTAGCACTTATTAAAGTCACTGAATTAAATCACTGAACTTACAGAGGAGAGGGATCAACCACTCTTCTTCATGTCTCCATGTGATGGAAGATGTGCAGTACAAGATATTTTTATTTGTTTTTCTTAAATTAATATGCATTCTGGCTGGAGAGCATATTTTAGGAACGATTTTTTTTGTATTTAATATAATATGATTCATAGCCAATTATAATTTTATTGATGGAAAAATGAAGTAATATGTATGATGGCTTTCCAAATGTGATAAAAATTAAAAATGAAGCAGTCCCTGAAAATGCAGAACACAATCTGTTTGATAGTTCGGTGATCATATTTTGAAGGAGAGAATATAATAAGATAATAGTAAACATTTACTAAGTTAGCAATGTGTCGGACACTTATGTAGTCCTTTGCATGCATTAACTCATTCAATCATCACTGCTTATGAGGTAGATAGAGCTATTTCCACTTCACAAATGATAAGTTAGAATCTTAAGAAACATTAAGTAACTGGGCTAGAGTCATAGCTGTTAAGTGACAGAGTTAGAATGCTTTCTATAATTATACTGTCTTAACACTTATGGCTAAATGATATATAAAGTTAAATATTATTTCTGGTAATTTATTCTTTTTCTATTATATAGATGACTTATTATAAATCTTTTCTGTAAAGTTTTTCCCATTATTTATGGAAATCTTAACTTATACTAAGTGGTAAAAAAAAGTCAATAAAGCTTTTGAGCTGATACTTTCTATATATATATAAGCTTAACTTTTTATATGATATTCCACTTAAAATTAGTCTCGTTTGATGGAGTCAGTCAGTAGCCTTAACTTTCCTCTCTAGTCACTGAAGTATGTGTGCTGTCTTTATTTATTTGGTATTCATGTTGAAGAAGAAAATAATTTGACAATGATTTTCAGGTGTTATTCAAAAGCTCACACATGGATCTTTTGTATAAACTATATACTAACTATATAACTTTAATTTACATGTGTCAATGTTATAATATATTTTTATCAATTTTATTTTTCCTATATATTTATATAGTAGCTTAAATATATTTTAAAATGCTATGGTCAGCTCTCCCATGATCTTTCTATCTCTCTAGAAGTAATATCATAATCTTTGTAATTAGATTAAAATAGGATTCCTTTCCTCTTTGGAGTCAATTTAGACTATTTCTTTGTCAAATCAGTCATTGTTGAATTACGTAAGATACTTCCCTTTCTCACCTTTCTCTTTCTTCCACCCCCTCAGGACAGAAAGTACTAGTTGTAGTTTCTTTCTAACATTTTATTTTACTATGTTGCTAGTTGTTTCTAACAATTGTTTCTTCACATTCTTATAGTATTCTCACCATGTCATATATGGAGAAGTAACTTAGTGTATTCAAAATATAATAGTTAAGTTTTATAACATTACTTTAAGATGGTTATCATGCTGCAAAATTGCATTTATGCCAAATATTAGTGAAAGTTTCAAATGATAAAGTATTGCATTTCAGGACCATATATTCCTAAACTTCAAAAGAAGTTATCTCATTTGCTTTTTATTCTTTATCTAAGAAGTAGTTGTAAAGTTTAATTCAGTCCTGTGGCACCAGAGCCCTGCCAAAGTGAATCCTGATCAGTAGGGTCAGCCTTTCACCAGCTAATCCTCACAACCAGTCAGCCCAAGGGTCAGTCCCTCCCATTGTGTGCAAACAGCAACTAAAGCTCAACTACATTAGGAGGGCAAACCTTGAGCACCTCATTCAGGTGACCAGGGAAGACAGTGCCACTGGGCCCCACAAGACACTTACTACATAATGCCATTCTACTCAGCCGGGTAGATTTAGGAGCCCTACTTAATACATAGAAACAAACACAGATAGGCAGCCAAAATGGGAAAACAAAGAAACATGTCCCAAATAAAAGAACAGAACAAAGCTCCAGAAAAAAACTGAACAAAGTAGAGACAAGCAATCTAACAAATTCAGAGTTTAAAACACTGGTTATAAGGATGCTCAATGAACTTAGGGGAAGAGTAGATGAACTCAAAACTTTAATAAAGAGAAACCATAGAAATGGAGGTGGAAAACATAAAAGGGAACCAGTCAGAAATGAAATGTACAATATCTGAGATGAAGAGTACATTAGAGGGAATCAACAGATTAGATGAAGTGGAGGATCTAATCAGTGATTTAGAGGATGGAGTAGTGGAAGATACCCTATCAGAACAGCAGCAAGAAAAAGGAATCCAAAAAAATGAGGATAGTTTAAGTGGCCTCTGAGACAACATCAAGGGCAACAGATTCACGTTATAGGGGTGCCAGAAGGAGAAGAGAGAGAGTAAGGAATTAAAAACCTATTTCAAGAAATAATGACTGAAAATGTCCCTAATAATGGTGAAGGAAATAGACACACAAGCCCAGGAAACACAGACCCAAACAAGACTGTTAGTCAGTTTCTCAACAGAAACTTTGCAGGCCAGACGGTCTTGGTACAAAATTTTCAAAGTGATGGAAAGCCAAGACCCGTAACCAAGATTACCCAGAAAAGCTTTCATTTAGAATTAAAAGATCGATAAAAAACTTCCCAGACACGAAAAAGCTAAAGTTCATCACTACCAAGCCAGTATTATAGGAAATGTTAGAGGAACTTCTTTAAGAAGAAAAAAAATATATTAAAAATATATGAATAGAGTGGCTGTAACTACATATTTATCAAATACTTCAAAGGAAAAGAAATTAAAAATGCTCCCATCAAAAGATAGGGTGGCTGAGTGGATAAAGAAATAAGACCCTTACATATGCTGCCTAAAAGAGACTCACTTCAGATTAAAAGATACACACAGTAAAAGTAAAGGGATGGAAAAATTTATTTCATGATGGACCAAGAGGGTATTGGCTGAGTGGAGTAAGTCAGAGAAAGATAAATGCCATATGATTTCATGTACATGTAGAATCTAAAGAACAAAATAAAGAAACAACAACAACAACAACAGCAAACAGAAAGAAACTCAAAAGGAACATTCTGAGGGTTACCAGATGGGAAGGGAGTTGAGGGAGTAGGTGAAAAAGAGGAAAGGGTTTAAGAAGTACAAAATGATAAAAAAATTTAAAAATATGTACAGGGTTAAAAAATAGTATAGAAGATGTGATTCATTCTGCCAGAATTGGCTTTACAAAGACATTTTCATCTGAGTTGATCTATAAAAAATGAATAGTTGATTAGGATAGAAACCAGTCAGGGAAGGGAAAAAGGGGAGCGGCTATAATGGTTACAGAGTTTCTGATTGGAAATAGTGGCGATGGCTGTAAAACATTCTGAATGTCACTGAATTATAACCTTAAGAATGGTTTAAAAGATTAATTTTGTTATATTTTATGTCATATTTATTTTACCATAATAAACAATCTTTATAAAAAAAGATGCTAAGATGAGATGATTAGGGGACATTCACATTGTCCAGTGGTTATTTTTCTGATAGGTGCTCTGATTTATGATTTGAAATGATTAAACAATGAAAATAATTAAAAGCACCTAAAATTTGGCTATTAAGTATATGCACATGTACTGCAGTTAAAACACAATCCTGTGTGTACCTCTAAGAGATAAGTAGCAAATTGTTTAATCAATTCATTTTCAAGTCTATTTTACCTCAGTACCTAGCAATGTGCCTGGCAAATACCAAGTACATAATATGAAAATAAATGTGAATGTGACTACCTAAGTGAATAGAAAGGCCACAGGAAATACCATAGATATAATATATGCCTAATGAGTTACTACTGATAGAAGAGGCATTTGACAAGAGTAGGCTAACTGTAAACAGAGCTTAAGGGGTGATATGTCTCACCACTAGAGTAGAGTAAGTATGAGAATCTAAACTTGCACTTCTTTATGGAAAGCAGGTAAAGTTTAAGGAACAGAAATTTACTTTGAAACATGGCTATTGAAACTTGGAAATATGGCAACTTTTTGATTTGGGATTAATTTTACTATTATCAATTATTACTAAGCCTTTTTTGTCCCTTCTTTCCTCCACCTTTTGTTTTCTCTGATCCTTCTTTATAGGCGTTTATAATAATGAAGATGATTTCATCTAAAATACCCAAATGATTAGAAGTTACACAGAGTATAACTATAGAATTTAAAATAAAAATAGTTTAATAAAAGAGATAATTTATTATCGGATGGGTATCATTCTATTAATTGAAAACAATTGTAAGGATTAAATTAAAATTTATACTTGAGAAAGACTTTAGGAAATAATTACTAGTTTTAAGAATCCAAGTAGATTTGTACAAAGTTAAACAGTACAAATACTTAGCCAATTTATGACTTTCAACAGATATATAAAGGTAGCTAAATTTAAAAATAGTTTCTTCCATCTGATGAATGGATAAAAAAAAAACAAAACGATATATCAAATAATGAACAATAAAAAGGAATGAATTACTGACATGTACAGAGACATGGATTGATCTCAGAATCATTATTCTAGGTGAAAGAAACCAGACTCAAAAAACTGTACTGTGTGATTCTATTTATTTTGATTCAAGAGCTAATGTGTGACCATAGAGAGTAGATGTAAGAATAGTTTTTGTAGATAAGAATATTGAGGAACTGAGAGTCCAAGGTGCTGTAAAGATGTTAAGTCACATGGGGTAATATAAAGAATTTCTACTCCTTTCTACACGGGGTAGAAAGGAAGTCTGTGAGCCAAGTGCTGATTAATTTGTTGAATGAGGAGGAGTGATTGGAGGTTGATACGTGACAACAGTGATGAGGAAATGTTGGCATAGCTGAATAGCAGAGCCTTTAAAGAAAATTAATTTTCCTAGTAGATTTGGAACTAATAATAGTCTAGAAGGAACACTAAAGAACAACTTTAAGACACCACTCCCTCTTAACCACTAAAGTATAAGCTATGAAAGAATCAACAACTATCTGGGAAATGATATCAGGGAAGAGCCGTACTTCTGTTAAGTCAAAGAGGAAAAAAAGCACTTTCAGAGGAAGGTGAAATTTTGTTGGGAGTTTTCACTTTGGAACAGTTCCACAGAGCACAATGAAAGAGTTTAGGATGTGGGAGAGGAGTGGAGGACTGTGTCCAGTGGCAAGGAAGTTCAGAGAATTGAATGCCATTATAGCAATAAAGGTACAGTGTAATTTAGAATGATGTGAATTTAGCTTCTACTGGTTCTTTAAGAAAAGTGGACCTAGTGGTTCTAAAAACTTGTCCCACTCTTTATGGTTATCATTTCCAGCTAATTCAGTCTCAGTTCATTTGCTTCAAACTCAGCAAACACGAAGATAGCAGTCTCCAAAACTATAGTCACTACATGATTTTCGACCTGTTATAGAATAAATGGACATTTAAGTTTTTAATGAATGAACTGAAACAGTCTACTTGGTATCAGAGAAGGCTTACTTCTTACAATGTTAACTAATACTTTGATAAGTTGAGTTTAGGATTCTGATCTTTTGTGTATATTCTCTGCCATGCTACTTTGAGTTTAGGAGTCATTTAACTATATTACTATAGCATTTAACTATATTACTAAGATTTACACTGAAAATTAAGTGTTTTGAGTCCATAAAAAAGGTAAGTATAATGCTAGCATGTATGCTGCTATTTACTCATTGTGCCCTTGGTACAAAATTCCTTCTTCTTGAGCCTACACAAGGGAGAGAGGCTTCACTATTCTTAAGACACTTACTGCCAGTCAGGTGGCAAATTAGGTGAACCCAGCCCCCCCCCCCCCCTTTTTTTTTTTTTCTCCTGTCTGAGACCTGAGGCCATTCACAGGCCAGCTTTCTGTAATCTTTAGGTTTCAGAGACAATCTCAACTTATGTACATTTCAGCCACAAAGGGACATTTATGAAAAGAGCCCAGGATGTGAAATATGATGGGCCTATGAAAAAATGTGCCCCTCTTGACAAGAGACGTCTTTTAAAAAGACAGCCTTTTCTCATGAAAGTCACAAATATGAAAACATAAGACACATTCTTTTGAAGAGTGCAATAATTAGAGTGTAGTAATTAGAGTGTGGTGGCAACTCAGGGGAGGGGTAGAAATTGGATTGAAAGTGGCAGCAAAAACCCAACCTAAAATGGAGAATAGAGCAAGTAATGAAAATGTGACAAAAATAGCTTTTCTGGGTATCCACACAGCTCTTTGTATCCTTGTTATTCCAAAGGTATAAAGCTACATATTTGGGTTGAATGACTTATGCCATGATAAAGGACCATTAACCCCAGATTGGCTATTCCATAATGAAAGAGCCAATTAACTTTCCCTTTAAAATGTGATTTGCGTTTTGAAACATTTCCATATTGCTGCCTTCCAATGTAATTTCAGTGACCCAATCAGAGTGGCATTTGGGATTCATGTTTTTGAGAAAGTTGTTTTGGTAATGTTTAAAATAAAAAGCTATCATTATCTATTATTTGTAATAAATGCTACCCCCCCCACCCCCATGTAACTGAACGTAAATTCACAAAAAGGTGAGAAGTGTTTCTCCTTCACATTCCATGAGAAATGTTAGTTAACAATTGTATGTACTTCATTTGTAGGGCAAAATCCTGCTTAATGTTTTTAATGGGGCCTTCAAGCCAGAGAACACTGATATTGACAGTGGTGGAGGTGTGGGGTAGATTATTTTCCATAAGAAAAGGAAACCACTTGGGAGAAGTTTCTTTGATGTTTTGATTCACTAATTTTGTAAAAAAAAGACAGGCATATTATTACCTCACTAGAGATTGGGTTGCTGCATATTCTTTTCACCTTTATCAGAAACCTGTAGATTATTCAGAAGGAAGCTGTCATCAAAAATCTTTTAAAGTTCTAGGGCCAGTACTAAAATAAGTTGCCATTGAGCCCATTTGAAATTGTATGTGTATCCATACTCAACACCATACCTAATCGTAAAATTTTTGAATTGTAATGGACTTTAGAAATTACGTAGTCAAACTTTATTTTAAAAGTCACCATGTCTTAACCAAATAAGTAGAAGAACTGAGATTAGAATTATAAGTATCAGTAGTCCTAATCTGTGTTATTCCCCCACAATCCTAAATCCTCAGAAAAAATGTAAATACCATTTTTTTTTAAAAGTATATGGCTTATTCCAGAAAGTTTTATTTTTAAAAAAATATATAAATATACACACACACTCTGCTCTAAAGAAAACTCCACTATGCAAAGCAGTTTATTTGTCAAAGATCCTGGATTGCCATAATTTTACTGTACTAGTACATGGAAAAATAATTTTGAAAAAATACGTCTTTTGTAAGAAAAAAATATTTAGTTTATTACATATCTTTGCCTAAGAATGTTTGAATTACTATAATAATGCTACCTTCATTTGAAATACATACTGCATTATTGTATGACAATTTAAAGTTGTATTTCTCTTTCTATCGTTGTGGAAGACATTATTTAAAAATTCTTTTTTAATGTATTAGTATAGAATTCAGCAATATCTTCCAGTAGAAGTGGATTGTTTCCTACTCAATATGTTAGGATTATTTCAGGTTCTTGCTAGAATAAATGATTCTTTGACTATATTTCCATGGTCCAAGTGGGGATTAGTTGAGCGCAACATGAGAAGAGGCATGAAGACAAGAGAATGTAGCTTATTTAGAAAAGTGCAAATAATTCATGAATGGCTAGACTGTAGGGTAAGAAGATGATCAATTCTGTATAAATTCAAAATGCAAAATCTATAATTAATAGATAAAAATTACAGGGAGAGAGATTTGGGTTTATTAGAAGGGATAATTTTCTAACAGTTTATAGCTTTTCAAAATTGAATGGATTAATACCAAGTGAGATTTATCCCAGGAATGTGAGACTGGTTATATACTTTTATTCTACTATATTTTTATAGTACTCTATCAGCATTTTAGCTTTCTTTTCTTTGAATGCCTCAAAATAATATGCTTAGAAATAAAGTTTGCCTACTTTATTTAGGTTACATCTGTATTATAATGAATGTGATGCTTTGAAATTGTACTGTTAATACAATTTCAACTTAAATTAGTTGAATTAATTTGATTATATTTGACTTTTGAAAGACCTAGTTATAATTGTTTGGTAGAACCACAATTCTTTTGTTAGGTTTTATATAGAATCTGTATTAACCACTAAACAAGGATAATAGCTTTAAAAAGTAATTCAATTCATTACAACAGTATCAAACAAAATATGCAAAGCAGTCCAAGAAGTTCAAAGAACCTCTATAATAGGAAAGGAAAGCTTAATAAAGCTGGCGAGGCCAGGGAGTTTGTAAATGCTTTTTTTTTTTACATATATAGTATATAAAATAAATTCAAAGGAAGCTTTTGTTTTTAAATAATCTGTTGAATTTGTTATGCATTTCAGCTTTCCCTGTGAGTAAATTTCAAACTGTTTAAAATATAATTTTTGTTTTCATGTTTATAAAATAGAATTTCACTTTTAAGGGTTCAGTATTACATTTTCTTCACTTATGTTTTGCAGGATGGAGGTTTGGTTCTGAATAACCCTTCGGCATTAGCAATGCATGAGTGTAAATGTCTTTGGCCAGATGTCCCATTAGAGTGCATCGTATCCCTAGGCACTGGACGTTATGAGAGTGATGTGAGAAACACCATGACATACACAAGCTTGAGAACCAAACTGTCTAATGTTATCAGCAGTGCTACAGATACAGAAGGTTAGTTGTTTTCTACCTTGGAGTACTTCAACCCCTAGAACTCAGCTTTTGGTAGAATATGCTGATCCTAACTGTAAAAGAGTATATTATGTCTGTATTGTAGGCTTAGGAACCACATGAGAGTAAGTCTTCTGTCGTTCTCATTTTTCCTCACCCATTTCTTCTAAGAAACCCTAGAATAGAGACTGTTCTTTATCCGGGAGCTAGTGCTGCCTTTGCCTACTTACAGTTGGAGAAGTATCCAAAGCTGGATTAGCAGAAAGGCTTGGTTGGAGACTCTTAAGCCACTTAAGAAACAGAAAAGACAAGAAGTCAGCTTGATTCAAATATACACATAACAGTGAACGAATTAAAAGTACTTAGGAATTAGATTATTTAGTAATGTGGAGGCAAACTGGGAATAGCATAAGTCCTTCCTTTCATTCTTACTGCCCCTAAAATCTCATGTTCATATAAAGGCTGAAATTATTCTTTTAAAATATAAATCATGTCTCTTACCCTGCTCAAAACACTTTAGGCTTCCCATCACACCTAGAACTAAACCCCAAAATCTCATCACTGCCATTGATCTCCCCTTTCAAAATATATCCTCTCTATAAAGTGTGTCCAACTACACTTTAATTCTTGCTGTGCCTCAAACTTGCTGAGAAGTCTGCCTCAGGGCCCTGCACTTGCTATACTCTCTCTCTGTAAGGCTTTTCCCAGATATATACCTGATTCACTCCCTTATTTCAATCAAGTCTCTGCTCAGATGTCACTTCCCATTGAGACCTTTCTTGACCACTTTCCAACCACCTCATTATCTCACTCTAACTCCTTATCCTGCTTTTTTTTCCCCCTCTTAGAGCATTTATCTCATTATGGATATATATTACATATTTGCTTGTTTAACTGCTTGTTATCTTCCTGTCCTATAAGAATGTAAGGTAGGAACTTACTAAGTTGACTACGTTGACTTCAATGCCTTGCACATAGAAGGCAGGCCGTGAAGATTTGTTGAATTTCTAGTTTTTGGCCTTGAGATCTAGATCTCCTTATTTTACTATTTTATTTGAATCTTATTTTTCTATAATATATTATTAGCTAAGTTATTAGTCTACGTGAGAATCTTAAACTCCCCGCTAAGGACTTTTATCTATTTATTACATAATAACCCAAGAGAAGCTGTTATCCTGGATTTTTCACTATGTGAAATTTTGTTGTCAAATCAATAAAATATTCTTACTCTAAGCACTCTACTGAGAAAAAGATAGCTTTAATCATCCAGTTTCTTAATACTTATACATATACCTTGTGCAAACCCTGTGATGGGCTCTTTTGAAATTTTCAAGAAACTTGAAATGCTTTCTTCATGTACTTATACTGTAGTTAATGAAAAATTTATGTGGATATGCAAAGGAGCTAGAATAGCCAAAACAATTTTGAAAAAGAACAAAGTTGTTGGACTTACACTCTCTGATTTCAAAACTATAAAACTACAGCAAGTAAAGGACTATATTATTTACATAAAGATAGAAAACATATAGATCAGTAGTACGTAATAGAAAGTACAGAAATTGATCTCTACAAGCTCAAAAGATTTTTGACAAAGGTAACTCAGTGAGGAAAGGATAGTCTTTTCAACAAATGGTACTGGGACTATTAGGTAACTATAGTCAAAACATTAAACTTTGTATGCCAACTATAACTAAAAAATAAAAAATATTAATAAAATGAAACTTGATGCTTCATACCATATACAAAAGTGAACTTGGAAATGGATCATAGACCTAAATTTAAGATCTAAAACTGTAAAACCCCTAGACGAATACCCTGGAGAAAATCTTAATGGCTTTGGGCTAGGTAGAGATTTCTTTAGATAAGACACAAAAAGCATGAACCAAAAAGAAAGAAATAGATGAATTAGACTTAAGTTCAAATTTTACCCTTCAAAAGACACTTTTAATATCATGAAAAGACAAGCTACAGATTGAAATAAAGCATTAGTAAAACATTTATCTGATCCATTCTCTATCTGATCCAAAATATATAGTGAATTCTTATGTTATATGTAAAGGATATGTAAGAGAGAAAACACAAAATTCAGTGAAAAAAATGGCAAAATATTTGAACTGATACTCCATTAAAGGAAGTGTATAGATGACTAATAAGCACATGAAAGACTTCTCAATGTCATTAGAGAAATGAAAATTAAAACCACACATCCTCTAGAATGGGTAAAATTAAGACTAACAGTTCTAAGTTCTGGCAAAGATGTGGAGCAGTGGGAATTCTGATATATTAAATGGTTAGAATGCAAAATGATAAAGCCATTTGGAAAACAAGAACTGTATTGCACTTCTTAAAAAGATAAACATACTTCTACCATATGACCTAGCAATTTCATCCCCAGGTATTAACCCAAGTGAAATGGAATCATATGTCCACAAAAAGACGTGTGTGTAAATATTTATAGGATTATATTTATAGGATTATTTCTAATAGCTAAAAACAAAAGAACCAAAACCAGAACTAGAGAGAACAAATTGTGCTATATTGTATAATGGATTACTACTCAGCAAAAAAATAAAATAAAATAAAATAAAAAAAAACTGAGTGTCAGTTCATACATGCTTACTTAGATGAATTTCAAAAGCATTTTGCTAAGTAAAAGAAGTTAGACATAGAAGGGCTCTATCCTTATGGTTCTGATTCTGTTTATGTGAAAATCTAGAAAAGGCAAAGAGTAAGAGAGGGATCAACTATAAAGAAGCATGAAGGAACTTTTTGAGATGTTGGAAATATTTTGTCATGATTGTTTTGGAGGTGACATAAGTGTATACATTTGTCAAAACTTGTCAAATTATACACTTAAAATTGGTGCATTTTATTGTATGTAAATTATGCCTCAATAAAGATGATCCCAAAAAATTAAAAACAAAAGTGGAAGGTTGGAAAGGTATTTCAGCAGTGGTTAATAGTATAACCAAAAACATAGAACAAAATATTAAAGCAAGTATCCTAATTTAGCAGAATTATATGTGGTATTCTGGGAAATGCATTTTATTGTATAGTTATATTTATTATTTGTAGATTCCTTACTTTCTAATTAGCTGGAGTAATGAAATAAAATAGGCTTTGTAATTTTCCCTAAAAGAAGATAATTTTAAATAAAGAAAATTAGATCATTGCAGAATAACTCAGTTTTCTTATCCACCCTATCCTCTCTTTGTTTTAACAGAAGTCCATATAATGCTTGATGGTCTGTTACCTCCTGACACCTATTTTAGATTCAATCCTGTAATGTGTGAAAACATACCTCTAGATGAAAGTCGAAATGAAAAACTGGATCAGCTGCAGTTGGAAGGTTTGCAGTACATAGAAAGAAATGAAGAAAAAATGAAAAAACTTGCAGAAATATTAAGTCAAGAAAAAACGACTCTGCAGAAAATTAATGATTGGATAAAACTAAAAACTGACATGTATGAAGGTCTTCCATTCTTTTCAAAATTGTGATGAGTACATGTATATAGTCTCGTAAGTGAAGGCCTATCAGAAGATCCACCGAATTCAGTAAGGAACTATAAGGTTCAGCATGAATTACCTTAAAAATACTTATAAATTCTGGGGAATCCTGGAAAAGATTGGACCAGCTCACACAGCACAGAGGGTATGTTTGGTTACAGAATTCAAAAGGGAATTAGGTTTCTGTGATGTTAATAATTAACTATGCTGTAGGAATTTTATTGTACTAGTTAGTTTTAGTAGGTATTGGTGTTATATTGTTTGATGTTTGAAAATGTATTAGTATATGTGCTAAACAAGAACTGAAAAATATCATACTTGGTGTTTTTGCTTAATCTCACCATAATCATGTTGAATTTTTTGATCATTGATTTTCTTTCATATGGAAAAGCTAATTTCTTCTTAAATTTACATCACATGTTTTCACGAGCTACATTCTGCAATCCAAATATTGCCTTTTACTGTAATATTTAAACAGGTGCAGAAAAATGGAGTTTTCTCTATCAAAGGACTTTTAAATTTTAAATGTGAAAGAACCAGAGACAGTTTTCTATTCAGACTTTATTTCAACATTGTTTTGGTTCCAAAAGATAGGTGAAGTTCCAATCAATCATTTTTTCCCACTGAAATTTCAAGATAATGCTGTATGTTAACTTTTCCAGCTCTAGCTTATCATTCACTGTTATTATATTAATTACTTGAATTTAGTGAGCAAATATCTCTATCATTAACAAAAATAAACTGTTGAAATCTATTGTTGAAAGGCTAATGTTATTTTAAAATTATTTATCGTTCATAATATAGCTCCCCATCACTTTGTAGCATTTGAATATACCCTGTCAACAGTATGCTTTAAAAAAATTAGGTGTGTCTTACTCCTTTAATTATGTGAATTTCACAGAGGTTAATAACATACAATTCAAATCATCGTTTATGCCAGCCAAATTAATCTTTGTTGTGTTTTCTATCTGCCTTGTAAATCCTTACATCATCTTTACATTTGTCAAGAAAAATGAAAAAAAAAAAGTGCCCTTTGCTTTCTACATATAAACTAAAGCTAACTCCTTTTGCCTGGATTGTCATATTGCTTCTCTGCAACGTAGATTCATAGAGGCAATGAGGTGTGTGTTACTGGGACAAAAAGGGTGCATCTAAGCCAAAGAAGAGATGTGTGCAGGTTTTGCTGCAAGGAAAGTAGAGAGTTGCAAGTCCCTGAGACAGGAAAGCTGTTGCTGTCAACAACTTGGCTCTCCGGGGTCTCCAGAGTACAGATTATGTAAGGGAAAAACCAGTCATCATGGTAATTAAGAAAGTTGGGGTCGTGGGTGCTACTGTTTGGAGGATTGGAGGGGGATGAGGTAATTGATCATTGTGTCCTGTTCTGGAATCAGTCATGGTACCATCCAGTCTGGTCCAGTGGCCGGTAGAGTTGTTCTGCCTTGATGGGCCTGGGGCTGAAACACATCTAAAGCCAAGCTGTTATCCTTAGTCTAAGGGAAACTTATTGTCAGTATAGACCTGAGGCTCAGTTTATCTTATGCCCTAAAGCTTAATTTAATGATTAAAGGAGCAGACATCCAAAGGTGAAAAAATAAGGGTGGAAAAAAACAAATGAGTCACAATGCCGTTGTCTAAGCAAACCAGCTTGAATCAGAGAAAAAGAAAATGTTAAAGAAATGAAGTTTGTATGTGGCTACACATGGTTCAGTGAGTGCTTGGGAGAAACTGAGAGTATGGATGCTAATTACAGCTGTGAAGCAGAGGTTTTCTGTTTGTGACTTTGAGGAGGTTAGATATCTCTCTGGGCTTCAGGTGTTTCATAGGAAAGCTAGCTCTAATTTTTTTTTACTCTTTTTTATGGCAACCTAAAAAGTAAATTCTGCAAAAGATAGGATGAGATGTGAAAATGAATTTCAATCCTATAGTTTTATGGCGCGAACTATTCTAAGACCCACGGAGCCAATTGAGATTAATTATGAGCCTTTATTAGCAGGCGACTGACTTCTCTACCATGCAGGGTTAGAGGAGATCAGCCCCCGGGGTTTGAGAGTGAGGCAGTTGTAAAGCCTAGAACAAGCAAGCAGATTACAGAAGCAGAAGTTGGCTATCTTCATATCTTATACAATACACCTCCTAAACCACACCCAAGCAAGTAGGACAACTTCTGGTATCTAAAAATATTTCTTCCATGTAGCTGACTTAGCTAGTTGGCTCACTTGAAAATTTTCCACCCTTCACAATACAAGTAAAATATCTGTTCTTTCCAAAGAAGCAAAGAGGAAGAATAGTCTGTTTTAGAAATAAAATGGAATAAATTCTCCAACTCATCAATTACATTAAAAAATATAGAAAATAAAAATGGTTTTGATGCTCAGACCTTGGATTTTTATTTCTGTAATAAGTGGTATACTGGCGATATTTCTATTCTTGCTGCAGATATTAGTCTTTATTAAAAATAGTCCCCCAAATAGTTGTTCCTAGAGTCCTATGGACTAAATGGAATTCCTCTAGTGTGTAGAGAGAGCCTGGTCTGAGTTATAATTACACTGAATACTTTTTCCCCTCCCATGCCATATTTTATCTGGGAGAAATTAGATATCAAAGGAATTTTCTGAATGGGAATGAAGTCACAAAGAGCCTGAAATCTAAGAGGATAGAGAGGCTCCTACAACTTTGTTTTGATAGTAGAATGGAAGGGCTCCCTTTGAGTCTTCCCCTGCCAACAGCTACTGACAACTGCCTCTCCTTTTCACTTATTATAGAGTTGCTAATGTACTGAAGTAGCTGGGACCCCTAGAGTTTGAAGTTCAAAATTTTCCCTAACCTGCTTGCTCTAAAAACAATTCTAGTTACAATTTTTAATATTTCACAAGTATCAGTGCTAGTAATATGACTAAAAACATTGATTTTTAACATCTGGATTACAGTTTTTAGATAAAGCGTAAGTACGAAGCTACCAATGATTTCTAAAGATAATGTAAAATAATCCTTTCAGTAACAAATACTGCATATTCATATGCAATTAGAAAAACATAAATGCAAGAAAGTACACATAATTAGAAAATAGAATCTTTCTGGATATTCTTCATAATAAACCAAATTCCTTGTTACACGGAGAAAGCAAGGTAACTGTAGTCAGGCTTCTTCCCCTCATCCATAGCTAACTTCCAAGGGGAAGAAATAGCACTTTCATTTAACCAGGTGCCCCGTATGCAGGTGCAGGCTTCCATTATCTGGCATTTGTGCCATTATTGTTTAACCTGTGTATAAAAAGGTGCTGCCGCCACTCTGGGTGCCTGCCTTGCCCTTGCTTGATAACACTGCTACCCTGTGAGGTGGGCTTTGCCCTTGCTGGAATAAAGAGCTATGTCACAGTTGCCTATGGCTACTCGCATTTTCTTCCAACTGCCCGAGTCATACCCCTTACTCCAGAACTGCTAATCTGCAGCAACACACATGCACAAAAAGTAATATTTAATGCATTTTACATATATGCACCTGTCATAATTGTGCTATGACTCGGATATCCTAGTGAGTACCCAGGCTTCAACAACTCTTTGCTGGAGGCTCTATAATCTCTCATTTTTTCTTGAGGTCGGAGAAGCAGCCCTTTCCCTTCTAGGCACAATGCCCAGTAACTGCATAGCTCTCTGCATTTGGCCATTGGTCGCTAGGTGCCAGGACCCAAGATCTGAACTTTATTTGCCTCTTCTGCTGGGATGGAGGTGGAGAGGCCCTAAAGGCTGCTCCACGCATACCTCTTGTATGGGACAGACAAAATATCCACCAGTACACAAATTTTACTGGCAGCGAGCTCTCACAGTGTCTTTCTCTCAGTAACTTTCAGTCTCGTCCACTGTGGCTGAGTAAACATCCATTTCTCCATCAGCAGATCAGTGTGGCCCCAAGTCTCCTGGGCGGGTGCACAGGCTTCTCTAGCTGATTAAATTCGCAAAGCTCCACTTCTCTAGGCCCCTGAAGAAAAACATGGCGGTGCTTGGCTTCAAGCACTGCAGGGCACAGGTGTGCACCCTCAATGGGCAGACTGACATACTTCTAGACTCAAACTCAGCTCTAATTGGTTTCTCTGATTGCAATTTCAATTGATCTCTTCACTCGTAGTCTTAATTTTCTCTCCCTAGCTGGAGGGGGTGGGTGGCATTTTCCTGTACCTGAAAGGACCTTCTGGTGCTGGAAGGTCACACCCCGTGTTAGGACCCCTAGGTCTCTTCTCTCCTGCTAGGGACGAGGGCAGAGCTCTCATTCCAGAAAGCCACAAAGCATGGTCTCCCAAACTGGAGATGCATTTCTTCTCTTCCCCTCTCCAATCACCTTTGTCTTCAAACACATGGTCATCACCATCTTATCCTACGCTCCCTCTCAGCGCCATTTTCCCTGGGAAAATCTCCTACCTTAGATTCAGGCTTTCTTGGAAGCCACTCCTTTAACCTTTTTAGTTTTCCAATTTTATTGTGTACATTCATTTTTTGTATTTGATGCCTAAATTTACCAATTTGAAAAATGCTAATTTTGTACTTTTATTTATCACTAGAAATTAAAGGTCTTATAAGGTTTTTCTTTCAGTAACTTTTAAGATCTTGCAAATAGCTCTAAATGTAAATGCAGTCACTACTTCTTAAGGCTGAGGCAACTGAAAAAAAGGAGGGGGGCACTTTTAAAACATAGAGGCTGGTTTTATAAGCTGTACACTACTTCCACCTTTCCCTAGCCTCTATAAAACTATTAACAGCAAATGAATTATTTCTTTGCTTACATTCTAACTGCCATTAGACATTAAGAAATTTAAATATCAAGAGTAAACTAATACAAAATTAGTTATGTTTTTTCCTTTCTGCTGAATAAGAATGTTTCTTAAAACTTCAGACTACTACTATGAAAGTTTTCTGAGTAAAAAACAAGAATTCTGTACTTTATCAAAATAATCCATGTTTAAAATCTATAGCTGGATACATTAAATTAAACCAATGTCTTATGAGTCTCCACAGGTTCCTCCAAAACTTGAACCAGAAACTATAATCTATTCCTATAACTGAAAAGTAGATAAGTCTATATAACTGAATTCCTTGAACATTCAAGGTCTCTCTTAGTATCTTTCTCTTGGTCCTTCTTAGGGCCTTCATTCTGTCTCTCTCACTGTCCCTATCTTTCTATTGTCTCTGTCCCTTGAGTCTCTCTTAGGCTCTCTCTACCTCTGAGAGGAGACCACACTCTTTGGAATGCTGCCTCTTCTCTGGCAAACTTTCCTTTTGACTAACTTTAGAGCACCTTTGAATTCTTTCTTATACTTCACCAAGAACCCTCCTCTCTCAGTGTAGGGCTCAAGTTCCCCACCTACTCAGGGAACTTACCCTGTCCTACATCCCTGTTACTTTACAGATGCTCTGCTCCCTCCCCATTTGGTCTCACCATCTACCATTTCAAACCGCCTTTTCTCTGCTGGAGATCGATGCTTCACAATAGGAAACCAATCACCTATACCATCCAAGAGTCCTCTTGGCTTTATTCTAGTACATTGGGCTCAATTTGACCCACAGACTCTGAAGAAGCAGAGGCTTATTTCCTTTTGCAACTCTGTGCAGCCACAATATAGACTCCCTGGTGGGGATATCTAGTCACTTAATGGGAGTGTTAATTACATCACCATACTCCAATTAGGTCTCTATTGCAAACGAATGGGTAAACAGTCGGAGATTCTTGATGTTCAAGCCTTTTTCCTACTCTGAGAAAATGATTCCATCTTACAGAAATACAGTCTAACTACTCTAGCTTTACTTCACACTAATAAGTTTACCTCTTCCTCTTCTGAATCTTCCTTGGCCAAACCATTGGCTTCTTCCATTCCCCCATACCTGGGAAAACCTCCTCCACCATCTAAGATTTCCTCTATGCCTCCACAGAAGGTTTACCCTCTAGTAGAGGCTCTCAGAGAATTTGGACCCCAACTTGTCCACAAACCTGTTCACTTACAGAGCTCTAACAAGTAAAATAATACTTAGGGAGCTATTCTGACAATCCCAATGGGCATATTAATACCTTCCAATATAATATGCTTATTTATAACAACCTAGAGGGACACCATGATTATTCTGGGACTGACCTTATTGGACCAGGCATTAGAGCCCCAGGCTCATGAAGAGAAAGGAAGGATGAAAGCTAGGCACCCCAGGTACTAGCAGCCTTAAAGGCCAATTTCAGTCCACATCCACGGTGGCCTTGCTCCCAATGGAGAATTACTCATTGAAGTGCAGCATCTGCCACCAACCAGGCCACTGGGCCAAAAAGTGTCCCAACAAGGACAAGCCTCCCAAATCTGCTTGCTGCAAATGTCAGCAGTTGAGTTACTGGGCTGCACTCTGCCCCAAGGATCGAAGGACTCCTGGGTCAGAGCCAGCAATAGCTGAGGGTACTTATGGGTGTGGAAGGTAGGACAATTACTTTCTTTTTGGATACCCAAGCTATCTGCTGTTTCCTTACTTCCTTCTCTGGACCCTTATACTCTTGAAACTGCACCATTTTGGGAGTCAATGGTAAGCCAATTTCTCAATATTTTACTCTACCTTTATATTACCTATAGGATAAATGTCCATTTATATCTAAATACCCAAGCCCTTTGTGGGCCAGGACAGTTCTCACTTTTTTAGCCAAGCCTTAGCTCATGATCTACAAGATTTACAACTTGAGGAGGGACCCATTTTATAATAAATAGATAATCTCCTTCTCTGTTCTCCTACCACACTGACTCTATAACTTTAGGCTCTTATGTCAGGTCACTCAGCCACTTTATTAATCAAGGTGTATAAGAATAATTCTCCAGCCTTTCAGTTACAGCCAATTTGGAAAGGACCTTACCCTGTTCTTTTATCTTACCCAACCGCAGTGAAGGTCTCCAAAATTTCCAGTTAGATCTAACGCTCTTGAGTCAAACTTTATCGTGAGACTTGAGAGGCCCCTGCAGCAAACTCTACTTAGAACAATAGAAGACCTGAGGTTTCTCTTCAATAAAAGAAAAACCAAGGTAAGTTTTGTATTGCAGGGGCAACTACAGAAGACGGTCCTCAGTTGGCCTTCGAAAAGGGTTATTAAAGAATCCACCAATGCCATCAGGGAGACAGCCTTTGCTCTGATCCAAATCCAGGAACAACTGTATTTCTTAGCAGGCACAGAACTTCAAAATTGAAAAGCCTTGGATCTTCTGACAGCAAGACAAGATCATGTGCTTACCTCAAAGAAAAATACTGTTTCTATGTCAACTGATTAGGACAAGTTTCCACATCTATCCAAAACATCCTTAAATCCACAGACCAGATAGAACACCTTAGCATAGGCACCCTTACTGGAAATTGGCAATCATAGTTCAATCCATTCTCCTGTCATTTGTTGTTCCCTTAATTTTACTTTTTATTCTTCTTCTCCTAGGACTACCACTTATAAATCACCTTGTTCAATTTGTTTCTTCCAGGGTCCAGGCAATTTATCTACCTATTGTCCTTCAAGAAAACTATCACTTGAGCCAATCAACAGATCCTATACCATACTGTGGTCCCCTAGATGGGCACTGACAACCCTTGCCCCAAGTCAACAGAGAGCAAGTATAAGTGACCCAATCCTCCATCTTCACCCCATCTCAGCCTGAAGTAGCTATAGTGATCATAACCCCAAACCCCAAAGATTTCAATCCCTAATATTTGAGGAGGAAAATGTTAGGTAGTTAGACATGAGCAATAGGGGAACAAAGGAACAAAGGCCCAGCCCAGAGACCACCCAAAGAACAACCCATTTGTAGTTAAACAATCACTCCTGCATCCTGAGAGGCAGAGGACTGGAAGCCATAAACCGATAGCTGGTTTACTCCAGCCACAGAAGCTTGCACAGAAAGTACTACCCTAATCTGCTCATAATATCAGCCTCATTATACCATCATTATAATACCATTTTTATACCCAGAAGTTCATGAATCTAATTATAACAGACTAAATTCTAGGTAAGCACATGAGCAGTAGGGAAAATGTTATATAGCAGCCAAATGTCAATCAAAATTACCCTATGTGCCAATCACATACGAATGCCTTGTAACCACCCATTGTGGCCCTAATATAATACAGACCTTCCCATTTCTGTGCTGTTAAAGCTCTTTTTGCTGAAAACCCACTTTCCTTTGGAGTATACTCTATCTTTTATTTTTTCACCTCCCAAATTCCATAGGACTGCAGCCTTCCTTAGCACGGCCTATCTCCTTCTAAAATGTATTTTCAATAAATCTTACTTCTTCTAAATCTCGCTGACATATAATTCTTTACGAAGTCAGCAGGGAAGAACCAAGGACTCCTCTCTCACCCTACTCCACCCCATGCTGCTGGGGTGATGCTAGATTTCACATCACCCCAGAGGTAACAATAAGGCCACTCATCCCAACATAATGCAACTCATCTGTTTTAAAGCTGGAGTAACTCTCTGAAGTAACTCTCTTGTTTTTCTTGGCTGATTATCTCTCACGACCAAGTAGGTTATAGATTCTCCATCGTACTGTTTTTAAAGTAGGATAAATTTTTTATGAGAAAAATTTTAAAGGTAGGTGAATGGCCTAGTTAGGTTTCTTCCAACCCTATAATTCTGTGATAATTTACAGCAATAATCAGATAAGTTAAAGAGGAATTTTCCACTCAAATGACTAACCTTGTAATCAGCTCTTTGTTCTGCTTCTGTAGACATGCTTGCTGCATAGGCTGAAGGGCAGGGTGACCTTGAGATCAATTGAAGACTTACCCTTCCCTTTGCTTGTTCTGTCTAGATAACAGATGTATCTCCTTTGCTTGTTCTGTCTAGATAACAGATGTATTGTCTTTGCTTGTTAAGCCTTATAAAAGTAAGGTTACTCTGGAGCTTGGGGCCTAGATCTTAGAGTGCTAAGATCTAGGGACCTCCTGCATAATAAACCTGAGTTTTCCAATTTTCTGAGTGGTGCTTGTTTTCTCACTGGTCTGATTTTTCTCCAACATTTCTGGAGGTCCCAGCAAGATTCCAACCAGGCCAGCCAGACCAGTGGTTCAGCCAGGCTGGGCTGGAGGGGCTCCGAGATGAACGAGGAGGCACGCCACCTGATGGTATTCTGGGTTCTATTTTGGACCAGCGCTCCGACTCTCCAGATGGCCAAGCCCTGACCAGACTCAAAGGAGGGACGGACCAAGTCACCAGGAATGGTCACAAGATAAGGTAAGGCCCTGGGACTCAGCACCTTAGTCAGGTCCCATCTTTGGATGGAAGAAGAGCTTGATCACCTCCTAAAGTCTTCAGTTAGAAGACACAGATCAGGGTCTTTGCAATGAGGGAAGACATCAGGGTCTTACTAGCAGGGGAAGACAAAGGTCAGGGCCTTCCAAAAGGGGGAACGCAATGATTTAACCTCTGGCGTGTAGATGCATGAGTGAATGAGAGTCCTGGCTGGTTTGACTTAGTCAGGTACCAATTCGTGGCTCCACAGCTGGGCACCCAAAAGTTCCCTAAAGCCTGCGGAGTCTAAATGGGCCTGTCTGCGATTCTGTGATGCATGACATATGGTCCAGGGTAGCAATGGACTAGAGTTCGATCATAAGTCACAAAGCTGAGTCTGCTGTGGCCAAGCATCACTTAAGCTCCTTTAGGACACAGCCATTACAAGCACCTGAGTGATCTCCTCTTTGGAAGAGGCACCCGCACTTGTTTGTCTTTGTGTCACCGACACAAGGTGGGATACACAGGGAGGGGAGACAATTGGTTACTGATTTGGTTTAAAGAATTGTCTATCTCCAAATGGCCCTTTTGACATAGGGATCCTCTGTCAAATTATTTTCTTGAAATTTTAAGGTCTATTTTCCCCTTCTATTAGGAAGCTTCCTAAGGCAATATGGGTGGAGATTCCTTTAAGCCAACTGTCTTAAATTGTATGTTGAAAAATTTTAAGAAAGGTTTCCCTCCTGAGACTCTTACTTGCCCAAGCAAGCTGGTTCACCTGCCTCAATCTCAAAGAGGCCTTCTGCCTCTGGTTATCATCAGCCGGCTAGCCTTTGTTTGCCTTTGAGTGGTAAGACCCACACCCCAGGAGAAAGACACAACTGAATTGGACTCGACTGCTACAGGGCTTCAAGAACTCACCCACCCTGTTTGGCGAAGTGCTGGCTGCAGATCTGGCTGCCTTCCCCGGAGAGACTTTGAACTGCACTGTACTCCAGTAAGTAGATGACCCATTGCTGGCTAGCCCCACCTAAGAAGGCCACTAGAAAGGTACTAGAGCCTTGTTGGCCCTACTCTCTACCATGGAATACAAGGTATCATGGAGGAAGGCTCAAATCTGCAAACAGGAGGTCAGATCCTTGGGTTCATCATTTCAGAAAGACATCAAGCACTTGAACAAGAAGAGAAACTGGCTATCTGTTCAATACCTTGGCCAAACACTGAGAAAGAGGTCCGTGAATTCCTAGGGGCTGCTGGATTCTGCTGGATCTGGATATTAGGTTTCTCTGAAATTGTCAAGCCACTGTACAAGGCCACAGCTGGGTCTGGTAAAGACCCTCTGGAATGGGGCTCCAAACAAGAAAAGACCTTCAGAGAAATAAAGAGACTTTTGACCAGTACTCCAGCATTAGGACTACCAGACATGACACTGGACTTTAACCTCTGCATATATGAGAAGAATGCCTTACTGCATTAATGAATAATCAGGAACACAAGTGGCTGACCAACACCAGGACAACTCATTTTCAGGGACTGCTTTGCGAAAATCTGCATATCTACCTTGAGACTGTGCGGATGTTGAATGCTGCTACTTTTCTACCCACTGAGGAAGGCCCTCCCAACCATGATTGTGAAGAGGTCACGGATGAAGTCTACTTAAGCAGGCCAGAACTGACTGGCATTCCTCTTCAGAACCCAGAACTGGTATTGTTCACTGATGTGAGCAGCTTTATCAATGAAGGATAATGCAAAGCCAGCTACACAATAATAACTACAGATGTGGTAATCAGAGCTGAGGCTCTGCCACAGGGCTGGCTGGCACAGCGGCCAAGCTATGGGCACTCATCCAGGCACTACAGCAGGCTGAAGGGAAACAGGCCAATATCTATACCGACTCAAGGTATGTCTTTACTACTTTGCATGTACATGCAACCATTTATAAAAAGAGGGGACTACTTTTGGCAGGAGAAAAAGAAATCAGGAACAAAGAAGAAATCTTTCAACTGTTAGAGGCAGTCTGGAAGCCTTCTCAGGTGGCAGTCATTCACTGCAAGGGCTACCAAAGAGGAACTGACTTTGTCAGTAGGGGAAACCAACTGAAAGACCAAGTAGGCTGCCAACTAACCAAGTGCCACAATGGATCCTGACCCAGTCTCCAAGGTTCTCCTAGCACCAGAATTGCCTCTGTCCCTGAAACACACCGAGGAAGAACAATAGGCCTTAAGTGAAGGGAGAATCAAGAGAAAGGAGGGCTGGAGGGAGCTTCCAGATCAGTGCTAGATGTGTAACATGCACATGAAACAACATGGGCCAAAGGCCAAAATCCAATCCAGAACTGGTATTGTTCACTGATACCAGGGTGCAAACAATTGAGACTATGACATTTGAAGATCTAGAAGTGGACATTACTAAGGTTAAGTCCTGCTGGTGCCACTGATACTTGCTTGTGTTAGTTTGCACATACTGCAGATGGGCTGAAGCTTTCCCTTTCACCCACTGAACAAGAAGTAGTGAGAGCCTTGTTGAGGGAAATTTTCCAAGTAATATAGGCTGTTCCATTTAAGAAACCTGTATGATTCTCATAGAAACACACATGAAGTCTACAGGGTTACTAAACAAAAATTCAGGTTACTGTCAGGAGAGACCAAATGATTTCTTAAGCATCTTTCCTTGAGAATACTACTCTGAAACCTCCCAAGAAGAATGCCTACTGTTACCAGCATATCTCAGCTTTCTTTCCATGGTCTTTAAGCCAGTCCCAACAGACTCTCCAAGAGCTTCTGATATAAAAGTGTCTAATTTATAACCAAGCTGTCATCTTCTAGGAGGAGGACTCAGTTCACAGCACCAAGACTGTCCTCCATTTAAAGCATCTATGATAGAAATTTGGGCCAATGGCACCAACTTTGTGTCATCCTAACAGTCCATTCAGCACAAACTGGTCCCACGTCACCAATTTTCCTTTTTGCCAATTATTGAAAGGTGACCATAACCTACAGCATGAAATGAGCCCCCTGGTAAAAGAAGGTAGAGTGGGCACTTAGAAACTTAGCACAAAGCTTGAACTCTTCTTTCAGGAGCTCAACTTGGGGAGCTTGGATGCATTGCCAAGCATTGTTCCTATTTCCAGGAAGTAGAGTGGAGATCTTGGTCCACAGAATCTAGCCTAACTTTTCTTAACAAAATCTTACGTGTAGGACTTGGCAAATGGTAACAAGACTGCCTTGATAGGAAAAATAAAAAGTCAATAGAAGTACATGGCCCATGACCCAGTCATCTGCCGGGATCAGGGGAAGTAGAGTGGATGTTTGAAAACAACACGATGCCAGTCTCATTTTCAAGGTAAACTCAAATAGAAAATGTTTCCCACACACTCAAGCCTAGTTCATTCAATGAAGTAGAGTGAAAACCTACTCCCACAGCAACAGGACTAGTCATCTGGTAGACATGTGATTTCCACGGGGTCTTCTTTGAACCTCACGTGAATATTGCAAGGTCTTCACATGACCAGCCTGTGATTCCCTAGTGATTGCTGCGTGATTTCCAGGTGACTTACACCTTATAACTCTTCCCTAGTCCACAACCAAGTGTTTTCAAATCATGACTCATAAACTATTCATTGTCAATATTTCATCATCGATGCATTGGCCGTTAAGCAAATACCTCTAGACAGTATTGACATAAGGTCCACATCCAAGAATAGTGAGGGAGATGCTCCTGAACCCATTAAGAGTTATGCTCGCAATGCCTCAGCACTTATGCTACAATACAGCAAAATGGCAGCTGCTGTTTTCACTGCTCTAAAGTAGGTTACTCAAGCAGACTCAGCCTCCAAATTTCAGTGGGGTTCATGTGCGCCATCCGCTCCCATTGCAGGTTGCCTGACCACATACGAAATCTCAGGCCAGTTATCCAGTAACAATTATCTGGTAGGCTACACCGCTGTTCACAAGCAAGTCTTCTCATGCAGATATGACTTTTCAATTGATGGGCAGTGAGATGGCTATCTGGGCCACGCTCTGATACACACGAACTTTCGTTTTCTTAGTGTTTATGTGGCTTTCACTGAGGAATATAGAAGGGTAACTCAAATGTGAGAACCACCTCATCACCCCAATGCCACGTGATCTCCTTGTTATGCCCTCAGGCCAGTCTCTTGATTGCCATGTGTTTCTTGCAGGTCAGCCAGGTGAATGCCACAAGATTCCCTAGTTCTTGCTGCAAGATTTTCAGGTGACTTCCACCTCATTTTCCTCTGCTGGCCTAAACCAAGGGTTTTCACAACACTTAGAAGGAACTACTTCAATGAAAATATCTCAGCTTTCTTTCCATGGTCCTTAAGCCAGTCCCTCTCAGAATTTGTAATCTGAGGTTTGGTATAGAGGAATTCTGAGGCAGCCATTCTTTCTGCTATAAAGATATAGCCTCACAATGACTCACCATTTTTCATTCAACAGAGCAAAATAGTGGCTGCTGTTTCTACCACTATCAACTCACTTCCTCACAGCACACTCAGCCTTCAATTTTTAACGCGGCCAATATGCGACCACCACCTCCACTGCTATAAAGCAGGTTTCCTGACAACAGACAAAACCTGAGGTGAATGAATGATCATTGGCCACATATACTGTTGACCTCAAGTAGGTTTTGTAATGTGGACACAACATTCGATTAGAGGTCAGTTAGGAGGCTGTCTCAGTCACCTTGTGTTACACACTGACTAATGTTTTCTCAGTGTTTATGTGAATTTTATGAAGTGATATGCACTTGATATATCAAAGTGAGCACTACGTAATCCCCATCTGTCACATGATCTCCCCGTGTTACATACAGGCCAGTCTCTTGTTGGGCCTGTGATTCCCTTGGGCTGGACACTGGATCCTGTTATGACTCCCACGGGTCATGCTCCCAAGGTTACACACTGTCTAATTTTGAAAAGATTAGGCTAAAGACCTACTCACACTACCAACAACCTAAACCATGTGACAGAAACTAATTTTCAGTTCATGGTCCACAGGTCAAAGCTGTCTACTTTTACAGGAAAAAAAAGAGACCTTCTTTCATGGTAACATTACTGTCCTATATTCAAATGATATAGACTGGAGGCCCTATGACACAAAACCAGTCTCTCCCTGACAATAATACAATGGAGACCTGATCTAAATCCACTAAACCTGTCCTCGCTGAATTTTTGTAGATTGGAGACCTTAATCCATAAGGCCAGCCTTTCTCCTGGTAAGAATATCTTTCTTGGAGAACTAGAACCTTGGCTCTAGGCCTGGACTTTCTGTTAGGGGTGAGAGTGGTGACTTTGCCTTGCAATTCCAATCTCTTCACCTTTTCCAGGAGATAGAGCTGAGACCTTGGCCCACAGCATTTCTTCTGTTTTTTCATAACAGAGACTGAAGTAGTGTCCTGGGACTATGGTTTTAAGACAGTCCTCCCTGAATGAATGTTGAGTGGTGTCCTAGGCCCATAGAAACAAGGCTGTCTTTATGCAAGGGAAACTAGAAAGGAGACTTAGGCCTGTGATACCAAGTGTGAATACTCCTCATAGGAACTAACATGCAGTGCTAGGCTCTCAAGCTCAAGAGCATCTAATTTATAACAGACTAGATGAAACAACTACTCACATTAAACCCAAAGTAGCCCCAGTGTACAGAAACTCAGGTGGAGTGTCTGGCCCACAAACAAAGCTGTCTTCTCTGAACAGAATGAACAATGGAGGCCTCCGTTCGTACCAGCAACACTGTTTTCCTTAGAAAGGATGTGGAGTGGTAACACAGGCCTAAGGCACAAAGCCTGTCTTTTCCTATCAGTAAGTACAAGGGAGACTGGAATAAACCCGTCCTCTCTGAAAACCTTACCCCAAAGGGAAGCCTGTCCTCAGGTAAGAGAATCTTAACTCAAGACCTACGACCTTGTCCCCTGCCTGGATTTCTAATCTGGAACCAGAGTGCTGACCTTGATTTACAGTTCCAATTCCTTCCCTTATTTCCAGGAGGTTGAACTGAGAAATGGACCACAGAATTTCTTCTGTATTTCCCTAACAGAGCCTGATGGGGTGGCCTGAGCCCAAGATTCTAAACCTGTCCTCTCTGAGCAAATGCCACCTTCGGTCCTAGGCCCACAGCAACAAGCCTTTTTTATTGAAGAGTAACCTGAAAGGAGGCTGTGGAAATTGGCACCCAGCCTGGACCTCTTCAAAGGAATTAGTTGGAAGCCCCAGGCCCACAAGGTTAAGACAATCCAATAGGTAACGAAATTCAGACTGAAGACCTAGGCCCATAACACCCAGCCTGGCCCCTTATACCAGAAACTTTTGGGGAGACCTTAGCTCACAGAACCAAGCTGTCATGTCCTAGGAGGAGGAAGAATGGAGGACTTGGTTCACAGAACCAAGACTGCCCTTAATTTAAAGCATTTATGATAGAAATTTGGGTTGATAGCACAAACCTGTGTCATCCTAACAGTCCATTCCTCACAACCTGATCCCACAACACCAATTTTCCCTTTTGCCAGTTATTGAAAGGTGACCGTAACCTACATCACCAAGCCTTTCCCCTGGTAAGAGAAGGTAGTGTTAGCACATAGAAACTGGGCACAGAGCCTGACTCTTCTATTAGGAACTCGATTGGGGATCTTGGAAGCACAGCAAAACATTGTTCCTATTTCCAGAAAGTAGAGTGGAGACCTTGGCCCACAGATAGCCTAACTTTTTTTAACTGAACCTTAGGTATAGGACTTAGTACACGGTAACAAGAATGTCTTGGTAGAAAAAAAAGTTGATAGAAGTCCATGGCCTGGGACACAGTCTTCTGCCCATTCAGGGGAAGTAGAGTGGATGTTTGAAAACATGACACCATGCCTGTCTCATTTTCAAGGTAAACTTGAGTGGAAAACATTTCCCAACACTCAAGCCTGGTTCATTCTAAGAAGTAGAGTGACAACCTACACCCACAGCAACAAGACTAGTCACCTGGTAGACATACAAATCCCACAGAGTCGTCATGACCCCCACGTGAATCTCGTGAGGTGTTCCTGTGAACGTTGCATGATTCACTAGTGATTACTAAGTGATTTTCAGGTGACTTCCACCTTATTTCTCTTCTGCTACCCTCAACTAAGTGTTTTCTTAATTAAATGTAATTTAATTAAGATTGCCTTAATTTTGATTGCTTCCAAGGAAATAAAACTATTTTTCCAAGCTTATATATATTTAGAAAATGAGGAAATTTAGGCCCTTCAAAGTAGATGAAAAGTGGTCACCTAACTAAAAATTTCCTTAAGAAAAATGTTTGAGGATGTTTTACACATTTTATACTTTTGGACATTATACATTAGGAAGAATAGTTGATTTGGTGAGTGGCCAAATCATTTTTTCTTTCCTCAATTCACTGGCGGTGCATGTACTTCAAAGTGTGGTCACACTCTAGTAGAATTATAAATTTATTTAATTCCTGCATGTTTTTCAGATGATTAAACGTGTAACAATCCAGAGTATGATATGGAATACTGTCTTTTGAGTCAAACTTGCACTTTGTGTGGCAGGTTTTTTTATGTTGTGATAATTGTGTCTACTTTCCTATAGTATGTTTCAAGAACTGTATTTAGCATCATCTGGTAGAGATCTATAGGAATATTGACACTCAATTTAAAAATTGAGAATTTTTTTGAAATTGCAGACTGCATTGCAAGACACAATC
This sequence comes from Pteropus alecto, assembly GCF_000325575.1. Classification (NCBI taxonomy): domain Eukaryota; kingdom Metazoa; phylum Chordata; class Mammalia; order Chiroptera; family Pteropodidae; genus Pteropus; species Pteropus alecto. The sequence continues at coordinate 308,188 of NW_006494608.1, read as the reverse complement.
TCAAAGATATTTCAGGCAAATAAGAAATGTTTTTTTCTGAAAATGTTCTGTAATTTCTTAAACTTCCAGTTAACTTTGTGTTCTACTGACCTGACATTATAACGCAGTCTAAGCAAAATTGATACAAATGAGTCTTTTAAATATTTTTATTCATACTTCTCTAAATATATTTTTATTTTGAACTGCCTATTTATATCGCCTATAAGAATAAAGTGCTATATTTGTTTAAAATGTATTATGAAATAAAATTAATTCCAAATATATCATAAAGAATGGGAAAATCCCTAGTAGTTCTAAATAATTTATATTAATGAAACCAATAATCCTGGAGCAAGATTATGTATACTACAAGGGTATAATTTACATTAGTTAGTTTGTATTTCACTGTACATCTGAAAACTTCAAAGAGACATTAAATGTTGTTTTTTTCAAAAACAGGCCAAGAAATGTCTTTCTTCACCAAAATACATTTTAATCAATAGGAATAATTAATCTGAAAAGATTAAGTATATTTTAAAACTTTATATGGTAACTTAACTACTTTTTGTAAACTTACACTACTTTTGTATTTCTCTCATTTTATTTATTCCCAGGATTTTTTTTCATAGATGATCATGGCCTTTTATGATTCCATTAATATATAAAAAGACAAAGTCAATGAAGTTCATAGTAATTTAAATAATCTATTACCACCTGAAGCCAAAGGAACCCATGGTATGCTACAAACTTAAAATCAAAGATCTTCAGATGTTTAAAGAACTCTGACTCATTG
>NW_006494608.1:304906-307209 GCF_000325575.1 Pteropus alecto | reverse complement strand
ATGTCAAATTAATTGTAATTAATATCCATAATAAGTTGTTGGAAATTATATATATATATATAAAAAGAAAGAGAGTGAGAGAGAGAGAGAGAAAGAGAAAGCATTCACGTTTATTTACTACTAGGGAATTGTAAAATAAACCACAAGAAATCGCAACATGTTCATCAGAAGGGTTAAAATTCATCTACCGTATGATCCAGCAATTCCTCTCCTGGTTATTTACCCAAAAGACTTGAAAATTCATATCCAAAAAGATATTTGCACACCAATGCTCATAGTAGCATTATTCAAAGAGCTCCAGGACATGGAAGGAACTGAAATGTCCTACAATAAGTGATTGAATAAAGAAGCTGTGGTACATATGTACAACGGAAAATTACTGAGCCATAAGAAGAGATGAAATACTGATATTTGGGACTGATGGACATGGACAATAAACTAACGGTTTCCGGAGGGTAGGCGGGAAGGTCAAGGGAGGAGGTAGACCAGATAAAAGGGTCAAATATGTGGTGATAGAAGGTAATCTAACTATGGGAGGTGAACACACTGTTAAAATATATAGATGAAATTTAATGGATTTCATTAATCAATATCACCATAAAATAATAAATAAATTAATTAATTTTAAAAAAGACAAAACCAAATTCAAAACAACTGAAGTTCTCAGAGATTGCTGAAGAGATATATATTAGTACTATATTTTGGCAAACAGTATGACATCGTTACTTAAGTGTGAACATATGCATATCCCCTTACTCAGAATTTCTACACCTAAGTATTTATCCAACAGAAAGGCACTCATGTGCTGATAAAAGATATGTACAAAAGAATCCACTCTTTGTAGTGTAGACATGGACACTATTTGTTATATCAAGAAGAAAAAAAACCTAAATGTCAATCAACAGTACATAGGATACATTAACCATCGTATATTTGTACAATGGGATTCTATGGAGCAATTAAAATGAATATGACTAAAGGCAATGATTTAGATGGACCTTAGAAATAAATGTGAGCAAATTTATTTGGAAAACATTCTAAGTCAATTTATATAAAGTACTAAAAATGGAAACACTAATCCATTTGGAATAGTTGTTATTTTGAGCCAGAGACTGATATTGTTCTACTCTTTCATCTAGATGCTAGTTAATTGTAGAGATATAGTTTGAAAAATAAAATTATCAAAAATGCTTATAAATCTCTAAATCTAAAGAAACAAAAAGAAAGTTATTCAATTTTTCTGGTGATTTTAAGCTTTTCATCGAAGATATAAGAAAATAATTTTGACAAAATGGAGGAGTTCTTGTTTTGATAGTTTTTTGTTTAGTTAATATTAAGGAATTATCTGCTTTTAATGCTTGGTGAAACAATGCTACATAGTTTTGTTATGATTTCTAGCAAGGAAGCATGATTTTGGGAGCATGAAGCACTATGGTATCGGTAGCAGTGACTCAGAAATGACAGTACTCAGGTGTGGTAGGTTACATCTGGAAGATAGGTTTGTCAGAGGGAATGAAAGAGCCAGAAAATGTATGATGTGGAGTGATGAGCTGCTGCCAGCTCATGGTTGCTGACTGTGTGTGTCTGTGGCTTTGGGGTCTCCTTGGGAGTAACCTTGGCTGGACCTTTACTGTTTTCCCAGGTCTACTATAGATGCCTTTAGGCCCCTGGGAGCCTGACGTTCCCACAGAAGGCCAGCCCGCTACACTTGAGAGTGGCCCCAGCCTTGGTCAGGACACCACTGGCCAGGCCCAAGCAGACAGACTTTATCCCAACCCTGTGGACAGGTCCACTGACCATAGGTGTGCAGAGGGTGGCTGTTCCAACCGAACTGCCCGAGGAGCTTGGAGTTCAGCTCCTCATAAAAATGCTACAGCTGGAGTAGTGTTTCCAAGCCTTCTTTAGCATCAGCACCCAGGCCAGAGCAAGGGATCCCAGCATAGACTGCCTCTTCAGCTGTGCCTGGGGTCCGCGATCTGCCTCCTGTGTCTTTTCCCTAACCACTCTTGCTGCTCTCAACCTGGGTTCCTTTTGGTCTAGTCTTCCTGGGCTGCCTAGGTCCTCTTAATTCAAAAAAAGCAACAGCCATCTTAAAGGAGAAAAAGTTTGATATATCCCTTAGGAATTTCACATGAGATTTTCCCAAAGTGTTTTCTTATGGGAATTTGAAGAGAAAGAATAAGCTTCATAACTTTTTTTATCTAGAGAGTATAATGTTCTAACTTAGCAGTTGGCTAGTTAAAGCCCGCAGGTGAAATCCAACCTATTACCTGATTTTGAAAACAGAGTTTTATTTATAAAAA